>NC_069729.1:10896014-11246014 GCF_027358585.1 Pangasianodon hypophthalmus | reverse complement strand
GTTTCCTTATTATAGCAGTGTACTTGAAATGCCACTGCGTTGATTCTTAAAATTTCAGACCTCAGTTTTTCCAGAAAAGCAATATTGTTGTGTTTGAAAATGTAAATGATACGGCCAAATGGGCAAAGCCCTTCACTTTTATCAGGGTCAGGACTGAGTGGGTGTGCTAATTCAACCTGCACCTTGAGCTCGGAGTTCGCACTAAGATAATGACCATTTGTCATAGCATTGTCCTGGGCATCCAGAGCACCTGCTGTCTCAGCCTCATTTTCCCCACATTCATTCTTGTCAGTGCCCAGCCATTGTACTGGATGGGAACCTCTTATAGGTAGGCTGAGTTTCAGACACCTGTGTCCTCTGAGGAGATCAGAAAAGTTTAGCTTGGCAATACCATAAGGGTCACAGAGTTTCCTCATTTCCCTAAATGGGCTGTAGATTGTCTGTTTGGCAGGGACTAGAGCTGTGCTGGCTAATTTATCATCAGTGGCCTCTGTGCCAAAAATTGCTGGACTAGAAGAAAGTTCTTCAGGTTTCCTATCACGGTCATGAACCTCAATCTCTAACGGTGGACCCCTAAGGAACTCAAGCAGCTCTTCAGTGCTGAGGAGGCCAGTGAAGATCACATTCACATCTTTGAAATATATGTTAGATCCATGACTCAGCCCTTTGGTCCTGTGGGCAGGCATGTTGTGGAACTTGTACTGGCAGTAAACAGGCATGCATTTTTGCTGTAAATGCAAAAAGAATTAAAAATAAATCTACATTAATGTTCAAAATACAAACACAAGCACTCCTTTTCCTTCATAGCCACACCCCAAAACATGTACAAAGGGTAGAATGCCCGAATGCTAGGTAGTGACAGGTTAAATAAGTAGATGTTAGTGGTCTAAAATTTGTTTTCTCTCCCATCTACAGAATATGGGGCATCACAGAGACCTTCTAAGCAGGTCTGGCATTAACCTGCCAGAATGAGAAGAAAGCTTTGCCATATATTACAAAAACAATGTTCTTGTAAAGGTTACTGATCCCACCTTTAAGTCTATGTCAAATTTAAGGAGATTAAATAAAATCAAAATACAGAAGCACAAGCAATCGAAGAGAAAGTCTCATATAACAGACTACCTCAAGTTCATAGAAGGGAACAGGAGTAGATGGCAGAGAAGATGCTGACAAGATTGTGATGATCAATGGGTTGAGCTCAGCCTTGAGTTCGTCAGATATAAGCGGCTGATCCAGAGTGATGCTGCACAAGACCTTAGACACTCTCCTACAGCGGATCATCAAACAGTCTATCAGCGACGTCTCTCCTGCCACATGGACCAGTAAAATTCATGGGTAAGAATTTAATTTAATATATCAATAATACAAAGAAATCACATTAATAAGTAGCATCAAAAACAGCAAAGTATTTCTCTTAGAATTACAGTGCTCCACATACAAGAACTGACCATACACCACCTTAAATTTTATTTTATTTTTTTTTATTATCTGCATTATTTATAAAATAGTGCAAAAATATACCCTTAATTACTTGGTTTAAATATTTTTTTTTTTTTGCAAATTTTGTTTCTTATTTCTTAAAATTGTATTTCTTAAAATACACACTTTGTGTTTTCATTACATTTTCCCCCTCTGTCTTTAAATTGTCCTGTTTTTAGATCTTTTTAAGATATTTTACTTAGCCAGTAGTACATTGTCAAAATAATAAGAGCATTGTATAATATCCTCCATCCTTCTCAGCCCCACAGCGAAAGTAGCTCCATGGGATTTGTCTGGCTTCACTTTATAGGAGAAAGGCTGAACTGTTTCCCAAGTGAAAGCTTTCATCAGAGGCTCCTGCTGTGGCTCAGAGTGGGACACATCAAAAGCTGAGCGAGCAGTCGGCTGGCTTAGACTGGTGCCGTCCCACAGCCAATTAGAGGCCTCAGAAACCTGGGCTCTGCAGGACGACTATTCTCCCAGATCCACCCCTACAGTGCACAGGAAGAGCAGAAGAGAAACCCCCCAAACGCTCTCACACCACGTTACATAAACATACTGCTTGCTGACGGGAAACACATGGCTGAACTGCATAGTAGTGACGAATGCAGCTGATCAGTCTTCTGGCTGTAGAAAAGCCTAACTTGCAGCTGATGGCCAATTTCTGAGTGTTTATTTCCTATACCTCACACAAACTTGAGTTTGAGTACCTGCAAGAAAATACATGGCCTTGAGCTCAGCTGAGGCGACTCCATTTTTGCGTATGTCCTCTTCTTCTGTTCTCTCCTGAACAGTTTTCTGAACATGTTTCTTCTTGGATGCCACCAAACTGCTGTCCTTCAGTGTGCCACTCTTTGTAGAAGCTGAACAGGGAAAATGACAGAAATATTGATGATGGTTTATAGCTGTCCAATTGAACATTTCAAGCATTTCAGAGCTAATGATGTTCAAATGTTTAGGATTCACTAGCCTAAACCTCATGACTAGATCAACTTAATTGTAACCACAGTGGTCTGCATTTTATTTATTACTTATTTTTAAATAGATGCACATACAGATTGTTGTGTCCTTGGGGCCTTTCATACAGTGATCTAATGACTGTCTCTGTGATAACTTTGACAATGCCATGTCCTTTTCTTGATCCGCAGTGGCTTCAGACTTGATGCTTTTTGGATCAGTAGTTTCAGTATTCTGCTTTCCTCCATTAGGATAACTAGGATAAATAAAAATTATATAGCAGGTTTCTTTAGACTGGTTTTGGGATAGCAATCATGTCTGGTGCTAAACTGGAAGATTTTACTACAGGATTCCTCATAACAGTATAATACCACCACATACAGATTTACAAATCAACATTCAAGATTAAGCATTAAGTGCTCAGGGAATTGGACTGGTAACTTGCACATTATGATGTTGGACCAATACTCTGCATGTTTGTTGCAAGACAGGAGAGTGTTAAGCAGATTATTATGTGCATAAATAATCAGCTGTGCTGAGTCACGAACTCTTAATAAGGAAGTGCATTGTTGAACCTTTGGTTGGAAAATGCTGCTTCTTGTGCTAGCGATCCATCAGTTTTCAGAACTACAGATGACAGAGGTTTCTCACTGACTCCATTTGCCTCCATAGTGGGCAGTTTGGGATCATCTGTAAAGTTTACAAAAGAGAAACATGGTCTGCCACTGTAGCCTAGTCTTTAGCCACTATTAAAAATGATGCTGCATATTTCTACCTGTGTCACACGTGAGCTTTGAAGGTCGTTTGTACTCCATTGATATGATGTCTTTTTGGCACTTCTTGGAAGTTGTAGTTATTGGGTTCTGTTTCTCATAAAGAGCTCGCAACTTATACACCATACCCTTTATGCCACCTCAGGAAACATTTGGTAAAACATTACCCTAGCATTTCCTGAGGTTTCATGTAATTGAGCAGTTTTAATTAAAGAGCAACCAAAATTAATGATAAGTTTTGAGCTGAAGTCACAGAAGTGAGGAATAATTACCTGCACTTTCCGGTTCACAGTCCAGGTTAGCACCTACCACCACACAGTTTACACAATTGAGTCAGTTTCTTGTGTAAGCAATTCAAAAAATGTCTGAAGATTCATCATAAATACGTTATTGAGTATACTTAAATACCACTCAGTAATCTCAACCATACTCTAGTGTATTATGCCTATAGTTAAGCTACAGTACACTACAAATGCACTTAAACTGTAGTGCAATGTTTTTTCATTTACAGTCAGGTCCATAAATATTGGGACATCGACACAATTCTAACATTTTTGGCTCTATACACCACCACAATGGATTTCAAATGAAACGAACAAGATGTGCTTTAACTGCAGACTGTCAGCTTTAATTTGAGGGTACTTACATCCAAATCAGGTGAACGGTGTAGGAATTACAACAGTTTGCGTATGTGCCTCCCACTTGTTAAGGGACCAAAAGTAATGGGACAGAATAATAATCATAAATCAAACTTTCACTTTTTAATACTTGGTTGCAAATCCTTTGCAGTCAATTACAGCCCGAAGTCTGGAACGCATAGACATCGCCAGACGCTGGGTTTCATCCCTGGTGATGCTCTGCCAGGCCTCTACTGCAACTGTCTTCAGTTCCTTCTTGTTCTTGGGGCATTTTCCCTTCAGTTTTGTCTTCAGCAAGTGAAATGCATGCTCAATCGGATTCAGGTCAGGTGATTGACTTGGCCATTGCATAACAGTCCACTTCTTTCCCTTCAAAAACTCTTTGGTTGCTTTTGCAGTATGCTTTGGGTCATTGTCCATCTGCACTGTGAAGCGCCGTCCAATGAGTTCTGAAGCATTTGGCTGAATATGAGCAGATAATATTGCCTGAAACACTTCAGAATTCATCCTGCTGCTTTTGTCAGCAGTCACATCATCAATAAATACAAGAGAACCAGTTCCATTGGCAGCCATACATGCCCATGCCATGACACTACCACCACCATGCTTCACTGATGAGGTGGTATGCTTAGGATCATGTGCAGTTCCGTTTCTTCTCCATACTCTTCTCTTCCCATCACTCTGGTACAAGTTGATCTTGGTCTCATCTGTCCATAGGATGTTGTTCCAGAACTGTGAAGGCGTTTTTAGATGTCGTTTGGCAAACTCTAATCTGGCCTTCCTGTTTTTGAGGCTCACCAATGGTTTACATCTTGTGGTGAACCCTCTGTATTCACTCTGGTGAAGTCTTCTCTTGATTGTTGACTTTGACACACATACACCTACCTCCTGGAGAGTGTTCTTGATCTGGCCAACTATTGTGAAGGGTGTTTTCTTCACCAGGGAAAGAATTCTTCGGTCATCCACCACAGTTGTTTTCCGTGGTCTTCCGGGTCTTTTGGTGTTGCTGAGCTCACCGGTGCGTTCCTTCTTTTTAAGAATGTTCCAAACAGTTGTTTTGGCCACGCCTAATGTTTTTGCTATCTCTCTGATGGGTTTGTTTTGTTTTTTCAGCCTAATGATGGCTTGCTTCACTGATAGTGACAGCTCTTTGGATCTCATCTTGAGAGTTGACAGCAACAGATTCCAAATGCAAATAGCACACATGAAATTAACTCTGGACCTTTTATCGGCTCATTGTAATTGGGATAATGAGGGAATAACACACACCTGGCCATGGAACAGCTGAGAAGCCAATTGTCCCATCACTTTTGGTCCCTTAACAAGTGGGAGGCACATATGCAAACTGTTGTAATTCCTACACCGTTCACCTGATTTGGATGTAAATACCCTCAAATTAAAGCTGACAGTCTGCAGTTAAAGGACATCTTGTTCGTTTCATTTGAAATCCATTGTGGTGGTGTATAGAGCCAAAAATGTTAGAATTGTGTCGATGTCCCAATATTTATGGACCTGACTGTATATGTTAGTATGTGGAGTGGTTCCCTGTTAACAAGTTGCTTATTAACATTGGCTCTAGAGTTCATAACACATTCAGGAAATCCTTAGAAAAACAGACAGGTTATGTAATCATACTTGAAATTCTTTTGTAAACATTTGTTGGAGCTGTGAGCACACCTCTTTGGTCTGGATCCTCCACTCTCCTTCCCTGTGGCAATCTGAAGGCTTTGGGTCTGTCATATTTTGCTTTAGGAGACACTTTGTCCTTGGTGTCCCACAGCCTGAAGGTTATTTTATGTGATGACATCTTTATAAGCAGCTCTCTGGTCACACTGAGCTTCACGGCCTGAGACCACCCCAGCCAAAGGTGATCACCCTCCTGCCATGCCTTCAGCACCTACACACAGACACGAAAAGGATCAGGTGTGTACGAAACAAACAAATGCTGCCTACTAAGGCTGTATCTGGAGGCATAAAGGCATCGATTCATGTCTGAATCGAATGTTTGTACAGAATGCTGTCCTCTAAGAAGCCTTAATTTGGCTGACTGGCAGCATTCATGCATCTTTCACTGTCCTATATATCGCATAATCCAGTGTATCAGTCAAATAAGTCATTTGTAATTATTCATGATTTTTTATTTCTAACAGGAAATGGCTCATATTTGCTCTGTTTTCTCCAACCATACTTTAGGGTTAGTGACCATTAGCGTATATAAGTAACCCGGCAATGCGGTGAAGTGTGCTGCCTTTGAAGGCCGCTACAAACCATTTTCTTACAGCAGTGTACAAAATGAGAAAGCTTCAAAATGAAAGCAAATCTAGTTTATTACCTTTGTCTCATTATCCATATACACCTTTGCCACCAAACCAAACATCACCAAGTCTACTTTGATTGGCTCACTATCATCAGGCAGGAGATTGTATTCTATGTGGTAATAGGCCTGTGCTTTGGGTGCCTCTATAATACATTTAGGCTGGACTTTCTTGAGTTTCCTCTCTTTCTCTGTAGTCATAACTGGATCATCTTCATAACCTTGATGCCAGAAAAGACAACATTTTCTGAGCACAACTGGCTGCAAAACACACTGCAATTGTATTTGATATTGTCTAAATTAGTAGGCCTTTAGTGTAGGATCATACAGGGATGGAAAGCATATACAGTCAGGTCCGGAAGTAATTGGACAATGACAGAATTTATGTGATTTTGCCTTTATATTTTTGCTATTTTTCTTATAGATTTATGTTGTTTTTTCAGCCTAATGATGGCCTCCTTCACTTGCATTGAGATCTCCTTGGACTTCATATTGGTAGCTCCAGTCGAACAGCTGCCAAATGCCAACTCAATACCTGATATCAATTCCAGACCTTTTATCTGCTTCATTTGTCTTGAAGTAACGAGGGAATGGACCGCACCTGGTCAATTAACTTCTTGTCAGTCAATTGTCCAAATACCTTTGAGACCCTGAAAATGGAGGTACTTTGCTTAAAATTGTAATTGTAATTCCTAAATAGTAAATGCCATATTTTTGTGGAACCTCTTAAAATAAAACTGAAAGTCTACACTTTCGATCACATCTTGATTGTTTCACTTCAAATCCATTGTGGTGGTGTATAAAGGCAAAATCACAAAAACTCTGTCATTGTCCAAATACTTCCATACCTAACTGTATATATATATATATATATATATACATATATATATATATATATATATATATATATATATATATATATATATATATATATATATATGAAAACACTGAAAATCAGGGAACTTAATTAATTTTGACTAGTGTAAATACTGTCTGCAATGAAAGTGAAAAGGTCCCTGTACCTCTTGGCACAGCCAGCACCATGCTGACCGTGCAGGTGACTGTGTAACTGGAGTCAGCGTTGCACTGTGAGTGGGTATGGATAATATCTGGGCATGGCCCAGCTGGCTCAGGTTCTGTCTCTTTGCTTTCAGAGTTGTGGACAGCATTGTCATCAACATTATTCCCATCGTGTTTTTTTCGTTCGTCAGAAGACTGGCAGTCATCATCACTATTGCTTCTCATCAGGTCCAGTGAGGTGCTGGAGGCATCAGGTTCCATCTTGTCCCAGAATGTTTTTTCTTACATCAGTGAAACACAAGAATAGTTAATATTTTGTCAAACAAAGAAAAAAGGTTTACATAACAAGAATAACATGACATGAATCATAACATGAATCATATAACTTAAGCATATAAAAAACTGTGAAAATATATGCATATTTATAAATTCCAAATACTTCCTCCAAAGAAAACTTTCCATATATGGATTAAAAGACACGCCCACATTTTCATATATTAACTCAGACACCACCGCTGCAGCCTGCAATCGGCACAAACGTGTAAACAATGCCACAATATAACATTAATGTTTTAAAATTAATTTTTATTTTTATTTTATTTTAGAAAAATGCTGATAGCATCCAGAAACAAACAACACGACCTAAAAAGTCAACCATAACTCCTACACCCATGCTAGAATATTTAAAAGAAAGAACAGATAAGTTTACCTCCGCTCCTGACTGTAGTCAGCTAAATTCTCACCATTATGAAGGCTGTGATCAAACTCTTGAAACTTTCAGTGGGTTTTTACACACCGTTCTGTTAAAGGAGCTCGAGTTCAAAAAACTCCCAGCCACTTCTGTTCCAGAGAAAGCGTTACGTCGCCTAGGCAACCGGGCTCGCGCGTGCGCGCGCGTGCACACGAGCTGTCACTCAGGAAACAATGCAGCACATCAAAGTGCAATTCTGTTTAGTGCACGAGAGCCTTTACAAACACTATCAGTGCTTTTATGACATTTGCAGAAAAGGTTCATAAAAGAACAAGGATTAGTTAATAAAACGCAGCACAGATTTAGTTTACAACACGTTAAATAACTGTCATTTTTGTTTGTTTGTTTGTTTGTTTGCATCTTTGCTTGCATGTTTGTTTGCTTGCTTGTTTGTTTGTTTGGTTGGTTGTTGAAGCCATGAGAGTTTTCTCAGAACCCAAACCAGCTGCAGTGTTAAAACACGGCACTTTGTCTGATTTTCATAAAAACTGCATTTACATTCAGGTTTGTTTAGACCTGTTCTAGCTCTTATGGCTGCTCGTGATCCCCACTGAACCCCACTGCAGTGTTACTGTAGTGAGAAGAAAAAGTCTTGAAGCAGCACAACCCCGAGCTCGTGGGAACAGAAGAGGAGAAGAGAGGAGATGAGGAGAAGAGAGGAGATGAGGAACTCCTAGCTACCAGCAAATGGTTAACTGCTTTTCAAAAGTTTTTTTCCCCTCAGTGTTTGGTGGGTTGTACGCTACATTCCGCAGGAGCGCGCCACACATACACACACACACACACACGCGCGCGCGCACACACACACACACACACACACACGCGCGAGTCCTTAGCCCTCTATGAGAAGAGGATGATGCTCGCCTTGTAGCTCGATCGTCTTGTTTTGCTGAATCTGCTAACTCATTTACATTTCTGCTGGATAAATGGAAGTGCTGTAAGGGAAACGCGGAGGATGGAAGCATTAGACGCATGTGATCCGTACAGCCGCCCGGCGCGCAGGACACAATGGATAGTGAGCACTCTGGCTTATCATTACGGACTGGACCGCGGCGTGGAGAATGAGATCATAGTCCTCGCCACTGGTCTGGATCAGTACCTGCAGGAGATTTTTCACCACCTGGACTGCCAGGGCGACGGTAAGATCCCCGCCGAGGATTTCCAGATCCTGTGTGAAGTCCTGGGGCTGAATCAGGAGGCCGAGGCGGAGGAGTGCGCGGGGATTCTGGACAGCTTGCCGAGCGAGTTCACTTTCCGCCAGTTCCACGCCAAACTGTGCGGCTACTTCAGCACCAAGGCTGGCTGCCACTACGAGGACGGGCGGCTGCTGGTGGGCAGAGAGAGCGAGCACATCGAGACGCAGATCCGCCTCCGGAGCCCTCTGAGGCGCAGGGACAAGCTGCTCAGCCCGGGCGCAGGGAGGCGCACCAGCGACTCCACGCCTGCATCCGATCAGCACGGCTCAGGATGCAGGCAAGGTTCATGCACACGCGAGTGTTATGAGGACATTGTGGCTTTGGAGGAAGCGGAGGACAGGATAGCCAAGCTGGAGGAGGAGAACGCAAGTCTTCGGGAGCTGGTGGAGGACATGCGTGCGGCTCTTCAGAGCAGTGATGCGCGCTCTCTGGCCCTGCAAGTGAGTGGCTGCTGTGTTTCATAAACAAAGTTTACTATCGTTTATTGAATTTTTCTTGCTGATTCTTCTTCTTCTTTGTTTATGCATTTTTATTTTTTCTTGGAGGCAATTCTTGCATTTGCTTCCTTTCTTCACCCTACATGTGTGGCCATATCTAGGACAGTGGCAGAAGTAATACTTGAACATGTTCTGCCTCATATACCTGCTTCAATTATGTAGTGATCAGAGATTTTTCACCCATTCCTATTCACTGTGACTGATGCAGGGTCTGAAAGACATGTTGTCTCCATCAGTTTCACACTTACTCCACTTTGCCTTCAGTGATGTTATGAAATATGGCACTTTCCATAAACATAAGTGTTATCAAATCCAGCCTGCAGGCCTGTGAAACAAAGTGATATTTGGTGCAGATTAGGGCTAGTTGATTAGGCATATCTCAATTAGGGATACACCAATCTTGGTATAAGTTCCAGCAGCCTGAGACCCTGGATCAATATGGCAAACTCTGGATGGATTTGACATATTTTCCAATTAGCTTCACTAACAGATTTAAGGGCCACAATGACGCACACAACACAGAACAGTGCATTGAACATAGGACACAAATTGTCATAAAGCACAATGCCATTGCACCTGACGTTCATATAATTTGGCAACAGAAGCTTGCAGATAGTCAGCTTGGTTACTAAGAGAATGTTAGTTTCAAATCATTGTTGGGTATTGCCAGTTCTCAGAGTGGGATTGGGTCTCTGGTTCGATCCTGAGCTTGGCAGTCTTTGTGGCCTGCTGTCTTTGTGGTGTTTCTGTGCATGTTCTCCCTGTGTCCGTGTGTGTTTCCTCAGGGTTCTCTGGTTTCCTAAGTGACAGTAGGTGGATTGGCTATGCTAAATTGCCCCGAGGTTTGAAAGAGTGTGTGGCTGTGTGTGTATGGTGCCCTGGGATGGACTGGTTTAATCCTGCACAGTGTTACTAGGGCATACTCTAGATCCACTACAGCCCTGACCGTAATAAAATGGTTACTAAAGATGAACAAAAATGAATGAATGAAGGGGTTGATGCATCTCCCTATTGAAATCACAGCTATCACACATATTCAGCAAGATTAGGAACTAAATAATTTTATTCATTATCATCTCATCGTTTTTAATCAAGAGAACAGAGCCGTTATAAGCCTTACATAATAAGTCTACACTTCTTTAAATGTATAAATATTTGAACCAAAACGAGACTGCTGCTTGTTGTCTTGTCTTCTACCAAGAATACAACTATAAAGAGATTGTACTCTGTATAACTCTTTGTACATGACAAATAAAGCTTGACAGTTTATAGGGAGCTTGAACTTTTTCTTAGCTCACCAGTACGACTGTTTGTTATGATCAGTTAACTGAGAAACTCAAGAACTGTGATCATGATTTAAATACACTTAAGTGTGCAGCCATAGTGTGGATTGCACTGAAGTGACTGTGTTTCATCCGATATTGATGTTTTTCTGCTCACTTTAGGTTGGACTCTGGAAGAGCCATGTGAATCACAGGCCAGACAGTGGCTGCTTCGTTGCCCATCATAAGCGCATGGCTCAGAAATCCACCAGTCAGGGAAGTATGAAAAGACTTCAGGACTTCTTGACAGAGACAGAACTGGCCCGGAATTCTGAGCAGCTTGAGGATGTCCTGCTTCTAAACAAGAAGCTGGAGCAGGAGCTGCGTGTTTCTAGGGAGGCTGTGCTGTTGCTAGAGGAGTGTAACAGAACCCTGAAGAAGGAGCAGGCGGAGATGAGGAAGAAGGTGGAGGAAGCCAGGGAGGCTCTGCTCAGTGGCTTGGGCAAAGTGAAAGAGCTGGAAGCCAAAGCCAGCCATGTGCCTGTCCTGCAAAGACACGTGCAGCAGCTGGAGATGGAACTTCTGTATTACAGGTGAGACAAATGGAGACAGAGCTTCCTATCGTAGAGCCAGCTTCTTAATCTGCCAGTGCATTCCTGACACACTGATGGCTTGCCAGTTATTTTGTCAAAGGCTTGGCCCAGATTGGCTGTAGGCAGTGGATTGATGCATGTTATTGCGTAATTCTGTTTTGTCTAATCTAACTTAGTGAACTGTAGTTTCTAAAATGGTTCCCAGAGAATCCAGTTGCTTGGATCATGAACAAGTGTGGCAGCCTACATGCTATTTAAGCTGCCTTGATGTGGTTTACTCTCTTGAGTGCAGACCTTGTTTTGTTTGGGTTCATTAAGCAGACAACGTGTGTGGCAAGTGAGCTGCCGCTTTGGTTTATTGAAATTGTGCACAGCTTTGGCTGGGTACTGCTTGCTTCAGCGGAATTTAGGTTTTATACCTAGCCTGTCATTGAACTTTCCAAAGACTCAGCCATTTAATTAATGTTTACAGTCTGCTCAGCTGTTCAGTTGCTCTTTTGGTTTTATCAGCATTTGCACAGATGACCTTTAGGATAGGGGCATGGTGGCTTAGTGGTTCTCATGCTTGTCTCACACCTCCACTGTTGGGAGTTCAATTGCTGCCTCGGCCATGTGTGTGCAGTGTTTGCATATTCTCTTCAGGGGTTTCCACTGGGTACTGGGTACTCTGGTTTCTTCCCCTAGTACAAAAACATGAGTTCAAGGCTGATTCGCATCTCTAAACTGTCTGTAGTGTGTGATTGTGCCCTGCAATTGGTTGGCACCCCATCCAGGGTGTCCCATGCCTTGTGTCCAAGTCCCCTGGGATAGGCTTCAGGCTCCCTACAACCCTGTGTAGGATAGGTGGTACAGAGAATGGATGGATGGATCTTTGGGATGTTATTCAGATGGACAGTTAATTACAACTCATCCTGTTTCTCCCAAATAAATACTAATCCTGGAAAGAGCAATACTGAAATCTGTTGTAAGTTATGAAGGAGTTCTAAAGCATATGTTAGCTAAATGGATATACCCACCACCTATACCAGAGGAAATGATGCTTCATGTTGGCATTGATCATAAATATTCTCATCCATTCGTCAGAGCCATGCTAAGGTACAAAAAATTCTCTAACCTCGCTAAGAGGCCAGTCCCTTTTCATACTCTTAAACCACATAATTCATTCAGAATTACAATGGGGCCGATTCATTCAGAGTGAGTTCCATTCAATTTAGGGCTGGCACATTGAGAGAGGTAAAAGGCCTGACCTAAACAGACTGAAAGTCCCAATCAATCTTCAACAGCTCCACTGCTATCTGTGCTCTCCTTGAATAATAGATGAACTGTCACAGCCTGAATCCTAGCAACTATTCCCCTGAACCCTCACGTATTTGAGGTCCCCCTGCCTACACCCTGCTATATAGTTAAGGTCCAACTCTGCCATTAAATTTAATCATCTGATATTTTTGCCTTTAGAGATGGAATGTAACTACATGTACAGGGTTGTATCCTCTGAGCTTAAAATGGTTAAATAACCACAGAGCAGAATTTATGGTTGCAGTTTTGGTATCACAGACATCTATTGTGAAGGTCAGTATATGAGCATGTCCCTGAATGTGACCCTGAAATTCACTTAAACACCAGCAACAGCCAAACTAAAAATAATACCCAAGCAAAAAAGAGTAACTATACAGCATATTGCAAAAGTTAGCAGGTGGCATTTAAATTGTCATTTGCTCTTCTCAGTCTTTTCAGAGGCCTCCATGAAGCATAAAAATTTTTTTTCTCAAGTTAAGAGAGTAATAAAACGCCCATCTCGCGAGCAGATGACAAGGTGGACAGCGTGAGTATAAGTAATGCTCTGTATTATTCTTAGTAATTCCATTACTAACATGATTAAGTTCATCACACTGGAATTCTAGAGAATAAATCGTTTCATAAATATGAGTATGTGCTACTTTGTGAAAATGTATACATTATAACTGTGATAATGGCACATCTTTGAAGCAAACACTGAGTTGGTTTGTGGGCCTAGCTCGGGTCTCAGGAGTGCACACAGTGAGCACACAGCTGTTTAAAGGCAGTACACTGCAGGGTTGCTTTTGACGCAGCTGTCTGTTGGCGCAGATGACAGTGGTCATGCACCATGGGTCAGTAAGTGACCCATTTGCCCTCAAATCTTTCTTTTCTTTTTGTCCTGATTTATACATGCTACTATTATCCTCACTTGTCTAAAGTGGTCACTTGAATTACCACACCTGCCTCTAAGTCCACCCCATGTGGTGATGGAAATGGTCAGTAACTTTGTTTCATATCCCACATAAAAAAAGCTCTGTTCTGCTAATTATGCCAATTTCTCAAGAAGCCGTTGAGGTTTAAATCACCCTTTTGATGGGGGTTTTGAGGGATTATAATATGCAGAACCTGATCGGAGTCAGCAGGCTGCAATATTATTTTAATGAGAGTGAATGTTTTTGGCAATGAGAACTAAGGATACTACTGAGTATCTTTGTGGGCTCATATTCAGTTGTTATATCCCTTTTTTACTTTGTGCACCTCATATTTTTACCCCAAAACTTTATTTATTTGCTTATTTTACCTCAATATCTGAGATATCTTAAGTTAAATCTTAAACCAGATTCAGCCCATAATGGTGCAAAAGATCCACAACAGATTGTGTCTATAAATGTAAGCTCTCTATGAGAAGCCTGCTGGCTGTGATGAAGAGTGGAAGAGACAGAGGGAGGTTTAGTTGCGGGGCAGGCCCTGTGGAGGAGACTCTGGGAAAGTAATGGCTCCGCTGACTTCATTTCCATGAAAAACAGGAGACCAAGCCATGTGTATCTTAAAGGGCTGGAGGCGTTTTCACTTCCCAATAAATGCCGAGGAGGAATAGACCTGCAGGGACAATGAGGTCTGGAGGCTGGGGGAGGAGGAACAAAAGAGATGTGGGGGCACCATCTGGAGAAAGATGCAAATAGTCAGCTGTTTGTTCACTGTCTCTGTATCCAGAGACACAGAGAACGGTGAAGTTAGTGCTGAAAAATAGGACCCTCTGATCTTGCTGTGATATTATAATGACTATTATGCTGGTTATTATCATGCCTGAACTCCACTGGTGAAAACGTGTATGTCTGACATTTGGGCTTTACTATTTTTGCTAATATTGTCAACGTCATAGTGACCGGCCTGGCAGATCACAGAGGCTGATCAAAATAAACAGTTCGGGTCCTGAGAACTGTAATTTCAGGTGCTCTGCAGTAGCCATTTGTAAAACATTCCCTTCTAAACTGTATTTCTCTAGCCCATAATGACAGACCTAAAAAGGGCAAACTAATTGTTCTTCCCTGTGTTATGTCTGAAGCAGGTAGAGATTTGAATGTTAACAACACAGTGAGACCTCACAGGGATAAGCGGTTATTTGTCATGTGTACGACATGTTTGCAACCCGTAGTTAGGTACAGACAGATATATGTAAGCTTTGTAAGAAGCTCTGGGACTTTGAGCTCTATTTTACTATGTTGTTACTCTTATGAGGGCTTCAAACTCAACTCATGGTGCTTCTCTAAATTCTTCAGTCCTTTTTTCCCTTCTCATGTTCACAGATGACTCTGTGGTGAGAAGAATGTTTTCTGTCCTAACAAAGCAACAGCTTTTGGTGTCTTAGATATTTTAAAGCGTGCTGTTTACCATTGCTCAGATTTCAGCTCAGGATTTCAGTCCAATCTGTTCTCTGTACATTTCTCCACCAGTTGCTTTGTTTGCGTGTTGTTGAGATTGTTAGCTGTGTGCATGCTTCCTTTGAAACTGTTTACAGAGGGCTGAACTTGTAATAACAAAACAAGAGAGCTGCACTGACTTAATCACTCGCTAGCTAACTTCTCCTGACTTATTTTTTTATTCTATGGGACAAAAACTTACTTTCATAATTTAATTTACGTATATGCTAATACCTAGTGCTTTCCCTCCAAAACAGATATATTAGTTACTATCTGTCTTGGATTGAATGAGTCGATTTTAGACAACTCTGTCCCTATGCATAGGGAGTGATCAAATTTGTCATTGTGATATTTTGCATGCAGAATGACATTATTCATATGTTATTTAGCAGGTAAAAGCTATGCAGGATTTATTACAGTTCCATTTATATACACTTTCTCGTACTGGTTTCTGACAGCAAACCTTATTTTGAACACTATGACATAATGAGCTTTTCAGCACTATAAACATTCATGAGATTTAAAAAAAATAATAAATAAAAGAGTTCACAGCATTATGTCTTTAAAAACTATTCCAGAGTTTTGCTTGAAGCAGTTAGTTTCAGGTAAATGTCTGTGATTGGTTGTGTCGGTCCAACAGCCTTCTCCTCTGAAATTAGGTTGTACGTGGCCACTTTTAGTGACGAAAAGTTTCAGGTCAGTTTTATTTGTATAGCACTTTTAACAATGGATATTGTCCCAGGGCAGCTTTACAGAAATATATAAATTCAGGATATACATTTTAAATGTATGAATTTATCCCTAATGAGCAAGACAGAGGCAGCAGTGGCAAGGAAAAACTTCCTGAGACGACATGAGGAAGAAACCTTGAGAGGAACCAGACTCAAAAGGGAACCCATCCTCTTCTGGGTGACAGTGGATAGTGTGATTATAAATAATTCCCTTCTAAACTGTATACAATATAATCTTAATCTGTGAAAAGTACCAGATTAGGACTACAGCCAAGCCACTTTGGAAACAAAAGAATAAATAGTCAATAATGTCGATGCACAAATCTTAATTTTCCACTTTTTACAGGAACTCTGCAAACTATTGTTGCCAAGTCAAAAAAATTCCTGTGACCACATTGTAATGCCAGACAACATTAAACATGGTCATAGTATAAAAACTTTGACAAATTAGATTAGAAATTCTAAATATATCTAATCCAATCCGATCCAAGCTGGTGTTTCCTGGGATACCACTATACCAATACCTGTTATCGGATCTGTTCATCCCTAGCTAACTGAATAAGAATGTGCAATCTCCATCAGATTCATCCTACATGTTTAATCATAACTATTAGTTATCCTTTTCTATTTCTTATTTAGTGTAGGTGATTTTGCTCTACATAATGTATAATTGTGTCAGGTGATGATGCAAGTATATGAAGTATCATTCTGATATGAAAACTCATCTCTTTGAAGCTTTCAGTAGAGACACAGAGAGTGTAAGAGAAGACTCTGCCAGAAGGCTATAGAGAGAATGAACATCAGGCTGTAATATCAGCTTTGTTTTACTAAACACAGGAAATGCCCAGTGTCCTCACTCTCTAACCCCAAGCAGCTGCCCCTCAGCTTTGTTCATGCAGGTCTGACTTGAGAGCGTTGGTTACGTCCAGCGTGAGTTTAGCTGCCTGATATCTGATCCTGTTGTTAGTACCTGAAACTACAAACATGATGGTAGTAACCAGTGACCCAGAACCAAGCAATGATATGATGAATGCCCTAAGCCTGAGACACAAAATAATGCTTGGTATTGATTAAGAGTCCCTTCTTGCCACTTGGAGCAATTATTCACATTCTCTTCTTTCTCTCCTGCATCTGTTTCTGTTTTGTTGCTTACTCTGTGCTTTTTCCTGTAAGAAACAAATCTGCCTGTGAAGAAAACAGCTCCAAAGGGCAGGGAAGCAAAGTAATGAGAATCATCTTGCATTTTTGAAGGGCTTTGTAAAGCATACTAAACTCTGTACTAAAATACAATGTGTTTATTTTTAAGCAGTCAGCATGGTGTATATACTAGCTTTTCTCAAGTCAGGCTCACTGTAAAAAAAAAAAAAAAAAAAAAAAACTGCAAAAATCATCTCTGATTTCCACTAAACACTGGTTACTCAGCTTCTGCTTTGACTCAGATATTAATCAAATATGTCAGTGTCACAGCCAGTCAGTTCTCTGTTATGCAGTTATAGTCCATGTTTGGTGAAATGGGTTTTTTGACATTTGTTTCAAATAACAGCTTTGGAGGACCCTTTAGATGGAACCAAAGACAAAGGGATTAATGCTACCATATGGTTGTCTGTTGGCTAAAATTTCTTTGCCTGTCATTGTCCAGACATATCCATTCTTTCAAAGTCATGGAGCAGGACCTAGCTGAAAAAAAAAGCTTTTGAAAAGTCCATTTAGGGGACAAGTCATTAGCATCTCGACCCTGAGTCGCAGCATGCAAGATCATGTTAATATTTCACCTCGGGCTTTTGTTACAAACACTCATTGACCTGTCAGAATTACATAAGTTTTGCTAATGCAGTTAGGTTAAAACCACACCTTTCCACCCTTGGGATAAATATTTAATCAGAAAAATTCTCACCTTGAATGTATTATATTGTTAATTATTAATCTATGCACCCCTGATGGAACTTTTCCATTTAGCATCAGGTGAGAATGTTCACACCCTGTTTTAACTTTTCTTAGTCTTATTTTGGATTTTGATTCAAAGCTATTAACAGACTTTCAGTAATTTTCTTATCCTATCTTTTTATCCTAGGATTAGATCCCAGAGCATTACCCACAGTTTCTTTGTGTAATTGTAATGAAGAATGGCAATTTGAAACCCTTCGAATTTTTCGAGTTTAACAAATCTGGTCCAAAGTCATTCACATACTGTGACTGACAAAGACTTCATGAGTGAAACTAGGTGTGTATTACAGGGAAAACACTAATCTCTGCAAGGCTGTGTTCCTCCAGGACCTCTGTTCGACACTCCTGCCCTAAAGCAACACCATTCTCAAAGCTATCCTGCTGTATCTAACACTAGTACCCCAGTTCCAGACCATAACCTCTGGTCAGTACCCATTCCTGAGCCTGCAGCCCAGGGGACAATGTTTTGTTAGCTTGTCCTGCAGCTTACAGAGACCAGGGTTAAAGCCTTTGCATGCTGAAGACTCCCCTTGGCAGCAGGATGCAGGATGTGTGCGTCTTTTTTCACTCTCCAGGATTCAGTCTGCTGAAAGTGTAGTTCTTCAGTTTTTTCCCCTTTTTTCTTCTCTGTAAAGAGGCAGTCATCTGGAAACACTTAATCTCTGATTCATGAAGGCCCCCTATCGTATTTCCTCCTACACAAATGACCAAAGGAGTATTGAAACCATGGCTAGAAATAAGAAAAAATCAATTTCACTTTATATTACAGCTGTTTTCTACCTGAACATAGGCTTGAAATGCTTATAACTCTATAGCAAAAGAATTTCCTACCTATTAACTATCTTTAACAAGCTGTTTAGCAAAGCAACATATTTATAATATTAATTTAAATCCTGTGTGTGTTGTTAAGATATGTTATAGGCTTTTATGTGCTTTATGTGTTTATGGTCCTTTATGTTTATAAGATTATTGCTGTTTTCCACTCAGACTGTGAAGCTAACTTGTGCTCTGAGCTCAAAACATGCTGTGGCTGACTCTGGGCCTGGCTTCAATTACGCACAGTCAGCGGTGCTTGTGCTGCTTTATCACAAAAGCCAATGAAATTATTATGGTGCTTACGTACAAGAATTATGGCAGACTAGCTCATGTTACTTGGCCTCGCTTTGATGTTTTATAAAGGACTGAAGTAATGCTTGATATACAATATTGTTTAATCCAACCCCTCTTTCTCAACTTAGGGGAGGAGTAAAATGGCCACCATCAGTGTTATTGATTTAATGCATTTACATGTACAGTGTAACAGTACAGAAGAGAGTTTGCTGTACTTCTCTGGGGGCAGTAATAACTAGATTGTCTGTTGTTCTGCAGGGCTGAGGTCACCAAAGTGCCTGTGTCTAAAGCATTCAGCAGCACAGATGAGCTCCAGTACAGAGGCAACATTCGAAAGAGCAGCCGATGTTGTCTGGATACACAACGAGACCGTGGTTCTCCAACAGGCCATGCAGAGACCAATCACGACAACAGTCAGTGTGTGTTTTCAGCATATTTTTGGTATAATGGAAAATCAGCATTTAAAGGAAAAATCCACCCTAAATGACTTGCATATCAATATTTATAATTAATGTGATAATCAGATTTTTTAAAATTAAATTCTGAGTTTACTGTTTTTGCTCTTTCCTTGACACGTTAGTCTGTTTTGTTTGATTTCCTACATTACCCACAATGCCATTCAACTACCCACTTATAGTGGAACCAGTGGGAATTCATCTCTACCTAAAGAGAGCGATTCAGCAGTGTTTAGTTCTTTAGTCTGTCCAGCTTTCCCATCCCCTCATCTGTACACTCAAACAGGTCAGCTTCCAAAGCTCTAACATTTATGCTAAGACCACATCACAACATCATTCACGCCATCTTGTAGGCTGATAACTAGCCAAGCTGTGTCTCTGCTGTAACTCAGTGCAGTTGCATTGTATCTGGAACTTTGAGTCCAATGGTCATTGCCTCCACTACTAATATGACATGAAAATAGTGACCGTTATCTGACCGTTATCACCAGTATTTCAGAGTGCTGAAAAATCTTCTCCTATTTAAATGCCATTATAATTGCACTAGCAATAACCATGCTCTCCTGTGACATCAGACCATCACACAACCGCTAACCACTAAAAAGGTATAGTGAAAATACTGCAGCAGAATCAATAAGCACATCACAAATATTTCAGACATAACAATTGTGTTTCAGGGTGGACTTATCCTTTAAATATCTGTGAGATCATACCATAATGCTACGTTTGACTTTAGTTAGCATACACTTTGTAATAGATTTTAAGACATGTACTTCATGAAAATTGTCCTAAGGCTTCTGTTCTGCTCTAACATCAAAAGAAACATCACCTGACATACTGTACCTACAATGGATATAAAAAAGTCTACACACCCCTGTTAAAATGGCAGGGTTTTGTGATGTAAAAAAAAGAATGAAACCAATATAAATCATGTCAGAACTTTTTCCACCTTCAAAGTGAAATTACAGCATACTGTATAAAAATTAAGCAAAAAAGAATCAGAAACATTTTAGGGAAAAATAGGAAAAATAAAAGTTACAATAACCTGGTTGCATATGCGTGCACACCCTTTTATAACTGGGGGTGTGGCTGTGTTTAGAATGTCATCAATGAAATTATTCTGAATAACCTCAAATAAAGACCAGCTGTTTCTGTAGGATTTTCTTCACATCTTCTTGGTTTCATCCAACTGCTGAAGTCATGGTCTGCAAAGAGCTCACAAAGCATTCATGGTATCTCACTTGTCGAAAGGTATCGATTAAGAGAGTGGTACAAAACAATTTCCAAAACATTAACAAGAGTACCAACGAACATCGAAAAGGCCATCATCAGCAAGTGGAGAAAATGGAGCGCCACAGTGACATCACCAAGAACAGGACGTCCCTCCAAAATTTATAAAAGGACAAGACAAAAACTTAGCAGTGAGGCTGCCAAGAGACCTAAAGCAGCATTAAAGGAGCTGCAGGAATATCTGCCAAGTTCTGATTACTCTCTGCATGTGACAGCAATCTCTTGTATTCTTCACATCTGTACTGTGGGGTAGGGTGGCTAGACGGCCACAAAAAACATCCAAGCTCAATTAATTCACCCCAAACCATGTGGCAAAATGTGTTATGGTCTAATGAGGCTAATTCCAAAAGGTATAATAATTACATCATTCTAAAAGGTATGTTTGGTGCAAAAAAAGCACATCACCAAAAGAACACCATACCCACAGTGAAGCATGGTGGTGGCAGCATCATGCTTTACAGCTGCTTTTCTTCAGCCAGAACTTGGGCTTTTATCAAGGTGGAGGGAATCATGAATAGCTACAAATACCAGTCGATTTTAGTGCAGAACTTTCAGGTCTCTGCTAGTAAGCTGAAGATGAAAAGGAATTTCACCTTTCAGCACAACAACGACCCAAAGCATACCTCCAAATCAACAAAGGAACGGCTTAACCAAAAGAAGATCAATGTTTTTGAATGACCTAGCCAGAGCCCAGACCTGAATCCAACTGAACATCTGTGGAGTGACCTGAAGCGGGCTGTGCACAGGAGATGGCCTTACAGTTTGATGGATCTAGAATGTTTTTGCAAGAAAGAGTGAGAAAATATTGCCAAGTCATGATGTGCGATGCTGATAGACTCTCAAAAAGACTGACTGGTGTAATAAAATCAAAAGGCGCTTCAACAAAGTATTAGTTTAGGGGTGTGTCCACTTATTAACTAGGTAATTGTAAGTTTTTATTTTTTTATTTTTTCCCTAAAAAAGTTTCTGATTGTTTTCACTTAATTTGTATACTTTTCAGTTTCACATTAAAGGTGGGAAAAGACCTGACATGATTTATCTTAGTTTCATTCTTTTACTTTTACACAAAAACCTGCCATTTTAACAGGGGTGTGTAGACTTTCTTTCTTTCTTTCTAGACTGACTATCCATTGTACATGCTTGTGAAAGGTTATAAGTTCCATCATGACAGCACCACTAGTGATTAATAACAAATGGTATGAGGCTTTGTACATATTTTATTTACACATAAATTAAATAGCAAGTCTGTCATTGCATTTGGCTATGTTTCTAGTCTTTTCACAAATAAATTTGTATCATTATACACATTATCTCATTGTAATTTAACTTAATTTTATAAAATGTATTAATGAATTACACATTGCTATAAATAAACTAAAATATACATGTTATTTAAGAAAAAAACACATCTAATCATTGATATGGTGAAATTTTCTGTTAGGAGATGTTTATTTAGCAAACTTTTGGAAGGAGTTTTGGATGTCAGAGCTTTGTACCGTCCAGTACGTTTCCTGCCACAGGAAAGGAGTTTCCGGTTTCTTTATAACATGACAAGCATGACGTGACATGTAACATAATATTTTCATTAGCTTCTAGAGAGAGGAAAAAAAGAAAGGCTGGTGAGGAAATGACTGTTTATAGTTGCTAAAACATGAGTGATATCATTAAGAGAACTAACTTGTCTCACAGATGTTCCTCAACATTAAATGTAATTATAAACAGTATGATGTGTCATTCATTTTAAAAATTGTAATTGTTGGGAAATTGCTGTGGCATATGAGGAATAAAACTCTTCAGAAATAATACACTTAACCCTGTCATGTTTTATTCCTGACATATGACTATAGTCTTGGTCATATTACTATTGATACACAATATTACACAATATGTCACTAATCCATTCAGTGCTATTGATCTGTTTAAAGATGCTTTTTACACCATGCACAGCCTCTATAACCGATATGTGTTGCTGATGAAGAGTGTGTTGTATGTCACGTGTCTCAGTGGAGGAGCAGCTCTTCCGCTCGGTGGAGGGTCAGGCAGCGTCAGATGAAGAGGAGGAGAGGTGGACAGGAGAGCAGCAGAGACAAGTGGACGAGGTGAAGAGGATTCTCACCAGGCTTTCCTGCTGTGGAGACAGGTGAGTCCTCTACACTACAGCACTACACTCAAACAACACACACCTCTGAGGGGGGCAAAAACATAAAACATAGTAAGTTCACTCAGGCACTTGACCTTTTACTTTCAATTACAGATTTCAGGCTGCTGATTTCCTTTTTACATCTGCAATACTAAATAAGATTGTAATTTTAATCATTGCATTACAGTTTCCTTAAATGATGGTGACTATGGTTAAGAGAGGTTGTACTATTACTATATAATTCACACATTACAAATATAAATACCCACAGTAGCCATTTACTTACAGTCCCTTCTGGTAATATTGGAACCGCAAGGCCAATTCTTTTGTTTTTCCTATACACTGAAACATTTGGGTTTGAGTTCAAAAATGAATATGAGACAATAGATCAGAATTTCAGCTTTCAATTCCTGATATACACATTAAGATGTGTTAAACACCTTAGAACATGGCACCTTTGGTGGCAGACCACCCAAAATTTTGGTTAATCAAATTATTGGAACAGTTAGTCTTAAAGTAGATTAAAGTAAATAACTATATTTTGTTGCATAAGTAAATAACACATCTTTATTTCTGTAGATTTCTGAATTCATTCTGCTGCTACCATCATGAGTTACATCATCAATAAAGATTAGTGAGTTCATTCCAGAAGCAGCCATTCAAGCCCAAGCCATGACACTGCCTCCACTGTGCTTGACTGATGATCTCTTCTTTCTCCACACTTTGGCCATCTTTTTCCATTAGTTTGGTAGAGGTTAATCTTTGGTCCAGAACTTTTGTGGATCGTCTCTGTATTTCTTTGCGAATTCCAGTCTGGCCTTCAGATTCTTACAGCTGATGAGTGGTTTGTGGTATGGCCTCTATATTTCTGCTTTTGAAGTCTTCTTTGAACAGTGGCTTGTGATACTTTAACCACTGCCCTGTGGAGGTTGTTGGTGATGTCACTGACTGCTGTTTTGGGGTTTTTCTTCACAGCTTTCACAATGTTTCTGTCATCAGCTGCTGTTGTTTTCCTTGGTTGACCTGTTCGATGTCTGGTTGTTGGTACACCAGTGATTTCTTTCTTTTTCAGGACATTCCAAATTGTGGTCTTGGCTATGCCCAATGCTTATGCAATGGCTCTGGTCAATTTTCCCTTTTTTTCAGCTTGCTTTTCTGCTATAGACAGTACTGTGGTCTTCATGTTGGTTTATCCTTTTTAACATCAAATGCAGTCTTCACAGGGGAAACCCAGGGCTCAAAGCTGAAGTTCTGATCTATCATCTCATATTCATCTTTTAATCTCAAACCCAAATATGTTCAGTGTATAGAAAAAAACAAAAGAATTGGCCTTGCTATTCCTTTACTTTTGGAGGGGACTGTACATACAGACTGCACTGTATACCACATTAATGCAATATATTTCTTGTAGTTTAAAAAAAAAAAATCACTCCAATTAGGCCCAAATTGTCATTGCATTTATTTAAGGAGCAAATCCCCCAAGTATTTTATGGTAAATAAATTAAATGTAGCTTATAAAAATTTATTTTTTAAAAAACTGTCAAAAAAAAATCTATAAATTTGAATGAAACAGCAAAAAGCATTACAACAGCAAACCTAATAAAATGTAACCTTTCTTCTGATTTCTAAAAGTCTCATCTTTTTGCTCTTCCTTCAGCAATGAAAACACGACTCAAACTCAAAGTGACCTTCTGGAAACAATTTCTCATTAACATATACTTTTACCAGTATAGGATTTAACATACATCCTTATCCAGAGTGAAGTACACAAATGTACACAAATATTGAGAAATATTTCCTCACACTAATACAAATAGACCATGTGTGAGAATACTGTAAAGGTAAAATACTGAACGCTGAGAATACCAAAAAGCTAAAACACTGCTAGAGGGAGTTAGTGCAGGAGTTAGTGAAGGCATGAAAACAAAGTACAAGTCAAATACAAGTTGTGTATCTGTGTAGGTTAGAAGAAATGTCTATGTTACCATGATAAGATCAAGCGTTGAACAACATGTACAAGCTCCACTTGATTCAAATGTGCATTATTCAGAAACCAGTTTTCTTAATCCATGTGTAATTATCTTGGACTTGGAATGTAATTGTCACACACACACACATCTCACTGCTATGTTCTATGTTTAGGTGTGATGAGAGAGCTCTGAAGAAGCTGCTGTCTCACTGGGGCGAGTCGTGGGCAGAGGAGAGCCACACTGCTGTTCTGCAGCTGTTGGAACGAGTGACTCGTCTCCACAAACAGCTGGAGCTGAGGGAGAGCCAGGCCTGGAGATCTGAGACTGACCCCGAGCAGGTACACTGCTGCCCCCTGCAGACACACAAACAAACACACACACACACACACACACACACACAGAGAGAGAGAGAGTCACTGTTGTCAGTGTTGGGAAATTATAGGTCTAGAGCAGGGTATTCATACTGTGGGTTCCGCCCCACTAGAGGCCCACGAAAGAATTGCAGGGGTGTGAGGGCTGAGATGGAAAATACGAAAAAAAAAAAAAAAAAAAACATGGGTTGACTTGGCCTGGTAAACACCAGTATGTATATTAGGCAATATGACAAAAATGCCATACACAATTCTTGAAGGCATTTCTATCATAAAAACACATGTATCACAGTATATAAGTATATATAAGTATATAACTGCCAGCAATACAGTAGTGTTGCATTAAAAAAATGTTACTAAAAAAAAGGTATTTGTTTATTATTAATAAATAAGTTTCTTTTTATTTGTTATAATTAAAAACATTTTTATTTATAAAAAATATTTAATGCTAAAAAAAAAATATTAAAACATTTTACAATTTTAAAGATTAAGTACAAAATCTTAGATTAGATTAAGTACATTACATCGGCTGCTTCTAGTCAGTTTGTAATATTTATTTTTTTTAATGATATCATAATATGTACGATATCTCAGAAAAGCATACTGTGATGAATATCATACTGAGATGAATATTATATCAGTAGGGGCCTTTGACAGACAACATGATTGACAGGCAAGTGGAGAGACAACCGAGACTGGAGATTTATCCCTATGTAGATATTTATAAGCAGACCTAAAGTATTATAAGTTAGAAACTGCTGCTCATCTATACGGCTAGACTTAGTGTATAAATGTATGTGGTTATGTATTGGTTTGTATTGGTTTGAAGTTAGAGTTAGAGATTTAGTTAATGTTAACATTTACATCAATACAATAATATGTTGTTTTTGGGTTTTTTGTATAGGTGAAGGACTCATTAGTGCAGGAGCTACAGCAGAAGGCTGAGGAGACAGAGCTCCTCCACAGAGAGCTGCAGATGCTGGAGACAGAGAGGGTGCGTTTGTCGTTGGTTGAGGAAAAGCTTATGGATGTGCTGCAGCTCCTCCAGCAGCTCAGAGATCTGGTTAGTCTGAGAGCTAACACTCATCTATTACACCTACAGCTAGCACTTCACCAACAAGTTACAGCCTCCCTGAAACACATGAAAGAATTATGGATCTTCATGACAAGCAGTTTTATATAAAGTATGTCCAAATATGTCATGGTTTATATGGGTAAAAAATATTGACAAACTAATGTATAATATGTAAATTGTTTTATCAGTAGGTAATGTATAGTGTGAATGACATAATGCATTATTAGATATCGCCTAATATAATATATTTAAGAAGATATATGTATATATGTGTCTATAAAATACACTAAGGAAAACATACATACAGTATACCGATACTGATACTGATACTGATTGGTTTGGTCTGTGTCACTGCGTTGATGAATTCTAGATTCTGATTGGTCAGAATTTACAGTAACAGCACAGCTCTGACAGTGGTTTCAGCTGCAAAGCAGATCACAGGTTCATATTAATGCGCTTGTTCTAATACGTTATCTTTGCCATAGTAACAGCTATAGTGTATGGCCTCACGGAACACTCCACATAAAAATGTCTGTAATCAATGATATGGTGAAGTTTTTTATATGGTGAAAGAGAGCTTTATATAACATTTATGGAAGGAGTTGCCAGGGAAACAAAGAGACAGTGAGGGGAATAACTATTTATAGCTGCTATAACACTAGATATAACAGGAACTAACAGATGTTTCACAACATTAAATGTAATTATAAATGGATAAAGAGTGACACATCATTTTATGATAAATAGAAAATTGTGGGCATAAGGCTGTGGTATAAGATTAATACAACATTTTGGAACATGCTGTTATGTTGAAAATAATTACCTTCAGGACATCACACAACAATGTCATGGATTATTTTCCTATAACAGCAAGCCCCAAAATCTTTTATTCCTTCTATACTGTATTACATGGTATTTTATAGTACATCACAAAGGATTTCTGTTGCAAGTGTTTTGTGCTCTCAGTGTGCTATAATGCTCAACACATATTACAGTACTATATATACAGTAAACTGTGTGTAATGTGTCACTGTGTCTCAGGTTTTGCTGGTAGTATGTTTAGCAGAGACAGTTTTATTAATGTCCTGATGAAATCTGTGAACAATGTGATTACAGAACGTCTCAAGGAGGTCCCTGGGGAAGATCTTACTGAGTACGCTGGAGTCTTGCAGTGATCCCCATCATGGTACATTTCCAAACCCTGTCTGACTGTGTTCAGCAAAATCACTGATTTCATTCAGCCTGATCATGAACATCCGTCTTGCTTTTTTCCCCATACAGGGAAGGCTCATATTCTGGAGGTGCTGAATGCTCTTTGTCATGAACTGGCTGCATGTGAGATCCTCTCAAGCAGTGGCACATCAGAGAACCCACAGAGTCACTCATCCCTCACTAACTCACTTCTTATCTCCTGCTGAGCAGCGGGCCAAACCGTGGAGGAGGACTTTCTGCAGAGACGCATTCCTCTGTGCTCTCTGTGTTTACTCTTTTGTAATTTAGTGTTTATATTTTTGTGTTATGAGTTTGTTTTCTCGCTGTACATGAAGAGATGTTTCATGAAGTAAGGGCTCACAGTTACCCAGATAAGCCATGCCAGACTTGGCTTAAGGTATTAAGCTAACCCAGATATCCTTGTCTGTGAAATGAATAATTTACTAATACGTTTAATAGAGGGTGGCATGGTGATGCAGAGTGGAGCATTGCCACCTTACAGCTCCAGGGTTCGATCCTGAGCTTGTGTTACTGTCCTTGTGGAGTTTCTATAGATGTTCTCCCTGTGTCAGTGTGGGTTTCCTCTGGGTTCTCAGGTTTCCTCCCAGAAACATGCTAGTAGGTGATTTCCCTGCCTCATGCCCAGTGTTCCCGGGATAGGGTCCGGATCCTCCATGATCCGACCAGGATAAAGCAGTAATGGAAAATTAGTTAATTAATTTAAAGCTAGTTTCTTGACCAAGTTACTCAAAAGACATCAGACTTCATGAACCAGTGCCACAGAAACGTTATATTATTTTGTTATTATTGTTATAGAAATGTTATATTATGATGTTATTATTGTTATAGAAACATTATAATATGATGTTATTATTGTTATAGAAATGTTATATTATTAGGTTATTATTGTTATAGAAATATTATACTATGATGTTATTATTGTTATAGAAATGTTATATTATTAGGTTATTATTGTTATAGAAATATTATACTATAATGCTATTATTGTTATATGTTATATCATTATGCTATTATTGTTATAGAAATGTTGTATTATTAGGTTATTATCTGACCACAGTTAAGGGAGGTCAAAAGAAAAAAACACTCAGGTATGTTTTCACCTGTTTGATTTACACTCCACCCCCCTGCTATTGAAATACAAACTGAGTGAGGGACAGGAAAGTATCTGTCAGCAGTATCTTACTGTACATATGCAGTCAACTCCCGAATTATTGGCATCCTAAAAGAAAATGAGCAACCATGAACAAAATCAATAGTTATGTAATAGTTTTTAATTAGACTTCAGGTGTGCAGATTGAAATGGCCATTTGTGTTGAAACCATTTTCATGTTGATTTAGATCATTTGTAATCATTAGCTTGTTGATTATCTTGTGTGCTGTCGATCCAATGACATTTAAGTTCAGGTGCTTCATTTTGTGAGTTGCTCTCAGGAAGGCTTTCAACTCTTTCGGTTTCTGCCTTTCTTCTCTCAGCATCCTCCTCACTCTTTCACCATTCCTTAAAAATGTTCCAAAACTGCTTAAAACCTTAAAACCTTAAAAACTGCTCCAGACATGAAGCTTTTTATTATTGCTCTCTGCTTATGATCCATGATGTGGGGTGTGCAGATGAGCTGATTGTTTAAGTTCATGATCTGTCTCTAGTACTGGAAAAGTTGTTTTTTTCGCAGTGGCCATGGATGATTAACATACTGTTTATTATACTCCTGTTTCGTCAAAGGCAACACTGTGTTTGCTGAGAGTAACAATACAGAAAACATGGAATTATTTTTAATAATGACTATGCATTTATTTTAAATATTCTTTAGGTTTGTCAATCCTTTTGCCATGTTTTTCAGAGCAAATATTTTTTTTTAAACTTAAAACTCATTTTTAAGAGAATTACTTTTGCTTTAGTGGAAAATTGGAAACATTCTGTATAATTTTTCTGTGTATTTTGTAAGTTTTTACAAATTTTCTTTTTGAAGGGTGCCAATAATTCTGGAGTTGATGGAATGTGTGTATTGTGTCAAAGCTGCATTTTTGCCATTTAACTTTGAAACTACTTTTAGCACTTTTTAAAGCATACAATTGTTTGTTTTAATCTTTTCTGAGTGACATTCACACATCAGTAAATAAATGTGTGAAAGATGTAGCAATAAGCATCATGCTTAGAGGTACAGGAGCACATAACCTCACGTTTATGGGCATTATTTGTTGTATAGTATGAGTTACATGATGGTTATCACAATACTGAATCTGAAAATAAAGAAAATATTTGGAACTATAATTAAGATACCATTACAGACTCCTTCATATGTGTGATGGTTATTTTTATTAATTTTTTCCCACCATTATCTGCAGATTTAAAAAAAAAAAAAAAAAAAAAAAAATCACACACAACACACATGGAGCTAATCATATGATAGTTTATATACACTTGTGTTTCAAACATAGATACATATTAATTTCATTCTTTTGGTTTGAAAACATCTAAAAAGACTTTTTTTTCTACTTTAAATAAAGAAATAATTAACAAATCTAATAGCATAAATCAATATATAAAAAAGGTTGAGAAAAACATGCAATCTATGTAGTGCATCATAAATCCTTCATTGAAGTTGGAACGGAAGGCAAAAATATCGCATAGTGATACAAAGGAAAGAAACAAGATACATACTACAACTGTGTGCTAAAATTGTTTGAAAATTAAGTTTATCCTCTTGGCTGTTTATTTGTGCAAAAGAAGCATATTATTTAAACTTAATAGAGTTAACAGGACCTATCACAAAATACAGCAGGGCTGAATTACGGTCACTGGGGATCTGTTTAGCTGTTTTTGTTTTTTTTTTTTAGGTCCACAAGCTAACAGTACAGGCTGCTGTTTCATATGCGCTCCAGGCCACAGTCACACGCCACATTTTAAACCTGGGGACATTAAGGACTAAAAAAACTACTCCAACCCATATTTAGCATTAATGAAACCATAAGCAGCATTAGCCAGCTCAGCTGCTTCCTGTTTTCTCTTTCCTAGCTCAATTCTCCTATATTGACTTTAATTCTGAATTGAACAGAGGTACGGCAATTTCACTGAAAGGGAAGGGAACATGGGGCAGGGTACAAGAGAATAAGTATTACAAGTTCTGAAGATTGGTTTGGAGCCTTATTTGGAGGGCCTGTACATACACTGAGGCCCTACTTTAAAAGCTAATACATAAAATTTTATAGGAGTTTACTAAGATTTTATTTTTGCTTTTGAAGAAATATCTTAAAATCTCACTCCAGCACTGATTTGCTGATCACTACAAGCAAGCAGGAAAATGGATCACCTAAACTACTGGAAAACTACAGACAAATCTTTAAAAAAGAAAAAAAAAAAAGAATACAACAGACACTCGCCTACTTACATTGACATGAAACGTGTTACTAATTATTTTAGACACTGGCCCTAATAAAAGCAATAAAATCAAAGAACATAGAATCAACTGAAGCACAAACAGGGCCAGAGCGCAACAGCTCCTTACACACACAGGCTAATATTACTAAGTGGAATAAGAGAGTCAAGTTGATAAAAAGGTTAAACGGGCAAACTAACAGGTACAGTAGTGCTGTCATATGCACACTCGTGTCATAATGAGACACAATGAACGTGGTGTTAACGTAATGATGGCAGGAGAAAGGTACGTCTTACAGAGAGAAACAGAGAGATCACAGGGCTACGGTTAGCTGAAACCTGCTTTCTTTCTCCTGGCTTCTTTTGGCTTTCTCCATCACACGAGGCCAGTGGAGAACTTAGCAGCCAAATGTCTCCTGGGAGGCATAGACCATGTACAGGAAGCCATCTTCATCACGCTCCTGCTCATAGATCTCGGAGATAGGGGTGGACACACTGACCATGCTGTGCTGGTTGATCAAGAGGAAGAAGGCCTGAGTGGGGTTCAGCTGCAGTCGACGCCTGCAGGCCAGAGTAAATAACACACGGAAAATAATAAGAACACACCACAGGAAGAGAGCATTTAGATATCCCATTTAGATAGTAAAGCAAATGACTATTTAAATGAAACTACACCAGGGGTCTCAGGAAGTGTCAGTGTGGCTGCATGTGATAAACTGGTTAAACTGGAGCTACGCATGACTCCATGTGCTTACTCATTTACGCTTGGTCTTCACATGACAAAGACTACATTCACGTTACCAGGTTGAGGTGAGACAAATCTGATTTTCTGCCTTAATGTGACAGATCTTTTTTTTTTTTTAGAATTGCATGGACACTGAATCCGATCTTTTCAAATCAGACCTGAGCCAGTTTTGTATGTGGTCAGATATAGATCAGATATGTGGCCATGAGACATGAATGAGAATAGTCAGACTGGAATAATGTGGCTTATACGACCACATATCATGGTCATCCTCATCATCATCCAGTGTCAACAGAGCAGCAAAACAACAATGGAGGACAGCAACAGCAGTGACTATATTCAGTGGAAGGAAATTGGTGATTAACTTGATATTTGGGAAACCGATTCAAGCAAAACTAGAACGAACCTACTAAAACCAAGTAGTGTAGTGAAACAATTGCCCAAGAAATAACTGTGCGCATGTGGAGCATTTTGTGGGATAGTGTTCTCATTAAAGACAAATATTGGGTCACTTGAGGTTACATGTGAGACCCCCAAGACAGACAGATCCAATCTGCGCAAAAAATTGGAATTGGGCAAGGCTTGAATCGTGAATGCAACCTATTAGGTGTGACTAATACTTGAATGGAATAAAAACCTGCACCCAAGTTAAAGACTGTGTCTCTGTGGGTCATGTGTATGCTTCAAACATAATTACCTAAAAATAATTGGTGCATTTGTATCAGCAAGTATGAGGGGAATAAAATGCTAGTTATTCAATTAAGACAATTCTCCCTGACCTGATAAACAGAGATTTTCTTCCCTTTTTCTAATATTTTAGCTGACCCAAATCAAAATCAGCCTGCAGCTGAGCAGATGCAAAATTGTGCATTCAATTGAAACATAAAAAAAAAAGTATTTTCAACTGGGTTGAACTCACTATTGTATGTGTCCCCTGTGGAATAGAAAACAAACCCCTGATCTGGTTTATTTTTCCCCTTTGTAACACTGCAACTCGAAATCAAAGATGATTTCATGATCTCCAATTCAAAACACAATCTCAAAATATAGCAATATTAATTTTTAAGATTAGATATGGAAATATGGAGCAAGGCTGAATATGAATTAGATGCTAGAATCTATTTGCTTTTCATAGTGTTCTGCTCTTTTTTTCTTTCTTTTTTTTTTGGAGACAAAAATGCAGAATGAGTTTGGAAGAAATAATAATACATATATTTGTTCTATTCAATTAATTATTAGCTGTTGCTACAAGTCTACCATGGAGGATTAGATATGTCCATAACATTTCTGAAACACTAAAAGCAGACCTTTTTTTGTTTTACCACAAAAAATAAGACCTACACTCCTGGGCCAAGCCCAGAATTGCAAACATTAAGGTTTTAATGATCTTAACAAATCATTGGTCAGAAAATTTGCAAGAATGAAACAAATGCACTCTTGAGAGCTCCTGTGCCACCACTGGCTGGTTTACTTTTGCTGCAGTGAACTGTTTGGAAAAAGCTAGAAACAAGGAAATTCACTTATACAGTCTTCTCGTATGCAAAGGTAAAATCATGATAATGTTTAAAATGTTTGATGTAAAAACACATGTCTGGGTGTACAAAATTTTCCAAAAATATCTTCTGGGATGTTTTTTTTCTTAAAAGATTAGTCGTTATTTGGTTATCTGCCACACCTGATGCCATCCATCAAGGGCCACAAGGCTTAAACACAAGGCTTACACATTTAAAGAAATCAAAGAGAAAAGCTAAGCTATATTAAATTCCTTTATCTATCTGTTTAATTCTTGCTAATTTTCTGACCAATGATTTCTTATTAAGTTTTTAATGGTCTTAATATTTTGCCATTTTGGGCTTGGCCCATTTTCTTTTGCCCAGGAGTGTATGTATGAACTGTACATTTCATCCACCTGTAAGAAAGAACATAGGAATTACTTCTTTCATAGTTTAGCAATTATACCACAGCCAACCCTAACAATTCCATTTCATAATGGAAGACACATTGTAATTTTTATTCATTTATAGATATGTTTAATTTTGTGTAACATCTGCAAAATATATTCCTGTTATTATTATGGTTTAGCAGCTATAAACAGTCATTCCCTCACCGGCCACTTCTTTCTTCTCTCTCTTGAAGTTAATAAGACAAAAAAATTGCAGCTTGTCATGTTACAGAGAAACTGCGAAGTGCTCTGTCTTGAAGAAAACCTAAAGTTACAACTTTACCTCTGATTGTTGCAAAGTGCTGACAGAGGAGACTCCTTCCAAAAATGTTACACAAATGTCTCCTCACAGACTTCACCATATTCACAACTGTTTATGTGAAATGTCTGCCATGCAAGTCCTTATGTAGGTTGTTACTACATAAAAGATAATGTATTACAAAGAGCACATTAATATAAACCTGTGATTCGAATTACAGTCAGAACTACTGCCAGAGCCGCTGTTAAAGAAAATTAACCAGCAACTTAGGATCAATCAGAATCAAGAACTGAACAGTGAAGGAGAAGTATAAATATGCTGAGCAGGCCCAGCTGATCTCAAATTTGGTGCAAGATGGCAAGAGAAAAATATCTCAGTGACTTTGGAAGAGGGTTAATTTTTGGGGCCGGATGGCAGGAGCTTCAGTCACAAAGACTGCTCAAGTGACTCAAGTGACTAAAGGGAGATCTGCTTTCAGAACTATGGGAAAGACATCACTAAATAGGGTTGTAAATCTAAATAGCACACATTTAATGAATGTTTAATGCTCATGCATTAGTGTGATATGTAAGAAAACTGTCAGTCAGTCAAGAAGAGCAGTCCTCGACCATATGTTGGTTCTTCCTTTTCACCAGATGGTATAACTAAACTGAATGGAGTGACTTACAATTAAAAAATAATATTTGGAAGGCAAATAACTTAAGTAAATACATTTAGCACCGGCTTTATACATCTTGGTGAAATGATTCCCACCAAACAAAGGCATACTAATAAACATGGGAAATAACCAACTCCTTACAAATGTCATTTGTTGTTAGGTCATCTTGTGTGCCACACTACACTCTGCTCATCTGTTCCTATGAGATGGTGCTGAGTTTGACTTCTCTTCTCTACCATGCTTTGTGGGATCCAACAAGCATGAGACTCTACAGAAGTGACTGACTTTCAATGATAACACAACTAATTTTAGAGCTGGAACATTGAAATGCTTGAGCAGCGGGCTGCTGAGGGTCAGCAGGAACATTAAATCTGTGGCTAAAATCCCAGCCAGCAAGTAAACAAACACGGCCATGTGAAACTCAAGATAGGAGCATGCAGTCTGCAAGTGGCCTTTTTACTCATTATTTTCACAGACATCTTTAGTTATCTCAAGTTTGACCATTTAATATATTTCACACACATTCCGACAGTTTGCAAATTCTTGACAAACTCAGTCTCTTGTTTGACTAAACCAGACTTTCTGCTCTCACCTGATGATCTTCACCAGTTCACTCATGTTGACATGATCAGGCACTAGAAACTTGGTCTTGTCCAAAACAGGAAGCTGCTTTTCTCCCTTATACCTTTCAATGATAACCTAGGCGCAAACAGGTCAAGCACTTAAAAACTTAAAGGACATTGCACTTAAAAATGCAACACACACACACACACACAATATTTATAATGTAATAAAGCACAGCACTTTCTGTGCCCTGTCATCCTGAGAGAGAGACACTGAATCAGAATATCTGACACTGATGATTAGCTAAACTGTTATTCGTTCCTCATTATTTTCTAATGTAATATTTGGAAAGTGTCTTACCGGAATTTTATTAGGATGCTGCTCTCGTATCTGCTGCACTTCCTTGCAGCGATCAGCTGGAAACCAAATAGTGAAATGAATAACCATGTGGTTTAGGAAACAGCTCACATGCACTAATCACAAACAGGAACCATGAAGCACTTAGACCGTCATTGCAAACTAGTCTAATACCGAGGAAAAAACACTGATGAAGCTTGAATTATCGTTAAAGTCACTCAGAACCTGTTCAAGGTCCACACTCTAAACAGAGCAGTTTTATATCAAATACAGTCAGGTCCATAAATATTGGGACATCGACACAATTTTAACATTTTTGGCTCTATACACCACCACAATGGATTTCAAATGAAACAAACAAGATGTGCTTTAACTGCAGACTGTCAGCTTTAATTTGAGGGTATTTACATCCAAATCAGGTGAACGGTGTAGGAATTACAACAGTTTGCATATGTGCCTCCCACTTGTTAAGTTAATTGCATAACAGTCCACTTCTTTCCCTTCAAAAACTCTTTGGTTGCTTTTGCAGTATGCTTTGGGTCATTGTCCATCTGCACTGTGAAGCGCCGTCCAATGAGTTCTGAAGCATTTGGCTGAATATGAGCAGATAATATTGCCCGAAACACTTCAGAATTCATCCTGCTGCTTTTGTCAGCAGTCACATCATCAATAAATACAAGAGAACCAGTTCCATTGGCAGCCATACATGCCCATGCCATGACACTACCACCACCATGCTTCACTGATGAGGTGGTATGCTTAGGATCATGAGCAGTTCCGTTCCTTCTCCATACTCTTCTCTTCCCATCACTCTGGTACAAGTTGATCTTGGTCTCATCTGTCCATAGGATGTTGTTCCAGAACTGTGAAGGCGTTTTTAGATGTCGTTTGGCAAACTCTAATCTGGCCTTCCTGTTTTTGAGGCTCACCAATGGTTTACATCTTGTGGTGAACCCTCTGTATTCACTCTGGTGAAGTCTTCTCTTGATTGTTGACTTTGACACACATACACCTACCTCCTGGAGAGTGTTCTTGATCTGGCCAACTGTTGTGAAGGGTGTTTTCTTCACCAGGGAAAGAATTCTTCGGTCATCCACCACAGTTGTTTTCCGTGGTCTTCCGGGTCTTTTGGTGTTGCTGAGCTCACCGGTGCGTTCCTTCTTTTTAAGAATGTTCCAAACAGTTGTTTTGGCCACGCCTAATGTTTTTGCTATCTCTCTGATGGGTTTGTTTTGTTTTTTCAGCCTAATGATGGCTTGCTTCACTGATAGTGACAGCTCTTTGGATCTCATCTTGAGAGTTGACAGCAACAGATTCCAAATGCAAATAGAACACTTGAAATGAACTCTGGACCTTTTATCTGCTCATTGTAATTGGGATAATGAGGGAATAACACACACCTGGCCATGGAACAGCTGAGAAGCCAATTGTCCCATTACTTTTGGTCCCTTAACAAGTGGGAGGCACATATGCAAACTGTTGTAATTCCTACACCGTTCACCTGATTTGGATGTAAATACCCTCAAATTAAAGCTGACAGTCTGCAGTTAAAGCACATCTTGTTCGTTTCATTTGAAATCCATTGTGGTGGTGTATAGAGCCAAAAATGTTAGAATTGTGTCGATGTCCCAATATTTATGGACCTGACTGTATACTCATTAATGCTGCTTGGCATTTGATCTTAACAGCAATAAACATACAGCATGACATATTCTCTTCTCATGTTGTTACAGTAAAGCATAAAATAACCGCTATTAAACAAAGACAGGTCTGTTGCTTAGTCAACATTGTGTTCACACCATAAACAAATAAAAAATCACCTTATTATTTCAGCGAAGATTCATTCTGAGTATAATGTGTATTCAAGATCAGGAACATTAGGCAAGTGTGTGCCATCATGTTTATTAGTCAGAGCCATCAGAGCTTTTTATTTCTGAACTGTACACCCGCAGAACCCAAATCAGTTACATCATGTTAAAATGTAGACCAGACATATATGATGTCATTTATAACTAGCATTTTTCCTAGTTTTATTAAAATGGTTTGGCTCTAGTTGACATATTGAGATCTGGATTAAACTGGTTCAAGTGACCAGTCAACTAGGCGTATAATAAACTGAATAATAATTACAACAAGGTTAACAGTGATTTTAAAAAAAGTCCCTTGTGAGCTTGTCACTAAATTTGATAACATTTTAGATTCCTTTACCGACTTTATATGAGTTAGGAGAACAGGTTCGGTCTTCCTACCCGATTTGCACTTGTGCATCCATTGTTCTTAACAACCAGTCGCTGATCACCATTGGCCCCAACAACCAATCACTGATCACTATTGTTCCCAAAGACCAATTGCTGATCACCAATGTTCCTAACAACGAATCACTGATCGCGCGTGTTACTAACAGCCAATCGCTGAACACTAGGGGAGTAACATTTGCACTGTTTATACACCAGAGGTCCCAATCTGCGCAACCCATAGAGTTAAAATTCAGAGTGTGCACAGGCCCCTATAGCTCTGTATCACGACAACCATCACGTATTATATGTTATATGGTTACACGACCAGGTAATAATCATTTAAAGAGAGCTCTACAGTAGTTTTCAAACAACACTAGCCCCGCGCTGCTGCGGCCTGCAGTGCCCAAAAAAATACTGCAAAACTCATCCTGAGCTCTATTCCCGGTTCAAATAACGCCTCAGGTGCTGCAATGGAGCTCATTATGTTTCAGTCGATCATTTTCCCCAGGTCAGAGACTTCGTTTATTTATTCAAATTTTTTGGAGAATTTATAAATTTGTTTATTTATTTATAAGATATGGTGAACATGTTGTACATTTTTATCTACAATATTAAATCTCTGTTCATAGCAATTTTTGATTTATTTAGTTAAATAAATTTTTAAAAATGCACACTGTTTTGCATTGTTAATGATTCAGAAATATAAATGGAGTCTTTTCAGTCGTAATTTTTCTTCATTCAAATTTTGTTCAAAATACTCTGAGAATTAAATTGAATAAAATCATGAAGCTAGTACGGTGAATCGAATCGAATCGAATTGTGACCAGAGTGTATCATTACACCTCTACTGATCACCACTCTTCCTAACAACCAATCACTAATCACCATCATTCCCAAAGACCAATCACTAATCGCCACTGTTCCCAAAGACCAATCACTACTCGCCACTGTTCCCAAAGACCAATCACTACTCGCCACTGTTCCCAAAGACCAATCACTACTCGCCACTGTTCCCAAAGACCAATCACTACTCGCCACTGTTCCCAAAGACCACTCACTACTCACCACTGTTCCCAAAGACCAATCACTACTCGCCACTGTTCCCAAAGACCAATCACTACTCGCCACTGTTCCCAAAGACCACTCACTACTCACCACTGTTCCCAAAGACCACTCACTACTCACCACTGTTCCCAAAGACCAATCACTACTCACCACTGTTCCCAAAGACCACTCACTACTCACCACTGTTCCCAAAGACCACTCACTACTCACCACTGTTCCCAAAGACCACTCACTACTCACCACTGTTCCCAAAGACCACTCACTACTCACCACTGTTCCCAAAGACCAATCACTACTCACCACTGTTCCCAAAGACCAATCACTACTCATCATCGTTCCCAAAGACCACTCACTACTCACCACTGTTCCCAAAGACCAATCACTACTCACCACTGTTCCCAAAGACCAATCACTACTCACCACTGTTCCCAAAGACCAATCACTACTCATCATCGTTCCCAAAGACCAATCACTACTCACCACTGTTCCCAAAGACCAATCACTACTCACCACTGTTCCCAAAGACCAATCACTACTCATCATCGTTCCCAAAGACCACTCACTACTCACCACTGTTCCCAAAGACCAATCACTACTCACCACTGTTCCCAAAGACCACTCACTACTCACCACTGTTCCCAAAGACCACTCACTACTCACCACTGTTCCCAAAGACCAATCACTACTCACCACTGTTCCCAAAGACCAATCACTACTCATCATCGTTCCCAAAGACCAATCACTACTCATCATCGTTCCCAAAGACCAATCACTACTCATCATCGTTCCCAAAGACCAATCACTACTCACCACTGTTCCCAAAGACCAATCACTACTCACCACTGTTCCCAAAGACCAATCACTACTCACCACTGTTCCCAAAGACCAATCACTACTCACCACTGTTCCCAAAGACCACTCACTACTCACCACTGTTCCCAAAGACCAATCACTACACTTCCTTGTTCTTCATTTTATTTGCATGAATAAAAGCAAGTCATTAAATCTGTAAACGTTTCCTTCATGTCTATTTCCCGACTCCTCACTACTACTGCTTCCTTCTTCATGATAGCACGTTTTGATATGCAAATGATCAAGATGATTCAAGGAGTATGGAAATGAGCCGATGACGTCATGTGGCAGCTTTGAGAGACTGTCCCCTGAAAAGAGCTGGCAGCAGTGGAAAACCTGCACTCTGGAGGGGAGACATCTGCATCCTCCTCCATGGCAGTCTGTCACCAGCTTGGGCCTATTTAGGGTTAAAATGCTATTTATGATGGAATGTCAAAGGCTGGGCCACAGAATGCCTGCAATTACATGATCCTAAAGCTAACAAACCTATCTTAAAGCAGTAATCTTTACTGCGCACATTATAAAGCAGCATTTCATGCTCCTCCCTTCACACACCCAATCCTCTGTGTGGAATATATAGCACATCAAATTACAGCATCATGTTCCACAAACACGTGTATCAGCTGACAGCCACGAGCTGCTTTACTGCCAAACAAGTGGTCAATTCAATTACAATTCGCTCGCTAAATCACCTCTTAAAATCCTCTTATTCTCAGTAGTAGCTACTTAGACTAGCTTGCAACTTACTACCACATATGACACACAATGACGTCATCAGCTAGCTAGTTAGAGAGCTCATGTTTCCAAAACATGGCCGTCTATAACATGAACAGCTCACGTTATAATGACTCTGCAGTGTTTACATGACATCTCTACACCGCCAGCTAGCAAAATAATGGAGCATTCCTCATGCCCAGCTAGTCCAGTAAGTGTTATAGCTGGTTAGTTAAGCAGGCTAATACATATCTACAGCTAATAAAGTGACTGTAATATATGTCATGTTAGCCAGCGCACAGTGACACAGCTAGATGATTTAGCAAAGGAACGTTAGCTGAAAAAAAAAAACAAACAAAAAAAAAAAAAAAACAGGCCCGACAGCTGTTTACTGAAATATAATACTAAACTTACTAAAGCTGAACAGAGCAAGGTCAGTAGTTAAGGCTAACTAGCTACCTGTTAGGGGGATGATGTCGAAATTAACAAACATTAGTTGGCTAAACATGCAGCTAACTAGCTGCTAGTGAACACCAGCTACATGGTAAACAAACACTGCTGACAAATGACAGCTTCTCAGCTTGTAATGAAACTTACCGAATGTCCTCCGCTGTTTAAAAGGTCTGTCGGATGGCATGCCTGCAGTCTGAGAGAAGCAGATATTTCAGCACTTTCCGAGCTGTTTAATGTTTTGCTCCGAGCTCGCTGAAGGTTTCAGGCTGATCTTCAGACTCGCTGTGTGTCAAAACAACTGCACAATGCAAGAACCCAGGCGCGTGACGTCACGCCGAACCTTAAAGGGACACGTCACATGGTGGCGTTTTAAACACAGACCTGTACAACAAGCAGCTACTTCTACACCATGCAGTACAGGTTTCTATCAAATCTTTTCATATTAGTTTCATGTTATTGTTATTTCTATACACACTTATGCTGCAAATCTCCTGTTCTACCACCTGTTCTACACGGTGCTGATCTGCTGACTGGGGAGGCCACTTTAGCCCACTGAACTCATTGTCATGTTCATGGATCCAGTTTGAGATGACTTGTGCTTTGTGACTTGTACATGGCACATTATCATGTTGGTAGTAGCCATTAGAAGATGGCCATAAAGGGATGCACATGATCAGCAATGATACTCAGATAGGCTGTGGCATTCAAAAGATGCTTGATTGGTATTAACGGACCCAAAGTGTGCCTAGAAAAAACTTGCACCGTTACACCACCAGCAGCAGCCTGACCTGCTGACACAAGGCAGGTTGGGGCCATGGATTCATGCTCTTTACACCAAATTCTGCAGCAGAAAGTACGATTCATCAGACCAATATAGAGTGAATGCTTTTTAGTTGCTCCAGGAGCTTATTACACTGTATTTCATCCTTATCTTGAGCAATATTGCACAAGCAAGATTGCAATTATACTGAATATCAGCATGGCTTTTCAGCCATAGTTAATCAGAGCTGTGCCAACATTCATTCAAACAGCACTATTGTGAGCATGATATTGCTTTTTGCAACTGTTCTATAAACAAGAAATTAATATTGAGTAACCAATATTTTGGACACAATATGCCCAAATGGTCTGTTTATTTTGGCTCCGCTAAAGGAAATAGATCCTAAAGAAGCCACACTCACTGATCGCCTGTCACCTAACCCTAACCCTAGCTTGCTGCTTGTTGGGCCTATGTTGATTCCCATTAAAACTGCATCCGCTGAAATTAGCTTAGCTTCTTCCTTTTTTTCGTCATCTGACAATCTTTCATATTTTAAGTCAAAAATTATATTCATGAAAAATCTATCATTTGCCATATCCACTGACATGTTACTAATTCTATTGTTGTAACAGTTTCAGTGGGACTGTTGCTAGAAGTGGAGTATTACGTGGCAAACACAGACAAGCAGAGTGATACATGCAGTGAAATGTCCCAGTGCAGTTATACTAAATATAAGTACATTTGAAATGCCACTCGTCCAATCAAATTAGTGAACCGGAAATAACTGTTGTATAATTGCCATTATACTAAAGCACTGTTGATTTCTCCATTCTGATTGGTCAGTAGGTTTGATTGATTAATTAATTTTCTATAACAGCAGCTCAGATGATAGTGGCAGCTGTCATTCGAATCACAGGCTTATATTAATATGAGCCTCATTCTAAAATGTTATTGTTTCTATAGTAACAGCTCATTCACAGGGACTTATATCTACATGATCTACATCTAATAATAAACAGATTAAAATAACAGAAAACAGAAAAGAATCCTGACAATGCCACAGTCAAGAGAGTAAAACTGGGCGTGCTCCCTGGGTTGGAGTGGTGACACTGCTGTCTGTCATGTCAATCAAAGCAACTCTAGCCAAGTGTTGGCATCTGTGAGATCATGTACGGTATACAGGACAGGACAGATAACTTTCCTTTGAGTGTGTTGTGCTGCCCTGTGATGCAGCACACTCGGAGCAGCTCGAAAAGATGCAGAGATTGGCTTCTCAGAAGTACATTAACCTTCTCTCTCCTCGGTTGGTAGTTTGCTAGTGGGTGGGAATTGGCAAGACCAAATTGGAAAGAAAATAGGGGGAAATTCCAGAGTTATTGATGTTATTTAACAAAGGAAAGGGTATAAACATTGATATAGTGAAGTTTTCTGCAAGTAGACATTTATGTAACATTTAATTTTTTTGACATTTACACTTTGTAGCAGTCAGAAAGTTTTCTGCCATGAGAAAGTCTGAATAGAGAAGAGGAGACACACTTTCCATTCCTTGGTAACATAACAAGCTTCATTGTTTTTGTCTTATTAACTTCATGAGAGAAAAAAGAGAGGCTGGTGAGGGAATGACTGTTTATAGCTGCTGATCTGCATAAGTGGAAGTGTAACCAGATAAGTAAACTAACCACAACTTGTCCACATTAAATGCAACAAGAAATTGTTAAAAAGCACATGCTGTTCATTAATCAATTTAAAAATGTTGTAATAGCTGGCAAATTGCTGCGGTATATGAGGAGCAAAACACTTGGAGACGTGCTGTTATAGAAAACTATTCAACTTTGGTGTGGTAACAGTAACTCCACTACACATTGGGCCCCATCACACCAACCTGTCATGGAGTATTCTCCTAAAACAGCACACCCGTCATGTTTTATTCCTCACTAATTATACCAAAGTTTGTTTAAACACATCATTTTCACAACATACCACTAATGTAGTCTGCAAGTCAACATTTCCATGACATGTAATATAAACATTACAACATTTTAGTTTAATTCATTCTGGCAGCCATCCAGGAGCTGACTTAAATGGTCACTGCTTAGGGACTTTGACTTAAGAACTGTTGACGTGAGACTCAACTTGCACTGCAATATACCAGTATAACACATCAAACATACTTCATCTCAACACTTTTTTCACACTGTGGGTTTTATTGTTGCTCATGACAGATAGAGAAACCTTCGACATTTAGCTCCTCTTTTATCTTTATGGTGAGAAATTGTTTGAGCATTGGCATAAAAAGCAAATAAAAGAACAATAAATTAAGTGGATTAAACAATTTAGGAAAAAAGAAATACTGGAATGATAAGGAATAACAGAACATCAGTGCACCCTGCATGTCACTAATGTTGACAGAGACCATATTGCCTATTAGTGTCAGATTATATGACGTTAGCTGTACACTTACATAACTACTACATGAACAAAATTCATTTTTCTGCAGAAAAATTGTTTAAATAAAAAAGTATACAGAAAACAGCATCTTTACTCCGTGGGGTTCTGAATGACTATCAGGAAATAGTCCTTATCTGTGGAGAGAGAAGAAAGGAAACAGGTTAGTGTGAGATAAATGTGAAATACGTTTTCCTGGTAAAAATTGGTAACTGGTAAAAACTGGTAAATAAATTGCACTTAAATGGGCTTTGATGCAACAACCTACTGGATACCTCCTAATTGGTTTTCTGACAGCAGTATGTTGCTGTGCCTTCATGTTTAGTTTCCATTTCTGTGATTATGTTATGCCCAAAAATGTCTTATTTAAAGATTTAATCTACTACTTAGAAAAACAATCCTAGTTTTTCTAGAATTGGTTACTGACAGCAGTAATACTGAGCTCCACCGACTTCTACTAACACCTACAAATAATTGCTGAGAGAATAAAACATAGGTATAGGCTTGTGATGGGAAATCGGGAAATGCATATAGATTCCAACTATCATGACAAATAAAGTGTGCTGTGTTTCATAATGTGTCCTTTTCTCCTACTCCCACAAACCTTACCAACCTGCAGTCAGACTTCAAAGCAGAGCAGCAAAGCTTGTGTGCTTCCAAACAGATAAAGACGTGAATGTTTTGAACGGATATTTATATTACAGCGTGTTGTTCATCAGGGCGACTTCACTATACAACAATTCCATCTCTTCTGCTGTTCACCACAAGCACATGCAGTTCATACCATTTTATTTCAATTTTATAATGAGCTTAGTTACAGCTAAGAACCCGTTACATTTATTTACATCCTGACTTTAGTTTTGCAAGCATTGCTGAACTTTACAGGTTGTAATGGCTTCCATATAGCCACTTCTGTGTGGGACAGAGTATTTGATGCTATTCACAACAAGTAGAGAAAATCTTGACATTTTATTGGAATAAAGAAATCACAAAGCTAAAAACAAGGGGTCTAGGCCATTCCAAGGTACTCTCACATGTACGTCAAAAAACTGTCTCCCTTCCCACACCCCACTGCCATCTCACTTCCTGTTTAAAATGGTTACATCCTGGCCCCATTAATTGCCATAATGTCCATTACAGTAATTAAACATATGAATATATTGAGGAGCCATGAAAATATACAGGCCAAAGTCCACTAAGATTCACAAAATACATAATCCACAGAAAACAATATTATAGAAATACAAAAAATGAACAGTCCCCAAAAATTTTAAAGATAGTCCAAAAATATGTTTAAAATAGCAAAATTGCCCAGTGAGCCCACTAACGTCATAAACTGATATAATCATCTATAACAAGGACTACATCTCCCGGCTTTAATAAAAAAAAAAATAATAAACTAAAAAAAATTTTTAAAAAAACAGCTGACTCGCACACACAACGTAAAACACCTATGTCTGGCCACGCCTCCTTCCTCTAATACACTCTTGGGTGGGATGCCAGTCCAATGCAGGGAACAATGCACACATACATTCACAAATTCATTCACACCTAGGGGCAATTTAGCAAAGCCAAATACACATGTATTGCATGTTTTGGGAGGAAACTGGAGAACCCTGGAGGAAACCCACATGGACATGAGGAGAAGATAGACAGTAACCCAAGCTCAGAACCACCCACTGTATTATATAGTATAATAACATATTGTGATAGGGATATCTGGTTGAAATATGAACATCAAGTAAAAATGAAGAAGAAACTGCTGTAGTCCTGTTAAAGTCCCTTCATGAGTGTTTCTTGAAGAAACTCAGGCTACTTAGGTTGACCATCTGCTCGATCGTGGATTAAACATGAGAAAGGCTGAGAAGCGAGTCCAGCTCAACAGGAGCTACTACACCGCTGCTTCCATCATCAGGATGTTTATGATGCACTACATGTACATATCCTACTGTACAATGTAGGCCAAAACTATTCATTCCAATGCTGGTCAATATTACAGTAGTGTAATTGTTTTTTCAAGGCATATACACAGAACTCACAGACATCCTGGTGGATCTGTGGTGGAAGACATTAACAGGGGTGGAAAATAACAAACCACAAGTACTCTTGTTACAGTATCTTGTTAGCAGCATAGTTCACTTTTTTAGTATAATAAAATTGTTGTACTTTTACTTGAGCTTTTTTTTTTTAATACATTTATTTTTGATCACCATTGCAAAGTAAAAAAAAAAAAAAAAAAGTAATAATGTATTTAATTTGGTGTCCGAATACTTTTTTTCCCTATTAATTTTTATTATTATGAATGCATACTTTTTTCTTCATATTTTTCAGCAAGAGGTCTAAGGATATTATGTGTGTAAATTTGAAATGGATATATGCATATGGAAGCATAATAAATAACAAAAACAATAGTATCTGAATACTTATTTATCACTGTATAAAGCACACCTACCCAGGTATGTGTCAGACTTATTTATTTTTAAGATCTATATGTTCAGGGTATATTTCTGTGGGAAAAACTGCAGCACATGTTTAAGAACAAGTAGGTAAAGTAGGTGAAATTATCCTACCACCACCATCAATGCAGTAACATGTTAGCAGTTTAATTTCAACTGCAATGAAAACACTGAGCTGGATGAGTGACTATGGGTAATATGTCTCCCCAAGATGCTGTGGCTAGACCCAATCAAGAGACAGGATTTCTGTGGGGTTTTTTTTGTTGTTGTTGTTCCTGTTGTTGTTTAGTTTTCTATTTGCCACCACTACCCCAATGCTACTTAAAATGATGTAGGTGCATGAAACGACTCCTGGTACGGTTATAGAGAGTAACGACACTTTTTCTGGAATACAGCTACATGCTACACTAATTAACTTAATTATATGCAGACTAACAGAAAAAGGAAACTGAGAGACAGAAATAACTAAATACCTTTTCCCAGTGTTAGTCTTGGATTGCATATATAACTGCGAAATTTCTGAATGTACTTTAATGTCTTTATGTACTTGTTAGTGAATGAGTTGCATGATGTGTGTCAGGAGTAAAGAAAATATTAATGTGCATTACAGGTCTGGAAACAGTGGGCGAGGTTATGATGGGGACATTCGGAAACAGTCAATAAAATACATAATAAAAGTGACTGAAAACACTTATTAAACACTTGCTGAATTTATTCATCAGGATCAGAATTACTAGGCACAACAATATAATAACATTCACACACAGACAAAAGACAGCAACATACACAGAGACAGAGAGGATAACCTTTCATTACCTGGAGCAATCATAATCTCATTCTTCTTGGAGCGAACCCTGAGGAAAGTGAGGTCATTCTGTGGGTCAATGTCCCTCACTGTACTCCGTGCTTTCATCACTAGCTGGTGGATGAGGCCTGCGTACTGCACTGTACTCGCGTTATCCAGAGTGGTTTTAATAGGAATGCCTAGGGAGAGGAGACACACAGAAACAGAGAGAGAGAGAGAGAGAGAGAGAGAGAGAGAGAGAGAGAGAGACAGACACAGACACACAGACAGACAGACAGAGAGAAAGCACAGAGGGGCAAGAAGCAGAAGGCAAAAGCAGGACAGCAATCATAGCTTTGTTTAAATTTAGCTGACTTTATCATGTGATGTTTTCATGTCATAACTCAATATTCAACTAGTTAAAGAGACTCTTCTAAGTAATTGATAGCGTAAGAAATAAACCACGAGAGGGGATGCTGTTATAGAAAAAAATCTGTGAAAGAGTGGTATGATGCAGCCCAGTGCATGGAGGAGTTACTGTTACCACCTCAATGTTGACTATTTTTCTACAACAGCAACAGCTTTATTAGTTTTATAGCACAGCATTTTATCAATGTTTGTAATTTTTAAATATAATAAGTACAGAGTAACATGACAAACTGTGCTGTTATACAACAGTAATGAAGGTGGGTGGGGAAGGGGGCAGGGGGATGGTGCGTTTAACAGCACAGACAGGAGTGTGTTGTTCCACTTAGACCACAGAGATTTACCAATGATTGCAATGTTTAATTTATTGATGAATGAGTCGCACATCTGAACGGTTTATAGTTAAATTTAATGTTGTGGAACGTCCGAGAGACAAGTTCGTTCCTGTTCTCACTTACTTTATAGGTGCAATAAACAGTCATTCCCTCCCTCACTCTCTCTCTCTCTCTCTAAAAACGCAGCCTATCATTTTACCGAGAAGCCAGAAAGCGTAAACTCCTCTGTCCTGAAGACTTTCCTTTGCTGGGAAACTCTGGCTGTTATAAAGTGCTTACAACCAAGATTTCTTCTGTAAATGTTAAATAAATGTGCCTAACAAACATGTCACCACATCAATGAATTGTTTATACTTTGTTAAACATCAACATATTTTTTAAAATCCATTTATTATTAGTCTTAGATTATGTGGCACATCTGCGGTGCAAGTTCCTGTGTATGAGTTGTTAGTGTAGAAACAATAACGTATCAGAACGTGCGCATTAATATAAACCTATCATTCATGTTATAGCCGGAACTACTGTCCAAGCCGTGCTGTTATATAAAATAACACGCACCTTCTGACCAATCAGATTCAAGCTTTCAACCGCTCTGTGGTATAAAGAATAACATCATGCTTTTTAACCATTTACTGTTACATTTAATATTGTAGAACATCCACATTACAGACTAGTCATTCCCTGCCTCGCTTTTTTCTCTCTCTTGAAGACCAAAAAACTGCAGCTTGTTATGTTACTGAGAAAGCGTAAACTCCTAAACTCCTCTGTCCTGAAGACTTTCCCCATGTTGGAAAACTCACTGACTGTTACAAAGTGCTGACACTGGAGACTTCTTTCATAAATGTTAAATAAACGTCTCCTTACAGAAAACGCCACCATATCAATGATTACGTTTTTCTTTGTTAAATAACAAGACTATTTCTTAATCAATTTATTATTAGGCTTAGATTGCATGGAGGTTCTGCTGTACAAGTCCCTGTGAATGAGCTTTTTCTACAGAAACATTAATGTATCAGAATGAGAGCATTAATATAACCCTGTGATTTGGATTACAGTCGTCACTATGCTCACAGCTGTGCTGTTATACAAAATTAATCTGCAACCAATCAGCTTTGAGAACTGGACAGCGCTGTGGTATAAAATCAGGTTACTGGGTCTCCACAGGTGGTTTAAAGAGCTGCTCACACACAGATTCAACATCTGATGAATCTCGAAGAAATCATTAAAGTGATCGGTGTACTGTTTACCCTCGGAGTTGACGATGATTATTCCTTGCACTCCTTTCTGACTCTGGATTCTCTTCAGCGTCTCCTCGACTTCAGCCTTCACACAAAAACACAACAGCCAACTGAAATATCTGACAAATGACTAATCATAACTATATTTATGGGAAAACACTCAACATAACACAAAGCAGAGTACCAATCTCTGATTTCTCTCTCTCTCTTTCTTAAAGACAAACTGAACTCTTATTAATCCCTCATGGGGAAATGACACTGTTACAGCAGCATGATGGTAAGAATATTAAATCCGAGGAAGCAGATAAATAAATGTAAATATTACTGTAGTATTTTCAATATGACAAGAATACAGAAAGAATGGGAGCAGCGTGATATGTAATGCAGGAAATATCAGAAATGTGGGAAATGCAGCCTGTGTCAGAGGATTTATTTACTGCTGTTTGTGTACCTTGTTGTCTTGCTTTGGCAATACTGTAACAGTCATGTCAATAAAGCTCACTGAACTGAACTGACAGTTAATATTAGCACTAGCTTCTTTAGCTACCGAGCTAGCTCTAACTAGTTCATTATAGCTAACTAGCTTCATTATAGCTAGCTAACGGATTAACGTTAGATAATAAGACAAAAGTCAGTCATTTCTGAACAACGCAGAATCAATTACTGTGAACTGTCACCGGCTGTCAAAGGCTGCTAGTGTGAAATTAGCATGCTAACAAGCTAAGCGGCTAGCTAGCAACTGAATCCCGTTGTATGGCAACGCCCTGTAACAGTAAAGAGAAGCTACTACAGTTAGCAAATATTAGCTTGGAGCAGTTCTCCGTGAATTTTAAGAGCTGGATAACATATAATCATACATTCATGGTGAAATAAGGTACCGTAACAAAATAATAAAGTACTTGCCATTGTTAATTATTTGTGTTACTATAAGAATCCCAGCTGCAGTTTCTGACTCACTTGCATAGCATTGGTCGAGCTGCGCTCTGATTTGTTGTTGAATGTGAATTGGCAGGAAGTTAAACGCTGTGTCCTCTGCAGCGCCACCTGCTGGTGTGGGGGAGAACTGCCGCAATAAACACAAAAACATCACCTCACTCACAGCAGCGGTGCATGGTTAGCATGGTTAGCATGTATGCCTCACACTTCTAGGGTTGGGGATTTGAATCGTGTGTGTGTGTGTGTGTGTGTATGTGAGTGATTGTGCCCTGTAATGGGTTGGCACCCACCCAGGGTGTCCCCTGCCTTGTGCCCACAATCCCCTAGGATAGGCTCCCTGTGAGCCTCTGTAGGATAAGCAGTACAGAGGATGGATAATGCTTTTTCTATTTATTAGATCCATATAACTTTTTATTCCTGAACTTTCTGACTGAACACATTAGACTTGTTTCTGAGTTTCTGAGGTTTAGATTAAACCTATTCTATTGAAGTGACCAGAGAAATAGACTAATAACTATAATAACTCATTAATAATTAGTATAACTTTGATAATGGTGGGTTGTGATTTCCACTGCTGTAACTAAATTCTTTTTATTAATTAATTAATTTATTTATTTTACAGTTTTACAGTCTACAGTTACCTTTTCTAACTTTATAATGACTTTACAGTGAATAAAAATACAGTAACTTTGGTTTAAGTGAACCGCAAATAGAGAGAAATGTACACTGTAGCATGACATAATGATATACTACATTTTCAGACTTGTTTATTTCCACCAGAAAAGAATCTCAATATATTTTGATTGCATTTTGATTGATAAGCAAGAAATATTTGAGTAATTGTACCTTGTTACTATACTATTATTACTATGAGATATTTATACTTTACTGGAGTATTATTGAAATTAAACACTTGTACTCTTACTTAATTGTATTTCCAATGGAAAAAACATGTAATTTTTCCTTACAATTTTATTTAGACCTTCAAAGTACATGTTACACAAATCTTGAAGGTCTCTTTTCTTCTCCTCCACCCAATAACTGTACTTTATAAAGAAATCAAATGGGCTCTCATGTGTTTGATTTACATTTCTGTTTCAAGCATCCAATAAAGTTCATCTGCTTTGTCTGCCTACAAGGTATTGGTTAATTTGATATATTTAACTAAGTTTTCAGTTCAATTCAATTCATTTTTATTTGTATAGAGCTTTTTTAGAAAGGTCATTGTCTCAAAGCAGCTTTACACAAACAAAAGTAAAGTGAAGTGTGTGTGTGTGACGTCTCTGATGAGCAAGCAGGGCGACGGTGGCAAGGAAAAACTCCCTGAGATGGTGATAGGAAGAAACCTTGAGAGGAACCAGACTCAACAGAGAACCCATCTTCATATGGGTTTACACTGTAGTGCACATGTGTGTGTACAATGTGTGTTGGTGTAGTCCATGGAAAACAGCTGAAGCGTCTTCGTGGTAGTATGAAGCAAGGGGGGGGGGGGGGGGGGGGGGGGGCTGGGCTTCTGGATTACCAGCAGCTCAGGAGTGATGCTCATCTGGTCCAGAGCGTAGCGGGGTCTGGATCACCGGCAGCTCAGGAGTGATGCTCATCTGGTCCAGAGCGTAGGGGGGTCTGGATCACCGGCAGCTCAGGAGTGTAGCTTGGCAGAAAGAGAAGGAAAGTGGTTAGGTACACTCACAGTCACCGTGTGGAGATAAAACTTAATGAGGAGTGCAGGGGACTCCGGCAGGACTAGCTATAACAGCATAACTAAAAGGAGAACCAGGGGGAAACACAGACGTGAGAGATCCCAGATATGTAAGGCATGCAGTCACTCTGCCGTCACAAACCTGAGTGACTAACGAGAGTGAGGAAGACAGCATCCAAACACACCAGATCACCATAACACTCAACATCCACAAGTCCCCCAGATCTACTCCTTTGTCTAAAACACTAGTCGCTAAATGCTAGGTTAAATAAATAAGTCTTCAACCTCGACTTAATAGGTTAGGAGTAATATTTTAAAATCGATGCGGAATCTTACTGGGAGCCAGTGTAATGTAGATAAGACTGGCATGATATGCTCATACTTCCTAGTCCTAGTAAGGACCCTCGCTGCTGCGTTCTGAACTATCTGAAGCTTATTTATGCATCTAGACGAACATCCAGATAGTAAAGCATTACAGTAATCTAATCTGGACGTGATAAATGCATGGACTAGTTTTTCAGCATCACTTAGCGAAAGTATATTTCTAATCTTAGCGATATGTCTGAGGTGGAAAAATGCTAACCTGCTTACATTATCTACATGCGCCTCAAATGAGAGATTAGAGTCTATAATCACACCGAGATCTTTTACTGTTAGACTACTTGAAACAGAGAGACCATCTAAAGTAACAGTGTGATCTCTAAACTTACTTCTAGCGGCTTGTGGTCCCAGTACCAGAACCTCTGTTTTTTCTGGGTTTAGCAGGAGAAAGTTGCTTAGCATCCAGTCTCTTATGTCTGTCGCATATGCCTCAACTTTCTTTAACTGGCTATTCTCATCTGGCCTAGCTGAGACGTATAACTGTGTGTCATCAGCATAACAATGGAAGCTAATATTATGTTTACAGATTATGTTACCTAAAGGGAGCATGTATAACGTGAAAAGCAGTGGGCCTATGACTGAACCCTGCGGAATGCCATATTCTACTCGATAACGTGCTGAGTGGTCACCGTTTACATCTACAAACTGATAACGATCGGTTAAATAAGATCTAAACCAGTCAAGGGCTGAGCCCTTAATTCCTACGACCTTTTCCAGTCTGTGAAGAAGGATATTATGGTCAATAGTGTCGAACGCTGCGCTAAGGTCGAGTAAAATTAATAGACTAATGCAACCCCGATCAGAGGCTAATAGCAAGTCATTGACTACTTTGACTAATGCTGTCTCTGTGCTGTGGTGGGGCCTGAAACCTGACTGATAAAGTTCATAGATATTATTACTTTGTAGATATGAAATTAGCTGCTGCGCTACTACCTTCTCTAGTATTTTAGATAGAAAGGGAAGGTTTGAAATCGGCCTATAGTTAGTTAAGTCGTTAGGGTCAAGGTCTGGTTTCTTTACTAGTGGCTTAATAATCAATGACAATCAGCTAATTTAAGTGATTTTGGAACGTACCCATTGCTCAGTGAGGAGTTAACTATTTTAGGCAGGGGTTCAGTTACGGTTCCAACTATTTGCTTAAGAAGACGTGTTGGTACCGGATCTTTGCCTGTTTCCTTTGCTAATACCAGGTTGGACAAGCATCAATTCCAGCAGATACAATTGGCTGAGCAGCAGGTAAAATTCTAGCTAATGGTAAAGATTGGTTATTTACAGAATCAAACAATATGGCATTAGTCATGCTCATGACCAAATACTAAATGATGTTTTCAGGCAAAATGGCATAGCGCAGTTATTAATCACAGTTAATATCACAGTTTTAGATATTAAAAAAGTTAGTTTTCACATGAAGACATGACATTAACTTAATGTTATTAGTTAAAGAATTTAAATTTTTTATGCTTGGGTACATTTAAAAGCAAGTTTTTACTCTCACTTCCAATTTTGGCTAGATACTTCCACTTTTGGCAAGATTTTGACTGTACTATACTTTCTGTACTATACTATAATTTCTCAGCACACACACACACACACACACACACACACACACACACACAGTCCCTGGGGGCTTCCCTACCTTTAAATCTCAGATTTAGCCACGTCTATCAAATAAACCGATTCTAGTTCTCCTCAGTTTTCCTCAGATCATCAGCAGCAGGACCGACTGGAATCCACGCAACACTTCTATATGGAAACTTGAACTGTCATACAGACAGTTTACATATGAGTCAAGGAGGAAGCACCCTCACTTCACCTTCACAGGAAACAAGCTGACCACAACAGCTGGCAAAGCCATCTAGTCACTCTGTTTCTACAAAAGACTTTTTACTTATGATCTGCAGTGTTTCCCTTTATCACTCCTATTTGGAAGCTATAAACCCAAAGACAATTTAAAAAGTCAGGTAAGCCTGTGAAGTGTAGATTTCTGGGAGTTAAGCCATGTTTCTTTTCAGGGGAAAAAAAAAGCCAGAGGAAAAATTTCATGTCAAGTTTTTCTGCCTCCCACACATTCAGTGTCTGGTTCTCGCTGGCCCTCTTCATCATCCTAACCATGCAGCACAGATTTTATGGGCTTATCTTGACTTTTTTTTTTTTTGCTTGGCTCAACATAGCCGAGTACAAACATTTGTAATTGAGAAAAGGTAAAAAAGTTGCCTATGAGCTTGTTACATTCTTGTCTCTCTGTGCTAATTTGATGTTTATTTGACTTGTGTCATAGACGCAGCCATACAGCTTTTCTGATTTTTTGCTTCCAATCAATCATTTTATTGGCCACATTTTTCACACTCAGTAGTATTTTTGGTTTTCGTACAGGTACCATGCAACCAAAATTATACAAAGCATTCACTTCAAGCTTTTTTGATACTATATTGCTTTTGCAGCAACTAAGAATCATTAGTTAGAGGAAATCTTGAGCAGGAAAATACCTGTCTACTTCTTAGGAATGTTTTTTCCCATAAGCACTGTCTTATCCATGTGCATATGGACACCAGATGTCTTAACATGCCTTCCTCTGTACCAATAGGAATGAGTTCAAATAAGTTAGTCCAAAAATAAACAAGTAAACAAAAAAAATACCTTGTCAGATTTATTCATATATAAAACATTTTTTGATGCATACATTAAATGTAAATAGAAACTAGTTCAAATCTCAGCAATGTTATTGTCATCCATGGGATTCCAAAAAAAAGGCATAACTGGCCCTGTTTTCTCTCTCTCTATGTTTCCTTCTCCCGCTATGACTCAAAAATGTCTCAAGCTGTCAAATCAAGTTTAATCTACACTCTTATCTAGCTATCTTTTAACTAGCTAGGTTGTTTATATGTCTTTGGAGTGCAAATATCAGCAAGCAGAAGCATCATAATTGCACCAATTACTTCTAAAATGTGTAAGTCTGATTCCATTAAAGACTTAATTGAAAAAAGCACATCTGAAAGTTAGACAAGTTAAATTTCTTTACAAATACACAGAGAGGGCAGAGTTCAGAGATGTGCAGTTTAATCGGCTTGTATTGATTGATTATTTGTTATTTGTCTTTGCTGGAGGCAATGGATTTTAGACCAGACTACATCTTTCTGTTTTCTCATTGAACACTGAGGTACACACTGGTCTACACATTTTGTTCAAGCTAATTCAAGTCTTGTTGACTCTCAACTGGCTATTACATGGTTACTCTAAAAATTCACTAGATAGTAGTTTTGTTTGAGGCTAATTAGTGTCCTCCTGTCCCACCAAAACGTAAGAGTCACTCCTGGTTTTGTGTTTGTTTGTGTCTGTTCCAGGTTTCAGGAAGTCCCAGCCCAGTCCAATTGTCATTTTCCGTGTCTCTCTGGGCCTCATTCAGGTGTGCTACATCATCATTTGGAAACCTGATTAAAGATGGGATTAATGCTGGTTTTGATTAGTTGTGGACTTTGTGCTTTGGAATGTGACTCTGAGACTTTGCCCCTTTTGAATATCATTAGCCTGGGTTTTGTATTTATATATTTTGCAAATAGTACTGGTTTATTTTTTCTGATTAGTAACAACCAGATTAGGGTGTCACTGCCATTTGGTTTAACCTTCTGTTATGACCAAATCCTAGACTAGGCCACAACACACTAAGATGTATCTGGTTGGTTATAAACACTCCTGATAAAAGAGGCCTTACAGAAACTCTTAAGCTGCCAGTGTTGGGCCCTTGAGCAAGGCCCTTATCCTTCTCTGCTCCAGTGGTGCCATATCATGGCTGCACTCCAACCCCAACTTCCTAACAAGCTGGGATATGCAAAGAAAAGAATTTCACTTTAATGTATATGTTACAATTTCAGGCTTCTTCTTCTAAATTATAGGCACTTGTTAGAGTGTATGTATGAGTCTAGGTCTATCTCTTCACAGATACCTGAGATGCTATGATTTGTGACCTGTCTTGATACTGTCTTACTCTGAGAGCATGTTCTGAAATCAGGTGCAAATACATACACTAAAATGTCACTGTATTTATTATACATTACAATCATTTTCTCTCTGGATTTTATGTTCGTGTGACAAGAAAGTGAATTTACATAATTGTGCTGATGACTATGCTGCCACTAAAACTGGATGTAATGTAAAAAATTCAGTAATCTCAAAGGAAGTCTTGGAAACTGGCACTTTATTGCCATATTAAAATATATCACTGTGTTTCTTTCTGATGTTCTTATAATTAATATGTCCATTGACCAACACCTTTGATCATTTGAGCTTCTAAATGGTAAGCTCAAAAAATTATTCAATAAATTTACTCAAACTATCACAACATTATTACATAAGTAACCTTAATGAGTAGATTTTAGCTTTATATCTATTTGTGTATTTTCACTGTAAATACATTGTGTTAAATATAACAATTTACAATTTTACTATTAAAAAAGGACAATGAAAAAATTTAATATTTATCTAAATGAAGTTATATTATCATAAAAATAAAAATACTGTGTGTTCTTTTCATTGAAATAAAAATATTAAATATTTTTTAGTTTGTCTATCTAAATGCATTTCAGATTTTAAGCTAAATTCCATAGATTCTTCATATATGCAGGGTCCTAGGTTCCATCCTGAACTTGGATTACTGTCTGTCCCTTGGTGCGAATGAGTGTGTGTGCATGGTGTCCCGTGATGGACTGGTGTATTCCTGCCTCATGCCCAATATTCCCAGGATAGGCTCCAGATCTAACACAACCCTGACCAGCATAAACCAGTTACTGAAAAAGAATGAGTGAACGAATGAATGAATACACTTTACAGAGACCTAATACCAGAACATGAAAGAGGTTTGGTTAGATCAGGTTTGCCAAATTATGTAAATGTGTGGGATAATGTCAGCTTCCACTGAACCAACATTGTTAGGGAATGATTTCCTGTGCATGAAAGGATAACAATGGAGTTCCTCCTACCATACTCCCCATTCCTGAATCCAGCAGAAGAAGTTTTTTCAGCAAGGAGGTGGAAAGTATATGACTGTCGGGCACAAGATCGGATGTCTCTGTTAGATGCTATGAATGCTGCTTGTGAGAACATCACAAGCGATCATTGCAGGGAATGGTTGCGCCACGCAAGGAGATTTTTGCATGGCAAGGGAAAACAACGACAGGATGTCCTACAAGAAGATGGGAACTTGTAGTGTTACGTACTGTGAAGAGGTACAATTTATTGTTTTTCTTTTTAACAGAACTACCGCAGATTTTTTCATTGTTGGTTTTTTTCCTTTTTTTGCCTGGATGTCATTTTCTGTTCACTATATATGACTTTACATGTAAGAAAGGTGTAAAAATGGACGTGCAAATGTGAATTTTCTGTATATATGTAACACATTGCTACAAAAATAAATGTACTGTATACATACAAGAGTGCATATTCTTGTAAAGTACTGTAAAACTGTCTGTATTTTAGAGAGTAATGGAGATGGAAGACAGACGAACTGCAATTCATCTTTGTGGATGAGGCTGGATTCAACTTGGCAAGAACACGCTGCAGGGGAAGAAATGTGATTGGACAGACAGCACCCGTGGATGTCCCAGGCAAGAGCGGAGCTAACATCACAATGTGTGCAACACTGTCCAATGATGGTTTGCTGTTACACAAACCACTCATTGGCCCCTACAATACAGAGGGGCTCATTTCATTTCTGGATGACCTGCATAATCGACTTGTGCCAGCAGAGGAGATAAGGCGAGGGACAAGAAATTCCCCTGCCTTCACTGTTGTGGGGGATAATGTGGCATTCCACCACTCTGCTGCAGTCACAGACTGGTTTGCTGCACATCCCAAGATGTCAGTACTATTCCTGCCTCCACACCCCCCCCCCCCTTCCTAAACCCCAAAGAAGAGTTTTTCTCTGCATGGAGGTGGACGTCAGGTTTTACCACCATCCGCATGACCTGATGTCTTTACTGGATGCCATGAATGCGGGGTGTGGAGACATTTCTCCTGAAGACTTCCAGGTTTGGATTAGACATTCCACAAGATACTTTCCAAGATGCATCGCCAGAGAAGACATAAGAGGTGATGTTGATGAGACCTTGTGGCCAAATGCAGGAGAGAGGGAGGACTAGAACCCTCACAGTACTGTTGTTATGCTCCCTGTTGTTAGTGTTTTTTAAATCAGTGTGTTATGAGTGACAGTGTATGCTTTCTTAGTGAGAACTGTTGCCAGTGTTATGGTGGTTTGAGTGAGTTTTGGAGGTGAGATAAACTGTTTGGCCAAGATTCATGTTGGTAATGCAGTGGTTTAATGAAAAAAGTGGTTCCTGTAATGACTGATGTTTGTTACACTGAAAACCCTAACAAGTTGACTGTACTCAACTGATTGGATAAACTCGTTCCCCTAATTAAATTGAGTAATGGGGTCTCCCAAAACTTGTATATTTAATTTCACTTGAAGACTGTACTTAAACTAAGTTCACTTAACTTGGTGTTCATATAGTGTACTTAAATAATCAGGTTTACCTCACTGGGTGTTTATAATAGCTTTCACTGCCCATAAATCGAACCCGGTTCGCGGTGAGGAGAATGCCACATGCTAACCACTAGACTACCAGAAAAGGAAACTGCTTACAAAACATCCTCTTCGTGATTGCCATTTCCTTTTCGGGAGTGCACAACACGTTAACTGCTAGTCTACCAAAGTTACGAAACTAATTTCCACATTTAGTTAGAGTGTAGCAATTGAAAAAAACTGTAAAGAAATTTATTGAACTGATCCAAATCATTAGACAGATTTGTCAGGCGTGGCAAGTTTTAACAAAGTCAGAGCAATAAACAAGAAGTGTAAGAACTAGTTCAAAAATAGAGAAGTGGATATACAACAAAAGTTCACACATGCACAATGACAGAAACACTGACAATACTTCACAAAACAAGTGTTTGAGTTGCATTATCAATATATGGAGAGGCTCATTAGCGTAATGAGAAACAGCTCATCTTGTCATAGTGCTAATGCCCAAACAGTGGTTCAGTAAATCTCACAGAAACAAATCTGTGATTTTTACACAAAAAAGTAAATTATTAGAATTACTTAAAGGAGTTAAGTACTGTACTAAATGAATTAAAATATCTAAATATGTGGCTAAACCCCGAAGAGTATATTTTACTTACTTTACTAGGTTAAATGTATTATTATTTTGCAAAAGCTCACAAAACTAGAAAAAAGGAACTAATATTTTAGTTGAACCCACTGCATACTAATGTGAGGTTTTCGAAGGCGATTTACATATTTGTTTTAACTTTAAACTGATTGAATTTTGAGCGTTATGTATGGGCTGTTTTCAGTATTTCTTGTTTTCTGTTGGCTTTCAGGCCTAAGGCTATTGTATTATGCAATCCTTTGGAAGAACATGTGTTTCAGTAAAATTTTGTTGGTGTGTGTTTGTGTGTGTGTGTGTGTGCAGGCAAGTTAGTTAAGTACTCTTGTTGGGTTTTGCCAGTTTAGTGTTTATGAAGGCTGATATAAGTGCATTTACCCCACTGGAGTTCAGCTTCTGGTTAGAACTATTTAAAGTGTTAATGCCAATTAAGTAGTAACGATGATAAATGGTTTGTGAAATCAATTTACTTTTTACAATTTACAAAAACTTGATGTGATGCCAGCGTCTGATCCTGACACACTTCAACTGTTGTGGTGTATCTCGAGCCTTATTCATCCTAATGTTCTATTCTGCTCTTATGACTCACTTTCTGCTGCTGTAGATGGTCCCACATGGATACCCTAAGACTGCTGTGGATACCCTTGCTTCAGTGGATAATCTCACCTGGATACTGTCCCGAAAACTGCAGACATGTACCTAAAACTGCTGTTGTAAAGACTCTGATGCTCATACTGAACATATTTTCAACACAGTTAGTACTGTTTGACTTTATAGTATACAGTTGTAGAAAAGTCCAGTGTCCAGTGTCACCCAGAAGAGAATGGGTGCCCTTTGGAGTCAGAGACTATTGTCTGTTGTAAAAAGTGCTATATAAATAAAATTGAATTGAATTGAATACACTTATTCCAATCTATTAGTCTAAATATAAATATTTTAGCCAAATCTACATTTTACAATGTACAGTTAAGCCTGCCTTTAATATAAAATCCTTGTTTTTAACACTGCAGCACTGTATGTGTTTATGTCAGTGTTTTATGAAACAACCCAATGACAGCACAATTTCCATTCATTTGATTACACAAAGCTATTTGTTTATGGCTTACTGGATAAGACCAAAACCAAGCACAGCTCAGGAAAACACTCTCACAAACCAGGTACAGATAAATATGGCTGGTTTGTATTAAAAAATAAAAGAGTAAACAACAAATGTAAGACAAATATATATCACCAGTAGGGATGTGATAGTATGGCAGTATAATGGTAACTATCAAAGGCTCAGACTGGTGCTTATAACATTGCAGTTTGAAATATTCCCAAATTAAAAAATTTAATACCATGATATCTGCAAAAAAAAAACTATAATATTAAGCTGTAAGGTTATCATAAAGTGAATTTTAAACAAAATTCCCACCCAAATCACCAGTATCACCTAATATAAATAAATAAATATGATAATGAGCTACAGGCATCACTCCTTTTTTATAGTTTATATACACATTATGTCTCTCTCCATGTAATGTTGTTTTTCTTCTACACACTCTTTGTGTTTTTGATCTGCAATAACTCTTCATAACAACTATACAATTATATTGCCCACACAGGCAAAGTGTACAAGCAACAGCAGCACAACTTCTAATAAATAGAACTAAATTTGAACACTGCTAATTATAAATTATAAGTAACACTGACAATAAAACAAAACATTAGTAAAAACTAATATCACACAAGAAGAAAATGCTACTAAACAGTAGACACTTTTAGGAAACCACATCCTATCTGCTATGTACAGAATGTAGCATCGAAGAGCTAAAAAATAATCTGCAGTGATGTACTATGAAGATATCCTATGATTTTAGATCTGCTTTTTTACACTCACAATTCCAGTGCACTTTCCCAAGCGACACTGAACACATGAGGTGTCTCTCTTCTGGGAAGGATGATTGTGCTGCATGAGTGCAAGCTCAAAATCATGTGCTGGCCTCAAGCGAAGTGGGGAAAACAATTTGGTCTTGTTTATGTTACCAATTTGACAGAAATTTGGGATACAATTGTGTGAACTAACATCACTGATAAAAGACAGTCTCCTCATGTTAGAGTGTTTAAGTGGCACATGTACACAACAGGGTTAAAAAACAGCAGTTTTACTGCTGCTTTATTTTTTAAAGTATCACATTAGCAATAGTTGCCACAAGTGGCCCAAACTTCATCCACCCATGCACACACACACACACACACATGCACACACACACACACACACACACACAAAAACACATACGTGCACACACACACACAGCTCTCTGGACCTTTTGGCTGTGGCTCCTCTTATCCCTGTTTATCTTTTTGAGAGTAGAAAGATCTTTCATGGAAGATCCTCATGAGGCAAAACAAATGTTGTTTTGCTATAGGTCACTAATAGAACTGCAACAGAACAGTCACAGCACAAATTAACACAGCCTGTACTATGTTATTATGAAATGTTTACTTATGACAGGGCTAAAAGGTAAACTGTATCTTCAGGATAAACTGTATATAATTAGTAATGTTTAAAACTACTTGGACATTGAAATATGATAATGATAGTTTTAGGTTGGTTTGGCTAGAAAATATTTAGAATGTTATAAGAATTTGTGACTAAAAACAGAAAAAGATTGATTTCACTTGGCATATCTACAATGAACAATAAATTGAATACATATAAGTTTTAAAATTAAAGGAATATGTAATGTTAAATAAATTAGTTTTAATTTTTTTTTTTAATCTACTAATGGTTTACAGCTTAGAAATTTTTAAAGTTTGGGTCATTAGTAAAGAGTGGCCTCTATCATTTTCAGCTGGGTGTTTGGATTTCTGTTTAATGTGTAACTTGGCAAGAGCATATCATTTCACTGATGCAGGATGGGGCAAGACCACGCAGACATTTAAAAATCAATATTTAAAAATCAATTCAAAAAGGTAGCCAGTGGAGCCAGTGGAGGTATTTTAGCAAAGCTGTGATATATCACCATTGCTTATTCCCATAACAACAACTATTAATACAAACAGAGATGCTATTAATGCTATGTCCATTATTGTTTAAAGTGTCTCACAACTTGAAAGGAAAAATACTTTACTCTTATGGTACGGAGTTTAAGCATTTACAGTGAGAATGAAGACTTTCTCTGAAAAAGTGAGGAATGATTATTTTCATAACTGTGGACTCCTTAAGAATGTCATGGATCATGCCAAGGTCCATAGTACCACTACTGAGAGAAGAGTTGCACTGACCTCTACACATTCCACTACTAGGATAGAGAGAATTCTTTTGGTGCTCACTTATCATCAGACTAATAAAACAGTGACTGAAATTAAAAGCTGAATATAAACAAAATAAAAAACTTTGAAATCCTGCAGACTGCTTACCTTTTTAACTAACCTCTTCATCAGACAGGACAAAAGCATCAACTGTTATCTTTTCAGCCAAATATGGTACTTCTGCATGCAACCGCTCAAGATGTTGAAACATTGATATAGGATGAAAAGTAAAGGACAACAAATCTAAGAGGACCAGAATCAGGATCTAAGAGGACCAGAATGGATGGAATAACAATGTCTTTATTAACTACAAAACGAGTTAAGATGAGTTAAAAGTGCAATGCAGTTTTAGTGCTAAAACCTATTTGAAAGTTTCATTTAGGTTATTAGGACACATGGCCCTGATCCGGTACCAAGAAGAGGTGTTTTTTTTTTTTTAAAGAGACTTGATTGTGTTTTTTGTTAGTATTGATTTTTATTATATTTATACATATATAGGTTTCAGTATCGGTATCAATATCAGAAAAGAAAAAGTGGTATTGTTCCATCTTTAGTTATTACCGTTGCTGTAGCACTGAGGGGTCAAAATCTCTTTTCTTCAGTGGAGGCCTTACCATGGCTGTCTTGAGACTGTGGATAAATTTCTTGCAATGATCAATTCATGAAACTCAGAATCTCAAAATGTCATGAGTGATATGACTTTGTTGAATTATTCAAGATCAATAGCAGAAAAGGTGGCTATCTTACTTTCAGTACCACACTGTGGTGTGAAAGTAATCAGACCATTGACTGCCATTTCTTTTTTTTCACAGTGGCATCAATTTTGTCACTAATTAACTGTGAAAGCTCACATTTCATTACATCATTCGAAAAGAATTTAGACTAGATGTGAGTGGGAGTGTTGATCAGTCTGCCAAAGGTGGTTATCTTTGTGACTGACTTTCAAATAAGCTATTGTCTTTGAAAGCAAATTTCAAAAGCATAATACTTTACATCAAACTGTCTTTAAGCTCACAAACAACATACATTGAATCAGGTGTGTTTAAACCTTTGACCTTTTTGTCTCATCTTCATTTTAAATTTGCTTCCATTCTCATGTGGAAATAGCAAAGGTAATTTATTGAAATCTAGGCCCTAATCTAACAGATGCATGTTTTCTAGCTTGTTCTGGTAATTACAGGAAGAGACAAGATCAAATAATGTAGCCTGCCTGCTCTTTTGGCCAATTACATAGAGCTTGACTCCTTTATCTCTTCAATTAATGTCAGGCTAATTCATTTTGAGTAAATTCTGCACTCGAAAATGGCTGTATGGCCTGTCACAGAACTACACAAACCAGAAACAAGAAGGAAATTAAATGCTGAGGTAAGCATTATGTGACTTTTCCGCTGTTTGTTTTAAAACAGCCATAGTGTCCTTCCCATAACACATGCACAAAGCCTCAAAGGCTTTCTGCAAAATGGTCACATCCAAACACAACATGGAAAAAACACAATGTGATTTCACTTAGGGATTACACAGTATATATGTTTGGTTGTGAAACTAGCTATAAGACCTAGCACTCCTTTTTTTAACCTCACGTATATTATTTACCTTACAGAATATCTCATTCATTGTTTCTGTGTATAATGATCAAAGAATTCTGCTATTAGAATGGGTAGAAAATACTTGAGTTGTATTTTGTTACTATACATAAATATTATTTTGGGGGTATTTATACTTTACGTGAGTATTATTGGCAAGGGCCAATCTGTCCCAGGCTCTCAAAGAGGCAAAGAGCAGCTACACAGAAAGAATCGACAGTCCTCACTTCCTAAATACCAAGAACACAAAATGCATGTAGCAAGGCATTCAGGCCATCACAGACCACAAAGCTACACCACTTGCTTGTGATGGAGATGCCTCACTCCCAGACACACTGAACGATTTCTATGCACGGTTCGAAGCACAGAACAAAATGCCAGTGGGGAAGACCACCCAAACTCCCACCAACCAAGTGCTTCGTCTATCTGCAGTAGACATCAGGAAAACTCTGTCCAGAGTTGATCGGCTTGAGCCAAGGAGTTGTCCTTGTGTGCTTCAAGACAACCATCATCATCCCTGTGCTAAAGAAATCATCTGTGTCCTGCCTGAATGACTACTGGCCCATTGCACTCACACCTATCATTATGAAGGCAGTCATGAAACACATAAAGAGAGGTCTTCCCACCACACTGGACCTATTTCAGTACGACTACCATCCCAAACGCTCAACAGAGGACGCCATATCGGCTACCATCCACCTTTCTCTGACCCATCTGGACAAAAAGGATGGTCTTTTTACGTAAGGATGCTGTTCATAGACTTCAGTTCAGCATTCAACACAATCATCCCACAGAAACTGAAAACAAAGCTGAGTCTGCTGGGTTTGAATACCTCCCCCTGAGACCCCAGTTCGTCAGGATCAGCAGCTCCACCTCCAGCACCACCACCCTGAACACTGGCCTCCCCAGGGCTGTGTGCTCAGTCAACTGCTGTTTACCCTGCTTACTCATGACTGTGCTGCAAGGTACAGTTCAAATCATATCATCAACTTTGCTGATGACACTACAATTATGGGCCTGATCAGCAACAAAGATGAGTCAGCTTACAGCGAGGATGTGAACTAGCTCACAGAATGGTGTAGAGACAACAATCTATCTCTGAATGTTGACCAAAGAGATGATTGCTGACTTCAAGAGGACGCGAGTAGACCACTCACCACTGCACATCACTGGAACGACTGTGGAGAGAGTCAAAAGCTTCAAGTTTCTTGGTGTGCACATGACGGAGGACCTCTCCTGGACTCTCAACACCACCTGCCTAGCCAAGAAGGCCCAGTAGTGCCTCCACTTCCTATGGAGGCTGAAGAGAGCCAAACTCCCCCCTCCCATCCTCACCACCTTCTACAGAGGGACAATAGAGAGCGTCCTGACCAGCTGTCTCACTGTGTGGTATGGGAACTGCACAGCTTCTGACTGCAAGACCCTACAGTGAATTGTGAGAACAGCTGAAAAGATCATCGTAGTCTCTCTACCCACCATCGACACCTCATACAACAACCGCTGTATCCGCAAAGCCACCAGTATTGCAAGTGATGCATCTCACTCCTCTCATGGGCTCTTCTCCCTCCTGACATCTGGCAGAAGGTAGCAGGAGCACCCATGCCACCACCAGCAGACTCCGCAACAGTTTCTTTCCTGAGGCATTCAGATTACTCAACACCCTGCTGCCTGGCAACGCTGACCTGGGCTAGTCAAACACCTAACCCAGTACGACTCAATACCACTGCACACCTGCACCTTACAAAGCTACATCAGACACTTTTTATTATAGAACTCATTTTTGCTGCCAATACTGCTGCTATACTTATTGCTGCAACACTACAAAATAGTTTACAGTTTACAGCCCATGTTCTGTGTATATATTGTCCTGTATATTTACTGTCCTGAGTATCTATTTTTCTCTTCTGTGTATTTATTGTCCTGCACTCCATCACTTTCTTTCTTGGACAAATAGCTCTTACATAACCTAGAGGTGTGTTTGGGGTCATTGTCCTGTTGGAAAACAAATGATGGCCCCACTAAGTGCAAACCAGATGGGATGGCATGTCTCTGCAAAATGCTGTGGTAGCCATGTTGGTTAAGTGTGCCCTCAATTTTGACTGTCACCAACAGTGTCACCAGCAAAGCACACACACATCATCACACCTCCTCCTCCATGCTTCGCAGTGGGAACCACACATTCAGGAGCCATCCGTTCACCCTCTCTATGTCTAAAAAAGACACGGTTAGAACCAAAAAATCTCAAATTTGGACTCATCAGACCAAAGGACAGTTTTCCACTGATCTAATGTCCATTCCTTGTGTTTCTTGGCCGAAGCAAGTCTCTTCTGCTTGTTGTTCTTCCAAAGTAATGGTTTCCTTGCCACAATTCGACCATGAAGGCCTGACTCATGCAGTCTCCTCTGAACAGTTGATGTTGAAATATGTCTGCCACTTGAACTCCGAGAAGCATTTATGTGGGCTGTAATCTGAGGTCCTGTAAATCTGCAATTTCTGAGGCTGGTAATTCTAATAAACTTATCCTCTGCAGCAGAGGTAGCTCTTGGTATTCTTTTCCTGGGACAGTCCTCATGAGAGCCAGTTTCATCACAGCGCTTGATGGTTTTGGCGACTGCACTTAGTGATACATTCAAAGTTCTTGAGATTTTTCGGATTGACTGACCTGCATTTCTTAAAGTAGTGATGTTTCTTGTGATAATATGGATTTGTACAGTAGTTGTAGTAGCGCTAATAGGGCTATTGACTCTGTGCCCACCCTTCCTCTGCACAAGACAACTGATGGTCTAAAGCACATTAAGAAGGCAAGAAATGTCACAAATTAACTCTTGACAAGGCACACCTGTGAATTGAAAACCATTCCAGGTGACTACCTTGTGAATCTGACGAGAGAATGCCATGAGTGTGCAAAGCTGTCTTCAAAGCTAAATGTAGCTACTTTGGACAATCTAAAATATAAAACATATTCTGGGTTGTTTAACAGTTTTTTGTTTACTACATAATTCCATACGTGTTCTTTCATAGTTTGAATGTCTTCAGTATTAATGTACAATGTTGAAAATAATAAAAATAAAGAAAAACCACTGAAGGAGAAGGTGTGTCCAAATTTTTGACTAGTACTATAAATATGGATAAGCCACCGGAGTGCAGGGTCGAAATTGAGGATGAGCGCCCCTTGCCCTACCTCATTAAAATGCTTCAATGTGCTGGAGTAAGCAAAAAGTAGTATAAAATGAGGTGTTTTCTTTGCCTTCCTACAAGGTGCAAACTGTTAGTGTGAAAAATTTGCGCTCTAACAGAGTAATAGTAATTCTAGCACATGGTTGGTTTTGGAGAGAAGGAGGATCTACATCTCAATGGCAAATGATTACATCAATCTAACAAAGACAAAGTAAAGACAGGATTACATGAGGTTACTGGACTGAAGGTGCAACATAAAACTGGCTCAAACTGGTTTCTAGTGACAAGAAATCAGAAACTAAAATTTTGAGGATGTGATAAACGGAAAACGTCGCATCACATATGGGTTCACTGCAACCTCAAAAATATAACAGAGACTAAATCATGAGGTAAATATGTGTGCAGATGATCAATAATTACAAGCAGGAGTCAAAACAGACCTCAAAATGTGACAACGTAATCCAGATACAGAATAATACTGTTAATAAGAGAGAGAATAAACTATAAGTAAAATTTCAGCTTCACCAGATCCCCTTCCAGACTGCATAAAGGGGTCACGCCTCTACACTACTTTAATTCAATTCAGATTTATTTATATATAGTGCTTTTAACAATGGACATTGTCACAAAGCAACTTTACAGAAATCCAGAGTTAAAATTTAAATTTATCCCTAATGAGCAAGCCAGAGTGCGATTATAAGTTATTACTCATAAACAACTGTATATTCTAGAATTAAACAGCACTAAGTGCCTTGAAAGGATGTTCAGTACAAGCACTACTTCTGATCTACTAGACTTAACTATGGAGGGCACATGGGGTAACAACACCTGAGGGAGAGCACAAAAACTAATGGACCTAATTTCCAAAATACACATATGAATTAGTATAAATAATTTTCTTTGGCAAGGCCAGTCAACATTAACAATAAAAACATTATAAACACTTTTTCTTAAAGTACAATCGCTGAGTATATAAAAATGACCACATTAAAAAAAGTGTATCAGTAAATAAACAACTATGTAGTGTAATTATAACCACTCAATGTTCTTAATTCTGGTCCAGAGTCTCTATCTTCTGCCTCTTGTGCTTTTACACTACATAGACAGGCTTTTGGACGATCAGAGAGAGGTTACAGCACTTTATCTCATTGCGATTATCATCTGGATATTGTTTTTGTCATTTGAGACAGTTCTCCTGCAAGGATTTCTTATGGGCCCCTTCATTTCTCCTCAGAAGGGCTCGCCTTTAAGAGTGAGCAAACTGCAAACGTGTTTCGTCACCCAAAGGCGATCAAACCAACAAGGAATAACCTAAGAAATGTATAAAAAACAAAGAAATATAGAAGGGGAAAACCCCTCAAAACATATTAGTTTTATAAAAATTAATCACAGACTCAGCAGCAGAAACATCAGGATCTGGGGTCCCTCATAATGCAGCACTTGCAAAAGGCTGGCCAATTGCTTAATCACCAAGCTGAAAACTACATTTCAATTTAGTCATCTTTCTTATTTTAGGACGTAGTTTAATTTGCAATAGCTGGAGTCATTGTGTTCTACCAAGTTCTAGCTCAATAAGCAAAGAATTGTGGGTGATCAGCAGGGCTGTATAGGGGATCTTGTATCTTGGGGATATAGAAGACAGAATGCCATTTTTATCATCTAATACTTCATTTTCTAGTTGGACAGACTTGTTTGCATCAAGATTATACTGCAAGATTACAATGTTTTTGTTGTCTTTCAGTTTTTGGGTGCTCAGGGCATATCAAGTTGAGTGCTCAGAAAAATGTGAATCCTTGAGAGATTTAAAGAACCTGGTTAAATGCATATCCATGGTGTCTTTCAGATCACAACAGGAACCAGCTCTAATTACCAGGGCATCCATAGTCAGGGCATTCACCATTCAAGCATGCCAGTGACTGAGTCTCTGCTTCTACAAGAGAGTAAAGGAAGAGAAAGAAAGACAGAAAGACAGAAAAACAGAACAGTCAGGGTGAGATAGCAGGGGAGGGGAGTGCTAGGGAGGGAAAACAAACAGCCTAACGAGAGTTGTTTTCTCTCTTACTTTTCTTGTTATCTAACAAAACTCGTGGCCTTTCTGGACCTCTATACTAAACCAACATGGCGGGACATATTTAGCTCTTGTAAATGACATGTGAATAGTTAGATTAGATTATGTTTCTAAAATAAATCCGCGATATTTAGGGAAATGTTTTACAACAGAGGTCTCTGGCTCAAAAAAAAAAAACATACTGTGAGTGTACAGTACGAAGTGCAGGCGTCAGACAGACAGACAGCAGCCGCGGATGGAGCAGAGCTGCTGCTGTATGAGGACACAAACTAAACTGAATCATAGAGGAAACTTTTACTTCAGTGGACAGAAAGCGAGTTCACGCGCACGCGCGCACACAGACACACACAGACACACGCGCGCGCGCTCACGCCCCGATAAAAGGCTTGACAATTTCTTCCCAAAGCAGAGGCATGTTACTAGAAAGAGAGCGGATCGAGCAGCCGAGCTGAGAGCCAGCGGTGAGTAAAACAGCTCCTTTTCCTGTAGTCTAAGTGTTCAACCAGCGCACCAGTTTAAAGTGCCAGTAAAGTTGTGGGGAAACATGTTGCTAGACGATGCATTTAAGCGTTGTTCGACAGTTTTTTCCCCTCTCTCTCTCTTTCTCGCTCTCTCTCTCTCTCTGGGTGTGTGTGTGTTTTTTGTAGAACATGCGAAAACAAATTCCCATCCCTCCCGAGCGCTTTATAACTAACAAACCGCCCGTGAGATGTGTGTTAGTGTGTGTGTGTGTGTATAAAAGCAATTACAGGAAGATGGAGGACTTGGGAGGAGTAGAAGTTAGCGTTACTATTTCAGACGTGCTCTGCTGAAGAAATGCCCCAGTTAACGTGTAGAGACACGCGTGGAAACTTTTTAGACGTCAGATGAATCAGAGAGAGCGTGTTTTTGAGGAGTAAAGCAGTGACTCGCAGCTCCTGAGGAGTGGAGCTCTCAGTACAGTTAGAGTGAAAAGTTCGGTGAGGTTGATCAGTGTGTGTGTTTGTGTGTGTCGGTGAGGCTCGGTGAGGTTGATCAGTGTGTGTGTGTTAGTGTGTGTGTGTCGGTGAGGTTGATCAGATCGCGCGTGCTGAAACTAGCTCACACTAACTGGTTTGGTTTCCTCCTTGTCTTGATGGAAGCATTAGGCCAGATGACAGGACTGCAGTCTATATAATGGTGTACTGCCTGGAATTACAGACACCTTTCTCAGCCCCCACACCATTCAAACCTGGTTATTTAGGGGGAAAAATGGAGTAGCCTATAATAAGAAACAGAAGGATTTGGAAAGTATATGGACAGTTCCTGAAGTTAACCGTGGTGTGAGGTACTTTAAATGCATGTGGTCAGGGAGGTCCTCACCATGTATGTTCAGTGCTTAATACACATGTGAGTGAACTTGTAGGAGACATTGTAAAGAGCAAAGAGGGTAGAGGAGGGGCAGCTGCTTTAAATTCCCCAAGATGTCTGAGCTCAGAGCTGCTCGAGCAGGCAGTGGGCTCATGTTTAGCTCTTCATATAGGAGCTTGATGGCTTTTCCTGCTTTTTATTTAGAACGTTTGTGTCTAGGCCTGAATTTGGGCCTAGAAACATGAGCCTGTGAGCAGTCCTCCACAACCCCCACTCTCCAAGCTTTTCTCCACATTACAGTCCTTTCCACCACACACAAATTAAAATCCACCACTGGCTCCTGACAAGGCAGGACCCAAGACAACCCTTTCACCTTCCAGAAAGAATTAAATGTCTGGCTTTGTGGACTAATCTGTAAAAAAAAAAAAAAAAAAAAAATTCTTCTGATCTTCTTAAAGAGAATGCATGTAGGGTTGCAGAAATGTGTACTGCTTTCAGTTTTTAACAAAAAGCATGGATCTTTAGGTTTCATTGATACTTTGTTAAGCAGTTTTAAGCTTTTTTTGGAGGGGCTACTGAAGGTCAATTCTGGGAATCGGATTTTATATGTATTTCCACATATTTAAAAATGTTTATTTCAAATCTTTTTTTATATATATACAGTAAACTATAGTGAATAGAGATAGTAGAGATTGAGATAGTAGATACACACAGTTTATCATTTAAAACTAAGCATTAAGGTGTGGCATGAGTACTGTGTTGTTTTGGTAGCGTAAGCTCAAGGGGGGATCCTTTTTTTTTTAACTGGAAGTGAAGTCGGACACAAGCATGACTAGCACCGAGAGTAGTTGAGTGTTAAGGACTTTGCTCAAGAGCCCGACAGTTGTAGTCTGGCTGGGATTTGAATTCACACCATTCCCTGAAAACTTGCAGTTCTGGTGCTTTAACTCAGGTGACCCAATTCCTGATACATGAAATGCTATAAAGACTTAATCATTAGACTCCTGCAGGAGAAAAAACATGCAGGAGTCTGTGGAGCTAGAACTGGTTATTAGCTGTGTGTGATATTACAGTATACCATGCTTATGAAATTGAGCTTTTATGAACGAAGTCTGAATTACATCAGTACCGATGATCAGCATAGACAACCTGTAAACAACGACCAGTGGTGTCACGCTGTTAAAATGGCCAACTGATGATTATAGAAAATAGTGGCTAAAATAATTATCACAGCTATGCTGATTGAAAAGTTATTTATCACAGTGATTTTTTTTAATTAGAAACAAAATAGTTTTTCTACACTTGCACACAAGAGAAACCCTTTTCTTTTAAACTGTATATAATATTACACCCTTTGTATAAAACTTTAATTCACATTAATTAAATGTATCGTTAACTATTGCATGTAAAATTGTTTCTTTTTTGAAAGACTTAATAGAAAATGTATCATCAGTACTTTTATAATACTGCCACCAACATTACCCATAGCAATACGTAGCTCATTATACATATTTCGCCACAAAACCAGATGTTTAGATGGAGACTACAACGCACTTCTGAAAGTCGCTCTGGATAAGGGCATCTGCTAAATGCTGTTAATGTAAAATGTTATATTACCACAGGCATCGCTGCAGTTTGCTCTCATGCTCTTAGTACGTATTTCATTCCTAAATACCTAAATGAAATTGTGTATTGTGACAATGCCTTACCATTTGTAATATATTTTTGCTATATCACCCACCCCCTTTACCTTTTTAAAGTATTCCAGTGTCTGCATCATGTGCAAGTTGGAAACACCCTCAGGTACTCCTGCTATTGCAAATTGCTAGCAGGCTAGTTACCTGCTAATAAACTAGCCTGTGTGTGTCACAGTTACTACTGCGATGTCTTGATTTGTATAATATGACAGTTTATTTAGCAGTAGCCGAGTCTTTTAAAATACACAGTAACAACTATGTTACAGCAGTGTAATTAGCTAGCTAGTTCTGTGGGTTCTGCAGCTAAAAGCTACCTGGTACGACATACTCCGCTAATAATTTACTGATGGGGTGGTTTCAGAATTATTGACAAACAGGACACTAAATTAGTTTTGACTTTTGCAGTGTGATACCAAATTTCACCCAAACACCAATCTCTATAATAGAAATCAGCCCCCCAGAAGCACTAACTGTTGATTTGGAGTGCTGGGGTACTTTAAGAATGTGGTAGTTGCATAACCTTGGTAGAGAGACAAGTTCTTTCTGCCTGTTTAATAAAGAGGTTATATGAGGAGATTCCTGCTGAGTAAAGGGCACATCTCAATGTACAATCAAATCTGAATAGTTTGGCAAATGCTGCAGGGCCTCCTCAGTATTAGGAGACATTAAAGGCTCCCATTTCACTCGCTCCACTGTGTTATATTGGTATGCTAATGAACCTGTGGATGGTGCCAAGTCTAAGAGCTGAACGACTGTGTGAACTGCCACAGCAATTGACCAAACTTTATCTTACAGATCCAGCAATGGATAAACGTGAGCCTTTTTTTTTTTTTACTACTGATAGGCTATAATGACTTTCTTAAACCCGTGAAATCTACAGTAAATTCTTTCTGGTTGTTTGCTGTATGTTCAGCATCTTCACAAAATAACACAATAACAGCTTCCATTTAAAAACGCCACAAAGCCTGAGAATGGAAGAACATGTTGACCCAGATGAGAGGGCATTTTTTGGGGGGTATTGGAACAGTGGGGTGAAAAAAAATCAGTGAAAAAAAAGCAGTCACTTTTCTTTATTGTAGTTGCAATCAAATCTCAAATGTAACCATGGTGTCTAACCAATTTATATAAAAATCATCCAGCAAAGTAAGTACATTGCATTCATTTTCTCTTTAATGTAAGTTAATTCATATTCAGCATCTGCAATGAATCTATATTCAGCCAATGCCAATCGTTTTTTTTTATATATATATTGTTTTATTGGAGAAGAAAAGGTTGGTGGTTCAGCTTCATTCATTTTTTTCTTCCTAAGCCCTGGTAATTAAGGTTTTTATTTCTTAAGAATGCTGACTGGGGAGGAGCGCTGCTTGCCTGCTGCTTTGCTGACTGGATGGCTTTTGCTGATGCCAGCTGTAACCACAGTGGTGTGTGGGATTTGGCACGCAGCAGCTCTCCCCACCGGTCAGCTGAGTGTTGTGACCCCAGAAAATTGTGCTCCTTTCTAGCCCACTACATTTAAGCTCCCAAAGGAAAGGCCGAACTGGTAAAACTGCAGGTTTTTGTGATGTAAAAATTGGAACCCAGATAAATCATGGCAGATCTTTTTTCACCTTTAATGTGATATAGCAATCAACAAAATTTAAGTGGAAACCAATTTCAATTCAATTTTATTTGTATAACACTTAACAATGGACAGTGTCACAAAGCAGCTTTACAGAAATCCGGATAGAAAAATTAAATTTAAATTTACCCCTAAACAAATTTTAGGGAAAAACCTTAACAGGAATAACCTGTTTGCATAAGTTTTCACACACTAATACTTTTTTAAAACACTTAATTTTAATACAGCACTGAGTCTTTTTAGGTAAGAGTCTGCCAAATTAGCACATCTTGATTTGGCAATTTTATTCCACTCTTCCTTGCAAAAAATGCTCCAGATCTATCAAATTGTGAGGGGATCTCCTGTGTACAGCACTATCCAACTCATTCCACAGGTTAGGATTTAGATATAGGCTCTGACTGTGCCATTCCAAAATGTTAATCATCTTCTTCTGAAGCCATTCTTTTGTTGATATGGATTTGTGACTTAGGTCATTACTGTGCCGGAAGGTCATCTTCAGCTATATAACAGAGGCCTGCAGGTTTTGTGCCAAAATAGTTTTTTTATTTGGTATCCATGATTTCCTCTGTCTTGATTAGAGTCCCAGTCCCACCTGAAGAGAATCAACCCCATAGCATGATGCTGCCACCACCATGCTTCATCATGGGTATGGCGCCCTTTTGGGTAATAAGCTGTCTTTGTTTTTGTGCCAAATATATCTTGTAGAATTATGCCCGAAAAAGTTCTACCTTGGTCTCATCAGACCATAACACATCTTTTTTCCCGAAGAAAGGGCTTCTCTCTAGCCAGCCTACTCCATAGCCCAGACATTGGAACAATACAGGGAGTGACCAGTACTTGGCAGATATTCCTGCAGCTCCTTTAATGTTGCCATAGGTCTCTTGGCAGCCTCCCTGATAAATTTCTGTCTTGTCCTTTCATCAATATTGGAGGGATGTCCTGTTCTTGGTAATGTCACTGTGGGCCCTGATTTCTCCACTTGTTGATCATGCTTTGTGAGCTCTTTGTGGACCATGACTTCTGTAGTCCGATGAAACCAAGAAGATGGCAAGAAAATCCTACAGAAACAGCTGCTCTTTATTTGGGGTTAATCAGAATCACTTCACGGATGACTAGGGATGTAATGTACACTCGATTCAGATCACAATACTGGCTTCGCGATTCAATTCAATTCAATTCATTTCTCAGAATATTTTGAACAAAATTTGAATGAAGAAAAATATGACTGAAAAGACTTAGAGGTTTAATATTGTAAACAAAATGTACTACAGGTTCACCATAATTTAAAAATAAATAAATAAATTTATAAATTCTCCCCAAAATTTGATTTAATAAAGAAAATATCTGACCTGAGGAAACGATCGATTGAAACATAATGAGCTCCATAGCAGCATCTGAGGCATCATTTTAACTGCAAATAGAGCTCCAAAGTTGACTAAAATGCCAGCCTTCTGCGATCTCTTTCTTGGGCACTGCAGATTGTGGCTCAGGGCTAGTGTCATTTGAAAGATAATGAAAGGCTCTTTTTAACAGCTATGATGAGTAGGTTTGCACAGGATACCGGATACCGTGATTAATGTTGTATATGCGGCAGCTAACATTACGCTAATTGCTGTGTGTAAATAATAAAATTAGTCGTGATCGATAGTAAGTGAGCTGACGTTCCCAATTTTATGATTTTTATGGAGTTAATTTCCAAATTCAGTTATTTATTCCTAATGTTGTGTCCATTCTTAGTACTCTGAGGACAATTTCCATTTGCTTGATTTCAGTGCTATAGGGAACGGTAGACATTGAATTAGTTGCTTGCCAATTGTATGATTGTTCTTGAGTTTTTCCAATGGCCAGTTATTCATTCTCATTAATAACGTATTCAGAGGAAAATCTGGTTTGTCTGTTTTCATTTATATCAGTGTATTTCTGTACATTTGGTTCCTTTTTTTAGGTTTGTATTATGAAGTAACACAATATTGCGTGGTATCGTGATACTATTTCTAATACTCAGCTTTTAAGCGTTAACTGCCAGGCTCCACCTAATAACGAAACATTAGCATTAGACACTACTGTTATCTGCAATTATTTGCAAGTACTTGCACTGTACTGCACTATCTGTCATTATTACTACTATTTATATCAGACTGTTATTTGCACATTTTTGCTATTTGCACATCTGCATTTTATCCACTGTATATATCCACTACATCATATTGCATGCTTACCACTACCTGTATACTGTTTATCTCAACTAACTGCACCATAATTCTTATTTATTCCATTTAACTTAATTGCCATTTGCATTACTGGTATGCATCATTTTGTTTACCTTTACCTGTACACTGTTAACTTATTGCACCATAACCTTGTTACCTCATTTTAACTTATTTGCTATTTGCACTACTGGTTGGATGCTAACTGCATTTCGTTATCTCTGTACTCGTACTCCTCGTACTCGTACTTGGTATCGTGATACTTCAGCTGGTATAGTAAGATATATTTATGGTATTGTGACAACTCTAATTCCCGGTAATGGTGTAGGCTGTCCATGAAAGAATGCGATCATGTGACCAGCGTGCTCTCTCTATATACTGTATTTTAAATCTATGGGTTGTGCAGATGGGGACCACTGGTGTTCAAACAGTACAATTGCATTATATGCATAAACAGAATGCTGATATGGCACATTGTCACATTTTTGCACCGCGATGCATCGTGTCACAATGCATTGTTACACCCCTACTGGTGACGTGTATGATAATTACTTTTGAACCGAGGGTGAATGTGATTGGTTAATTCTGAGCAGTCACATGCCCCATTATAAAAGGGTATGCACACTATGCAACTGGGTTATTGTAAGTTTTTACTTTTTTTTCCCCCCCACCCCCAAAATCTTCTATTTGGTTGGTTGCTATATCACATTAAAGGTGGTTTTATTTTTTACATAACAACAACCTTCAGTTTTAACAGGAGTGTGTAGGTAGGAATTTTAATATCCACTGTGAATATAGTGCAAAGTACTTTTATCTAAAAAAAAAGTGTTGTAACTGTCTAGGTTTTCATCATGAGACCTTAAATTTAAATCTAGACAATGTCACACCATTTCAAGACTTTTCAAATGTAATTGCACCCTATAAACTGCGTTGACACCAAAATATCATTTTCTTCAAAAGCTTCTTAGTACTGTACTGCAAGTTTAGAGGTTATTCATGATTGCAGATTTCTAGAATAACATATAAAGAGATTGGTGCTTTATAAGCTGCAGTTTGCAATGTGTACAAGTTTTTTTTGCGTGAGACTTTTAGCATTCAAATTCTAAAGCACTGCTTTATTTATGAAGTTGCTTAATGCAGCCAGGGTGCGGGAGAAGCTCTGCTAGAGTCCTGCAAACTGAGCATGAGGCAACAGTTGGTTCTGTCTCTTTCTGCCTTCCTACTACACCATCACTGCACTTCCGACAGCTTTCATGCTTCACTCTCACGACAGCATTGCAAGAAATGCCTCAGAAGACCGAACATGAAACAGCATGCGCGCTGTGAATTACAGGAAGAGCAGCTGTTGATCAGTTTTTTTTTTTTAAGATGATTTGAAATTTGCTGCCGTATCGGAGTTTGCTGCCCTAAATGTAGAGAAATAATGCCAGATGGATCCCAGGGTTTTAATTAAACGAGTGCTCTGCAAATTTACTGGCAATGTACCAGGCTGTTCTCTCAGCTGATAGGTGAGCTTCCTTCCAGGGGTCTGTTTTATCTGTGTTCTGCGCTTGTGCAAACACTAAGATGATCGGCACTGTGCAAATACTCATAAGGTTTTATCTACTGTAATTATTATAATAAATATAAATATATACAGGTCAAGAGATTCAGTTAATGTTCACATCAAATAACAGAATGAAGAAAAAAGGTGATCTCGGTGACTTTAACTCTGACATGGTTGTTGTGACATGGTTGTTACCAGATGGGCTGGTTTTTTGTATTTCAGAAAATGCTGATCTCATGGGATTTTCATGCACAACAATCTCTAGAGCTTAGAGGTGTGGGGGGAAAAACATTGAGTGAGCAACAGTTCTGTGGGTGGAAACGCCTTGTTCATGAGAGGTTAGAGGAAAATAGACAGATTGGTTTTGAGCTGCCAGGGGGTCTATAGTAACTCAAATAATCAATCTGTACAACTGTGGTGAGCAGAAAAGCATCTCAGCATGCACAAAACATCGAACCTTGCGGTGGATGGGCTACAACAGCAGAAGACCACACTGGGTTCCACTCCTGTCAGCCAAGAACAGGAATCTGAGGCTATCATGGGCACAGACTCATCAAAACTAGACAGTTGAAGACTGGAAAAAGACCAGGTGATTTTTTTTTTCTAATCTTCAACTGTCCAGTTTCAATCTTCTTCCAGTTTCGGTCTTCTGCTGTTGTAGCCCATCCACCACAAGGTTTGATGTTTTGTGCATGGTGATGTGCTTTTCTGCTCAGCACGGTTGTAAAGAGTGATTGATTAAGTTACTATAGACTTCCTGGCAGAATTCTTTCCTTTGTGAAACAAAACCCCTTCACAACACCTAACCAAGTCAAGAACACTCTGGAGAAGGTAGGCGTATCACTATCAAAGTCTACAATCAAGAGACACCTTCAAGAATGTAAATACGGAGGGTTTACCTCAAGATGCAAACCACTGGTAAGACTCAAGGACAGAAAGGCCAGGTTAGACTTTGCTAGAAAACATCTAAAAAGCCTGCCCAGTTCTGGAACAATATTCTTTGTTCAGCCCAGTTGAGCATGCTTTTCACTTACTGAAAACAAAACTGAAGGCAGAAAGACCCACAAACAAGCAGCAACTGAAGGCGGCTGCAGTAAAGGCCTGGCAAATCATCTCAAGGCAGGAAACTCAGCATTTGGTGATGTCCATGGGTTCCAGACTTCAGGCAGTCACTGACTGCAAAGGATTTGCATCCAAGTGTAGTAAAGTGTAGACTTTCAGTTTTAATTCAGTGGGTTTAAGAAAAATATTGCATTAAGTTTTTAGGAATTACAGCCATTTATTACATAGTCCCTACATTTTCACAGACTCTTTATATTTATAATTAATGTTAGTTTGTCCAGTTACTTTTGAGCCTGTGAAAATTGAGGGACTGTGTTAAAAAAAAATTACAGTTAATGTAATATTTTTATTAAACCCGTTGAATTAAATCTGAAAGTCTACACTTCAATCACATCTTGATCGCTTTGTATTAAATCCACTGTGGTGTACAGAGGCAACTCTGTGTGTGTGTTAGGTAAAATGTAAAATATTATAATAAATGTATTATGTCTTTCAGGAATGAGGCTGTGAAACAATAGACGTTGGCCATGCGGACTGAAATATCAAGACATTAACTCAAAAGGGAGGTCTGCCACTGGTTAAATAGGAAAATCAGAATTCTCCTTTTCCTCTTCTCATTTCTTTGACTTCATGATGGATTTATTGTGACCTTTGGCCCCAAAAAAGAGCTGGAAATACCATCAAAATTGAAAGGACCAACTGGAGTAACCATTCTTGCCATTTTACTCCTCAGCCGACAATCATTTTGGATTGTAAACAGGTTTACAGATTAATTTCAACCCCTGCAACTCATCTTGCTGGCTCAGTGGGAAAATAGACAATCAGTAGCAAGTTCTGGGTTCATCATGTTAAAGTAACCCACTAGCACTGATTACATCACTTTTCATCCTGCTTAGCATTGAAAAAGGTCTGGCCTGACCATGCTGCTGAAGAAAAAGCTGTGCATCGGTGCCGTGTTCTGCGGTGTCCTGTTTTTTATGATCGCCTCTCATACCATTCAGAAGAACAGCATCCTGCCTGAGATGGACGAAGCTGCTCACAGCACTGCCAGGACTCTGACAAAGAAGCAGACTCAAACCAAGACTGTAACTGAGAGGAGTCATCTTCGCTTGTGTAGCTGCCCAACTTGTATCGCAGATCCAGGCGTTTCGGAGTGGTTCGACCAACGCTTTGACTATAAGCAGCAACCTTACCTTAGTGCTGAAGAAAATCAAATAGATCCAGTCTCATTAAAGTGGTGGCTGGTAAGTTTTTTAATTATAGTCTGTCAGTAATTCTTAAATTACTAGAATGGAGTACTATTTATCAAAAATCCCGTTATGGTATTTCATGTCTGTTGGCAGTAGTTTATCAATGGATCAGATGTTAATGTGGGTGTGTATTATGTGTGTGTATTAGGGCTGCACAATTTAGACAGAAAAATGTGATAAATGTGAGATAAAGGTGTTGGATGTCATGCTGACAATATGACATGCAATGAATTAAGAAATATTTAAAAAAATAAAAATATATAGCTGTTTGTGTGGCATCAATGTAAACAATAGTTTCTCAAATATAAGGCCTACAACTTAATATGCACCATCATCAACACAGGCCAAATACCAGATTACTTCCTATTCACTACTTCTGCACTCTACCTAGGTCATGTTACGTAGTGGGCAAGTAGTGTGCTCCATCTGAGATTTAGCCACAGGACAAAATGGTATGGAATGTGATACATCTTTGAATGCCCAGTCGTGTAAAATTAAAAAGTAATCCCTGTTAAAACTAGCCTTAAAAGTTAAAAAAAAGCCATTGCTGCTAGACATGTTTAACACGAAACACTGGACAGATGGTCGTCTTCTTCTTGAGGTTTTTATCATCTAAAAGTGATAACTTTTTAACTGCCACTCTGCAGCATATATCTAAATGTAGGCCCTTCAGTTTGTTCCTCAGCAGTTTTTAACTTACACTGAGTCAAAGCCAGTAGATCAATGCTGATAATAGCATCAAAACCATGAAAAAGCTAGATTTCCTGCTCTCATCTCTCACCTAGATATTGGTTGTCTCTGTTCCTACTCTGGTATTACTTCATTTAACTCACTGTCATCCTGACTGGGATTGATAGTTAAATGATTATCTAGATTTTAACTGAAGTTCAGTATTTTATGTTTGAATGTTAGAATACATTATTACATTATCAGACTTAAGATCACCTGCCATCCTCATCATTACTTTCAGCCATAGTTCCTTTGCATCATTACATCAGCCAATCGAAACCGGACAGTTGAAGATTAGGGAAAAAAAACACCTGGTCTTTTTCCAGTCTTCAGCTGTCCAGTTTGGGTGAGCCTGTGCACATGATAGCCTCAGATTCTTGTTCTTGTTTGACAGGAGTGGAACCTGATGTGGTCTTCTGCTGTTGTAGCTCATCTACCTCAAGGTTCCAAGTTTTTGGTTTTCGCTCTATTCTGTGTAAACTCTAATACACAGTGTTTCAGGCTTCATTACTCATCCTGCCAGATGAGTTTTTCAGGTTCTCCGAGTAACCTCAAAACTGCAGCTCTTTTTTCACCACCACTGGTCCAGAGACACATCTGGAAAACTTCAGACAGTCCCTGATATTACTATTATTTATTTCACAGGTACAACAATTCACTGAGGTGATTCCCAAAGCTGCCCTTCTAATTGTGATTATTTTACCAACAAAACCCATTCATGCCAGGGACCAAGAGCACAAATAGGCAAAAGAAAATGCTACTTTCTGTCATGAGCCTACATTTCACTAAGGTTTAACTTAATGTAATTAAAGGCTTTCAAGTTTTCATAGGCACTTTTCATGGTAATGGAGTTGAACTCGGATAAACTTGGCAGTGGTGCAGGTTCTGTGGTATTCTGTGCACAGTGCAGTTATACACGCACACCGATCTCACACACACAACCTTGCTGGAGATCTTTTGAGAGCTGATGAAATGAGACATAGCTCAAGCACACAACCAAATAAAAGATAACTTTTATTCCATTGCATGCAAAATTAGAGGCTTTTTCTGTGTGCTTATTTCAGGTTAAGTGTTTATTTATGTCTTTGCATCTCTAGATAGAGAGTTTACTTGTTCTATTTTTAAATGTGCATTATTTTTTGCATTCTGCTTTTTAACATGCATACAGGGTTTGCAGCGGTCAGCAAATGAGTCCATCAGTGAAATAATTGAGAAGATGTTTTCAGTGATTTCTCATCCTGTGAAAAAAATACATCAGCCAAGTCAGTGTAAGAAGTGTGCTGTGGTTGGAAATTCAGGAAATTTGCTTCAGTCCAAGTATGGAGCTTTGATAGACTCCCATTCCATTGTCTTCCGGTATGCACCATCCTACTGTTTGACCTTTAATCTATTTAAAGTGTTTGTCAATTTGTTTATTTCTTAAATTATGCCTTATTTTAGTGATATCTTTGCTGCTCTAAGTGCAGAAGGGGTTATAGTGGATCAAATGTGGGAACCTTCTGTGGTTCAGTCTATTATCATATTGCTACTTAAGTTTACAGCCCACATAATGCAAAATGTTAACAACTATTTGAGCACTTCAGAAAACAGTTATGCAAATGCACAAAGAGGAAGATTCCATGGAACTTTTGTTTAAATTCTTTTTACCGCTCAAGTTACATTGTGAGGCAGCTAACGTTTTCTCTGTGGACTTGCTTCTTTTTGTTACAGGATGAATAAAGCTATGACTTGGGGTTTTGAGCAGCATGTAGGGAACAAAACCACTCACCACATCATGTACCCTGAGAGTGCTGTGGATCTGGCTCCTGGTGTCCATCTTGTCCTGCTACCTTTTAAATTGAGAGACATTGAGTGGGTGACCAGTGCTCTTTCAACTGGGGAAATCAAAAAGTAGGTTCCTGACACAGCAAAATCAACACATCATTTCTATATCTGAGCAATATAAATGTGGTCTGTTGAGCCCCAGATTGGCTTATAGATAGACTGCAGTCACCCAGTCTGATCACTGATATTTAACACATTGATATTTAAATGTAAATGGTTATTATTTATTACTATTGAAATGTTATGTCGTTTGCCACACTGTTTTAAAATGCTGGCATCTGTAAAATGTTAGAAGTGCCATATTTAGATGTTTCTGTTTTTTATCCCTATCTTCAGGACCTACATGAGAGTGAAAGAACTTGTGCAAGCAGATAAAGATAAGGTGAGTGTGATCCTTTAAATACCACAATCATGTAATATATGAAGTGTGGTCACTTTGCCTGAAAATTATAGATATCAGAAGACCTGTTTCTCTAAATACAGCCGTGTTTTTGTGATGTGTTTGGGTTTGCAGGTGATTGTGGTGAACCCAAGCTTCTTCAAATACACTCATGACCGCTGGACAGAGCACCATGGCAGATACCCCTCTACTGGCATGCTGGCCATCGTGTTCGCTCTGCACCTCTGTGATGAGGTAAACCTCTTACTTCCTGCTTATCTTCACAACAAGGGTGCATCTGAACTGCACCTTAGTGTGATAACCTTAGACCCATATAAAAATAATAATTAAAAAGAAAACTTTTAATTGGTCTTGATTAAGTTGCCAACAATTTTTAATTCATTCTATTCTTTTGGCAGGAATTTGGCATTTAGAGTGTTTTTCACTTAACAGCACTGCGCAGCTCCAAACCCAGGACTATCTGTATCTATTTTTCTATTTCACCCCTGTAGAGCCAACAATTTGTTTATTATTTCGTGTAGATCATCATCTTAATCCGACAATAATTAAGGAGACAGTAACTAATTTAAAGACTGAATTTTTGAAACATTGATTATTACAATAGGTTTAGGAATGAGACCTCCCTAATGTGAGCTATATCCACACCAAAAGGCTGCTTGGGCAGCCTGGTCTAAAACAAATGAACCAAAACATGGGAACAATTCAGTAATTTTAAAACTCAGAATAGCCTAATGAAAGTACATCATGTACACACATTTAAAAGTTCATGACCTCAATTTTGCATTGAGGTCATTCTCAGATTCTATGTTGGGACACAAAATTGAAAAACTTTGAAAAAATTGAAAAAGTTGTTACCGGTTATAATAACTTCCTTTTATTACTGCCACTGCTTCATGCTTTCTGCTGCTGATGGTACAGAATATTAGACTAATTCTAGTTCATTGTGCAAAAAATAAGATATGATATATAAACCGGCAGCCAATAAATTTGACTGAAACCTATATTATTAAATAGGGAAATTTGCAATGATTGCAGGATTAACATGATCCCAACTAAGATCCTTTTCACATCCTGAAAATGCAGTATATTAGACCACTGCTATTACATTAAATGTTTATTTGAATCTGCCTTGTTTTCATTCATATCTTATTAGTCTAAATGGTATTTTTGTTCTGACTCTTGTTTTAATGGTATATCTTATTGCAACTGACACCAAAAGGAAAAAATATATATAAATAAATAAATATATTTCAGTCCCTCACACTGATCTGTAATGAACGTGATCACAGAGCACAAGTCTCAGCTCATAGTCAACTGTAACATTACCACATCAGAGTTTTTAGTATCCTTGAAGCAAGTTATTAAAACTCATTCATGCTCAGTTTCTCCTTTTTTGTATTAATCATTGCAGCAGCTCATCTTAAACCATAGGCTACAAGAGGATACAATAAGAACAAGTTTATGAATTTCATATCTGTATTCAGGACCCTGAAGTGGGCATGGCCTAAACCAGAAAGGTTTATGCCCCTGGAATGACTGGAAAACACTGGGAAAAAATCCCAGAAGTAGAAATGCCAGTACTTTTAGCATGTTATAAATAAACACTGTAAATGCACTGTAAATCATGCAACATGGTCTGTGTTTGTCCTGTGAGCTGCACATCTGAGTGCTCACTCATGCTCTCGTGGAAGTAAAAACCTCCCATCTGCACGACTTTTTTGTTGCATTCCTGACACACACCTCTGTCTTCAACCTGATGCCCTGTGAACCTTTCTGGCAAGCTTTAAAAAAATTTGTATCCATTTATAATGAAATGTGTATATATATATATATATATATATATATATATATATATATATATATATATATATATATATATATGATTTTGTTGTGTCCTCTCCCTCCAGGTCTCAGTGTTTGGTTATGGGGCAGATCCACAGGGAAATTGGCATCACTACTGGGAGGACAACAAGTATAGTGGAGCCTTCCGCAAGACAGGTGTGCACAGTGCTGACTTTGAACATGAGATCATTCGGAAATTGGATGCAGAAGGCAAAATTAAAGTCTACCCAAAAGTGGAAAGTAAGGCTCCTGTTACCATTAAAAGAATGAATAACATAATAGTATGACATATTGACACTGAGCCAAAGAAGAGCCACAAACAGCTGTGATCCACCCAGCTATTAACTGACCACTGTGAGGTACGCTGAACCAAACACACTGACAACAATCTGCATTCTCTCCAGACCAAACAATCCTTTATTATTATTATTTTAAATGCTCTATTGTTACTTGCCTTGTTACTTGTGTTTTATGCTGAACCAGTTTGTGTAAAGATCCAGAAGTTAAGGAAAATGAGCATATAAAAGCAGCCTTGGGGAGCAGCTAAAGGCTGATTTGTCCACACTGTGCTACACCTAATAGCCTTATAGACACTGGTGATTTAGGAGTTGTACATCCTTAGACTCAGTGTAAATTGCAATGACCAAAACTATGTTTAAAACATATTGAGGTTAAACCCTTGGTTCATGTCGATATCACATTTTACTGCAGCTAACAACAAAATGTACTTTGTTACAATTAATGAATGTCTACAAAAACTGCCTTTAAATTCGTATTTTTACTGTATGGTTCAATGGAGCATATGGAAAAATGACATTTTATAGGCATTGTTTTTTGGACTGTAATGTGTCATGGATATACATATGGATTTTCAGTAACAGTCAAACAGACAGTATTAAAGACATGTTAAAAGGACATGGCCAACCTTTGCAGCTACAGTGTGTTGCATAAGTATTCTCTTTTCCACACCGACCTCCTGGAAACAAAGGGGTGAATATTTATGCAAGGCATTGTTGGTGTAAATCATAAATAAGGTCTTGAACCTCAGCTGTTCTCAGCATTGGGCATCTGTGGCCTTTCCACAGCAGCACTGATTAGACAGACATTTCACTGGGGCCACAGATTCCTCACTGATATTTTAGTATCTGTATTTTAGTCACATGCATTTGAACATCTCTTGCCTTTCTTAACATGTGATTTTTAGTAATAAGTGGGACACCTGATTTTAATAATTGGAATGACGGACAGAAATGAAACAGAGGTTCTCAAAGTCAATGTGTTAAAATAATATGGTTCAAAGTCAGTGTGTTATTAATATACTGTGGTTCAATTAATCTCTTTCAGACTGGTGAAGATGCTGAACCTTGAATTTTTAGTTTTATATCATTTTTTATACTCTGTTTCCTTTGTTATATGACTGTGGTTTAATTCGTGATTTTATGTTTATGAATGTATTATGGTTTTTGTTATACACTTTGTTGCCCTGTGTCAAGTAAGTGTTATTACTGTGGTCTACTGAGACTCAAAGTGTAGCCTTGAGCACAAATTCACTTAAAAGATAATCATTCCATTGAGATGGAAGAATAGATAGATGGTCTATATGATTTAGTATATGCATGAAAATAATTCAGTGGACACGGACGTTTGTTTCTATAACATTATTATTCCAATATCAAACATTCAAAATTATAAACAATAAAAGGTTGAAATTAAATAGCAGAAAAGAGAGCTCACTAATACAGATTGCTATGACATTTGTTTTAGATAAATTAAACAGTTTTTTTTTTTTTTAATTTCAGTTGTACTCCATCATAGACTTAAAGGAAACAGCAGAGAGAGACATTATTTTCAGTTGTTAATTCTGTGTATTGGCATCACAAGCATTAGTCACAGGCCTTACCTTGTACCCAATGTGCAAGTAGAAAAATAAAGAAGTAAATCACTCATCTTGGTTACTTATTATTTATAAAATAATACAGTTTAAACATTACTTTTAAAATGATTGGCCCAGCAATTTGTCCTAATTTCTATGAATTCAACATACACAACATTGAAAAATAAACATAGTACATGTCCACAATCTGACATGTCTGGGCTCTAAGCTAAGACACTTAATAGGTTCCTGTCTCCAAGTGTGTAAAAAAATCACATATTTTCAGAAAAAGAGCATTGTTTTTTTTTTTAAATCAGATTTTAAGAAACCAGTTCAAAGCATATTTTTGAGGTGTTTTAGGCCAGGGCTGTCCAATCTTATCCAGAATGGGCCGGTGAGGGTGCAGGTTAACATTCCAACCAAGCAGAAGCCACAACTGATAGTCTGTTGAAAGCCAAGGTCAACTAATTAAACAGGAGGTATCAGGTGTGGCTCCTGCTTGATTGGAAAGAAAACCTGCACCCACACTGGCCCTTTGTGGTTAAGAATGGACACCCTCGTTTTAGGCAGATCTGTTGAAAAATATCTCAAATTTGTGTAATCAGTGGGTCCTGTTTACCCATTAGGAAAGCTTGATAGCACAGTATCCTTTCTACACCATCATCCATAAAAACTACATTTCTTTGAGCTGAGGTGATGAGTTTACAATTGAATGGCCCTAAAACAAAAACTGGTTCACATAAAACTAATCCTTTAATTTAATGCATATATGCAATTAAAGACATCACTGAGTTATCATGAGACAATTTTTAGTTGTGTATGGTTAAAAATCACAATTCAGGTGACTTCACTGTTTTTCCCTTATATGACTAATGATCTCATCTTTGGACTTGCATAATCATACATGATGAAACTTAGCGCTGTGTCAAGGGCATAATCTAGGCTTGTGAGATATGACAATTTAATTGTCTATTAGATTTTATAAGATTTTACACTGCCACAATATCCAGGGACGTTTACATCGATTATATGATATTACCAGACCTGCTAACCTTCATGTATTTTGAGTAGGAGTGCCGCAATTTAACATCTGAGTAAGCTAGTTCATGTTAGCACTCAAAATATGCCAATATGCTTTTTCTTGCCAAAAAAAAAACAGGAGATAAGCCAACTGACATATGAATCTGGAATGATTGACAGTTGTGTGCTTTGAACTCTGATATCAGCTGACACCACCTGGAAGCCCATGCTCACGACTGGATTCACAGGGCACTTCACTTTCTGTCAAGGTAAAGAGAGAATCTTCTGAGTTCATTAATGTAAAAAAAAATCTATCAATGTATATTCAACTTGGGTAACATTACAGATGTGGACAAATTTGTTGGTACCCTTCCATTGAAAAAGAAGAACCCACAACTATCTCTGAAATAATTTGAAACTGATAAACATTAATGGCATCAATCACTGTTAATTCCATGTTTAACACAAATCAGACATTACTTTTGATTTTCTATTAAACTGAATATTTTATATAATGAACCACATGAAAATGACGGACAAAAAAGATGGTACCCTTAACTTAATATTTTGCTGCACCACCTTTAACAGCAATCACTGCCACAAGTGATTGCGGTGGTTTACAAGGAGACTTCTGCATTGGGTAAAAGGTATTTTGACTCACTCTTCCTGAGCAAACTGCTCTAACTGTCTGAGGTTTGAAGGGTGCAATGTTCAATAGGATTAAGATCAGTGCTCATAGAGGGCCATTGAAGAATAGTCCAATTTTTTTTCCCAGCCATTCTTGAGTGCTTTTAGTTTTGTGTTTGGGGTCATTATCCTGTTGGAGGACCCATGACCTGCGACTGAGGGAGAGCTTTCTGACACTGGGCAGTATGTTTCTCTCCAGGATGCCTTGATAGTCTTGAGCCTTCATTGTGCCCTGCACAGGTTCAAGGCCCCCTGTGCTAGACGCAGCAAAGCAGCCCCAAAACATGACTGAGCCCCCTCCATGTTTCACAGTAGGTATGGTGTTTTCTTTCTGTCTTAATTTTTCTGTCTGTGAACATAGAGCTGGTGTGACTTGGCAAAAAGCTCTAGTTTTGTTTAGTCAGTCCAAAGGACATTCTCCCTGAAACTTTGTGGCTTGTCAACATGCATTTTAGCAAATTCCATTCTGGATTTTTTATGTTTTTCTTTCAGTAATGGTGTTCTCCTGGGTCTTCTTCCATGGAGCCCATTGTTATTTAAAATGTGACGGATGGTGCAATCAGATAACCGACCTTGGAGTTCAGCTTGAGTGGCTTTGGATGTTTTCCTTGGCTCTTTGTCTAGCCGCACAATCCTTCTGATCAACCTGGGGTTGCAGTTCTTCTTGTGGCCACGTCCTGGGAGGGTGGCTACAATCCCATGGACCTTATAACTTTTTAATAATATTTGCAGCTGTAGTCACAGGAACATCAAACTTCTTGGAGATGGTCTTATAGCCTTTACCTTTAAGATGGCTATCTAAAAAATTTTTTCCTGAGCTCCTCAGACAACCCTGTCCTGTCCTGTCCTGTCCTGTCCTGTCCTGTCCTTTCTCTGGTCCATGTTGAGTGTGGTGCACACAATGATACCAAACGACACAGTGGCATGTTTTCTCTCTTTAAATAGGCTGATTGGCTGTTACTAAGATTGAAGACATGTGACACTAATTAAAGCTTAACAATTAGTTTGAAACATGATTAGAATGCAATGATTTCTAATATTTTTTTAGGGGTACCAAGAAATGTGTCCAGGCTGTTTTAGATTATCTTGGTAAAATAAACAATAAGTCATTTCTCTTCACAATTTTATTGGTTTAATCTATCACATATTACGGGCAGGGAGGTATATATGAGACTATTGCTTTTGGTTTAATCACTTTTCAGGAGCAATGAATCATTGTGTCAAAGAACTGTAAGGGTACCAACAAGTTTGTCCACGTCTGTAGATATGCAGACATTAGATAGTATATTTTTAACATCAGTTAATTATATTTATTAGGGATGGATAAAAATGGCCCTTTTTTGGCCAAAAGGGAAAAAAGGACAACAATGTTGATCTAAAGAAGATTAAACAGGCCTTCAACAACCTGTCAAATCTAACACTCTTACAAATAATGATTATAGTAATGATAATTAAAAAGTGATCAAATATACTGTTTTTTGCTCTCCTGTGCCAGTCATCACTCAGTAATGTTCTGTTATTATGTTTTTTACTGTTTACTGAGCATTAATGCACAGTCACCTAAAATTCACCATCCAGCTGAGTTTTCATCATAGCCAGCAAGCAGTTCCTGCCTGCACAGCTGATAACCTTTTGCCCTCCCCTATTCTCCTTTTAATACTGATTATTCATGATTATTCATAATTATCCAGTGTTTCTTCCAGTGTTTCTACCTTGCCATGTCTTGATCTCTTTTGCCCTGTGTCATTCAGACAATATGGAGACGAAAGATGCAGGAAACAGGCCACACTTGTTTGGCTGTCCCTCAATGTAGCCATGCTGGAAAGAAAGATTGTTGATGATTAGAGGCTTCAGTAAGACCTTCAGATAAATATTGCATAGTTCAATATTTAAAAAAGGAAAGGTAATTACACAAATGTGGCTTAAGAAAATACACCCCTGGGGGAAAAAAACCTGGAAAAAACTGCAGGCTGCACAAAGCATTCAAAAACCTCATGTTGGTTTCATGAGAGTCTTTGCCACACAACTTTACACTCTATCTCCCCATCTTTCATTCCCTCCAGAGAGCTACCTATATCCTGAAATTTATTCCTAAGATTAGTCTTGCAGGGTTTATTGTGTTCAGCAGTGCTGCATCTGCAGGGTGTTATTTAAACCCACTGTAGACTCTTGAACGCCTGACTCAGTACACAGACAGAATAAAACATGGGCAGAGAGAGAGTGATCTGGACCATCTGCTTCTTAGTGAACTGAGAGGACATTGGTACATACAGCATGGTTCTATCAGGGCTATGATATTCACAGTGCTATCAGAACCTCACTGCTTTGACATAATTTTGCTTGGCATAAAATCAGCTCCTGCTACATTTGCAGACCACTACTATTAGATTAAATGTTATTTGAATCTTTGCTTACTTTTTCATTAATATATAGTCTTATTACTCTAAATCGTATTTGTAATTCCCTCTTGTTTTAATGCTTTATCTTACTGCATTTGACACCAAAGGGAAAAATACAATGTCCGGATTTTCTACCCCTTGATTTAAAGTGCACACAGGAAATTTTAATAAACTAAATGAGTCACCCTGAAAATCAGCTTAAGTAGCTGTGTAAACCTTGTCTGAGTACAGACACCTTTTTTCCCCTCGTAAACTGTTGGGCACTCAGATTAGTTGGTAAATATCATAGTCAGTTTCCACTCTAACATTACTACTGCAAAGAACATTTAGCTTCCTTAGTAGGCTATTAAATCTCATTCACATACTGTTTCTATTTTATAAGTTATTAGAGAATATTTGAAATCTCTGAAACAGTGGTGAGTAAATGTGGTCATCTGGATGTCTGCAAAGTCAGTCAAATGACCTATTCCTGTGAAAGCTAGTAGCTGGTTCTTGGTCATGTTAAGCAGAAGTATTTAAACTATGGGGATGGGAGTAAACTTTTTAAACATCAGAGTACACCTCAAAATATGCCTAAAGAGCAGTCTTCTTTTTTCCCTAATAAAAACAGCAGATGAGCCAGTCAACACATGATGAATCTGGAATGCAAATGAAGTAATGAACTCTCAGATCTTTACTGACCACCTGGAAGACTGCCCTCTTTTCACAACAGTAATCTTTTAGCTTATCCTCTAGTCTCAATTCAGTTTTCCCACCGACAGGCCACCTTCTCATTCTGTCAAGGTAAATGCAGATTGTTTTGGGTTGATTAATGTGAAATAAAATCTGTTAATGTGTTCCACCTTCTCTAAATAATTATGTTGTTAACATCAGTTAACTATATTTAAACTTTCATCCAAAAGAGAAAAAAGGGAACAACAAAGTGTAAAATCCAACACTTTACAAATAATTTTAATGGTAATTATAATTAGAAAGTAACTAAAAATGCTGTTTGCTCTCCTGCACTGGTCAGCACTCAGACACGTTCAGACAGTTTGAGTAGCAGATCAACAGTGAAAAATGTTGGCCACATGGTCACAGTTTCTACAAGGGTTGTCAGACAAGTGGTTTATGAAGGGATTATATTGAAAATGTGCTGTTTGAAATTTTTTTTTTTTACCCTTTGTTACCCTTTACCCCTACTCAGAGGGTAAAACTACACATTGTTCTTCTTTGGGGTTGGCAAGAATGTTGTATTATAAAATTCTTATTTTTATGTGGTTTATTTATTTATTTTAATTTTATTTAAGTTTATTAAATTTTAATTTTATTTTATTGTATATGAAATCAAAAACACTGGGAAGTGGGCCTCATGGGGAGAAAGTTTGTGCATGTGTGTGTTTAGTGACAAAAAGTCAGTACTTTACTACTTACCCACCAATCGGTGTCTTCTTCTTCTAGAACCACCAGTACGTCTCCCTCACTGAAGGTAAGTTCATCATGATGATCAGCCACACAGTCATACATGGCTTTCACCCGTCTCAGCTTCGACTTCATCTGAGTAAAACACAGAGCACAGCCCTGGCACATTATACAGACTGTTACACAGCTCACTTCCCATTTTCATGATCTAGTCAACAGTAACTGAGCAAATGGTTAAAGATGTTGTGCTATGAGCTGTCTATAGAAGGGTGTGAAGTGCAGACACACGATGAGCTCACCAGGTTTCGTCTGGGCAGTGGGTGTGGGGTGCTAAGGCAGGAGGATGAGGAGCTGCCATTAGAGTCCAGGCTGAGAGAGCGAGGGGAGGTGGGGGAGAGAGCTGGGCCCTGTCGCGCCAAGCTTCTGCCGCTCTGCACAGTTGAATACAGGAAGTGGGACGTATGGCTTTCACCATCTGCCTGAAAGCCTGCAGAAAATGGAAACAAACATGACTTCCTTCCTTTTATCATAAAGTGGGAAATCCCCCCTACCAAAAACAGGAATGTGCGTAACGATTTCCTGAGAAAGTTAACAAAGGCACAAAAAGTGACTTAATAAGTGACTTAATAATTTTAATGTCATGTCATGTAATTTAATGTCAAGAGATTACTTCAAAGTCACCATTTACAATAAACTATAACTTTTAGACTTAATCTAGAACTGCATTTAGACTTAAAACAGCCTACCTAATAATATAAAAGTGAAGACCAAAATGTAATGGTGATTTATGTTGTTCCTTGTATAGCCACAATGCTTGTTAGTCACCAGTCTGTTCCTAATTGGCTACTCCACCACCATACAAATTACATTCAAAAAAAAAAAAAAAAAAACACAGTGAAGCCGTTTTAACAAAAAAATTTTTTTTTTTAAAATACACCACAAATCATTGTGAGAAGTCACACTGACACTTTGACTCAGATTTCATTTTGTTTCTATGTATTCATATGACTATGATTATGTGTTACTTTAACCCACAAGATCTAATCTGTATCAGTTGTGTGCAGTTATTATATATTATACACGTCCACACAGTTTAACAAGTCATTTTGTTTTGGAAGTGGAATTGACAGCAAAAGTATTTTCTAAACTTAATATGTTTGCTTACATCAATGGTACGCTTTGATTTCTCTGAGGGCATTTACAAACTGACTACACCATTAAAGATGGCAGACTGGATTAGCAGGTCATGGGCTAAATGTCATAGGATCATAGGAGAAGGCATCAGTTATACTTTGCATATAAATCAGTGATGAAGGACACAGATTATATTTCTGCTTTATGTTGCTTTAGACTAAAGAGTTGAGCAGTATTTTTGTGTATATTTAATACTAAATTGTTTTTTCTTATTTGTTTTTATTTCCATTCATTTTGTGAGACAAAATTCAATATATACTAACATTCCTGAAAGAGGTGTTTAAATAAATAATCCATTTTGTTATCACAGGCTCATTTTTCACTCAGACACCCTGAATACAGTATAATCCCTGTAACAACAACGTCAGCATAACTGAAGCACATAATGATAAAGATACTGTACAAAAACCACACAGAGGTGGCGAGGTGAATAAGGGCTTACTTCTTTCTGGCAGCTCAGACAGTGCGTTGAGGGCCGTCACTGGCGCAGTGTACTTTGGAGACCCTGAGCTGAAATAATCTTAATTTCAATAACAATATTCTCATTTATTAAATTCTTATTTACTTCAGTTTAAGTTACCAACATAGTACATTATATAAGAAGAGGTAGAGAAGATGTGATTGCATTGGAGTTAACTATATGTAAGTTTTGTATGGGCTGGACCGATATTCACAAAAATATTAAGGCTAAAAGTTGCTCCTAACAGGCTGATTTAATGACTGTGCTAGTCTTCATTTGAGGACTAGTTTTATTAGTTGTAGGTCTTAGAGCAATTCACAAAGCTTATTTGTGCTAAAATAATTTTTTGTTTGATTTTTTTGTGAATATGGCCTAAGGACTTAATAATAATTAATAATCCATATACAACACACAGTTTTATTTATCATACCAGCAGGCCGCAGCTGTTCTGCATCTACATATGAAGGAACTTACCCACATTTCTGGAAAGATGAGTCTTGAACACTAAAGCCTTGAGGACTTGCCGGCACTCCGTAATCTACCCAAAGAATTCCAAAAATATTAAAATAAATATGAATCTCTGAGACTTGTGTGTATAGTTCTGGGAACAGCGGGAGGAAGTGTCCATACCAGCATTTGCAGGGCAGCAGTCTCCACGGGGGCTGGGAGAAACCTGGGGTGAGGGCTCAGAGTAGGTCCGCTTATGTCGGATCACTAGAGGAGGAGGAGGAGTTCTCTTTGTACTGAGACCGACCTCACTCCAGCCATCTGGTGGACTCACAGGAGGGGGAGGGGGAGGGATGTTCGGTGCTGAAACAGAAGAGAAGAGATGGGATGAGACCAGAGACGAGAAACTAATGAGGAGAGTACCTCTGCTTCAGCAAAATGAATTTCTACTGGTACATTTCTACACTACTCTAACAAACTTCATACATTCCCTTAGGTAATTATGAAGTCCTTCTTGGGTATATTACAGCAAAAAAATGTGAAATGTACTGAGAAAGTCTTCTTTAAGTAAAATGATGAGTGACAGAAATACACAAATTGCAACATCTTTATACTTTATGAAGCTGCGTTTAATTTTCCAAGCAGTACCTCCATATCAAGTTGTTCCTCTTTCTGCTGCTCCCGTTAGGGGTCACCACGGGGGATCATTGGTCCACATATTTGATTTGGCACAGTTTTTACACCAAATGCCCTTCCTGACACAAACCTCCACAATTTTATCTGGGCTTGGGACCGGCACTGAGAGTGCACAGTTCCTGGGGTTGGTTTCCTGGCTGGGAATCAAACCCAGGCCGCAGCAGTGAGAGTGCTGTGGCCTAACCACTAGTCTTTATTTTTTTAACTTTATCTTTTTCCACTCATTTCCTCAGTTCACTATCACTGTCTTTCAAGTATTTTTATTTTAGAGGCTGCATAAAGCAAATGCCACAATTTGCAACTGGTCATGTGCTGTCATGTAATTTTGTTAAAGCTCTTAAAGGATGGTACAATTTAACTATATTTTTACAATTTATTTTAACTATTTTAAAAATTAACAATTTAGTTGTTTTATATAACAATTTGCTACATATGCAATATATTAATTAGTAATTAGTAGAACTTATTGTAATTGCATTTATAACGTTGGTGTCTATCTCAAGTACTGCTGAGTTTTTGTTTTGTATGTCTGTTGTTATTTTAAAAAACAATAAACATTTATTATCAAGAAAGGAAAAACTAGGCCTCTAAATATTTAACCATTTTTAAGTCATTTTTACTTCTACCTGCTGTCCCAGTGCTTATTAGATGTAAAACACCACATGTATTTATTTAGCAAGCTGAAGATTCCCAACTAGGGGGAGCTATTACCACTCATGTGGGAGCAGGGGAAGGAGGTTGGATGGCTGTGCTACTGTGGTGTTTTGCATCAGCATAACTGTGTCCATGTTTTCACTGTGTATTTAGAATGTTGCCCCAGGCATGATATAACAGTTATAACTGCTGTAAGACATATTGTGTGATAAAAAACTTTTCGCCCTTCTAACTTGAACACTTTAATAAATAGCTTAATCTTGTGATTTCTGTACATTGTCAGCCACATGAGGAAAAACACTACTGTAAATCCCTAACAATGCTTTACTGGTGCAGTTTGCTATTTTAAAAATGTTTATTGACCCTTAATAATCCCATAATTTCAAAATATTTGTCTGGCCCCAATGTTAACTCTGCCCCTGACTGGAACAGACCTGCTGCCCCCTTTTTTAAATAAAAAAAAAAAAAAACTTATGAGGAATATATAGTTCATCAGAGAGAGTGTATATATCATTGTGCGCTAGTGTATAGTGACAGACAAACAGAGGATGAGTCAGGAATCGTATCGTACCTCTCACTCTTGGGGGCAGAGGAGGTGCTGGTGAAGATGGTGGAGGAGGTGGAGGACTGTCCAAGCTACGTGTCTGTGGGCTGGGAACAGCATACATTTCCCGCTTATTCTCGTTTCGTGACAGAGGCAGCCTTCGGCCTACACTGAATATTCCTCCTCCTCCTCCTCCACCGCCGCGATTATGAGATGAACTGATGCTGTGGTACACACTGAATGGACGGACAAAGCGATCCTTTTTCACAGGACCTGACTGCACACAGAGGTGAATCACTTTAATACTCAGCAAATGTAAACAATGTAGACAATAATTTTGAGGAATAATAATCTGTCCTACAATGATGTATTTTCATACTTTTCATAATATTCAAGAATTTTCACAATTCCACAAAACAGTCTAATAGATGTTTAGAGGTGTAACAAAGCGTTTCTTTTTTTGTTTGTTTGTTTTTTCTCTATCATTGAAAATAGGGCATATAATTATCCTGCACAACTGCTATGACTCCAAACCTATTTTTAAGTAACATGCTTTTTCTTATTACATAGTGGCTGACCTTATCTTCCAGGTCATCATCACTTTCGTACCAGTCATCCTGCCGCAGTCTCCACTCGTACTCAACATGAATGTGCATGTTGAACTGGTTATTCTGAGCCTGCTGGATCTGAACAGTAAACTCAGAAGTTAACAAATTTTCATAATAGTTAAACTAGGTTTTTATTTATGGATGTACTATCACATCTGTTGTGTTGTGTCAGTCAACCTCAGTACACCCCTTTCTCATTTATTCATTTCTAATTTAAGAAAACAAGATAAGACTACATTCAACTGCTGAATGAATGCCTATCTGGTTGTTAAGAAATGTGAGCTGTAATAAAAAGAATTGAAATTCTGTGTACCAGCTCTTCACAGTGAGTGTGCTTCAGTCTTCGAGCGATATCCAGGGCTGTCTCACCATTTTCATTTTCTATAAGAGCACAACAGTTTCCATCAGCCTCTCACCACCATTTACAATCGGACTTATTCTTAGAGAAAATTATACCCACACTTCAGCTATAAACTTTTTTTTTCCTCAAATGAGCACATTGCATTATATTTGTTATTGAATGAAATATATTATGAAATAACTGTGAGTGAAAGGACACAGAGGAAGGTTGATCTTCTCACTGATAAGTGTGTTGGCTTTGGCCTTCAGCAGGAGCTTCAGGCACTCCGTTTTATTGTGCAGACAGCCGTAGTGCAGTGCAGTGTTTCCCTTCACAGTCTGCGCATCTAGATTATTACTGAAAGAAATGAGACAGGCGATGAAACTCTTATCTCCAACAACATTTTCTCATGGTGCTCCCTCTATTTCTCTCTGCTCACTTCCCTTAAAACTAAAGCTACAGCTTAAGACAGTTCACCATGTGCATTCACTAAACTGTTGGAATATCCAGATGGTGCTCCATTTGATTTTTAAATGACTGACTGCATGCTCCTCAAAATAATTTTACAAACGAATGCTGTCAGCAGAGGGCTGTAGTGGCATTCTACGCTGCTCAGTGGAACACAAAATGAGACATACTTTACAGGTAAAGTGTGTGATACAGTCTGGGATATAGTCATGTCTAAACTACACTGAGTGATATCAGATCTAAATGTCAAAGTATAGCAATGCATAGCCACTCACCAGTTGTGTACCAGGAAGTCCACCATGTGCAGTGAGGTCCGGTCAGCCAATAAGACGGCCAGATGCAGTGCAGTCTCCTGTTTTTCCTTGGAGGAGAGACATAATAAATTATACCCTTGACCGTCAAAATCACCTGTACATAGGTGCTAGTTGCGCATTAACACTGATATAGTATTGTATCTTTTAATTTGTTTCCAATTTCCACCCACTAGCTGAGTCTCCCCTATCAAGTGACAGCTACTAATCTGGATGGACGAAGGCATCTACTGCATCTTTTCATATGGGGAGCTGAACAATTTTAAAGGAGAAGATCCAGGGAAGCAAGGAAAGCCATCCTTTCCCCTGAAGAGCAGGGCCAGTTATGTTCTTTTGGATTCCCAGCAACACATTGCTTTAGCATAGTCACAGTGACAGGGCAAACACTTAGACAGCTGTGCCAGTTGATATCACTGAATTCTGGGCCACAGTGTTATCAAAGCAAATGAGTTACATGGATCTAAAATCCAGACTCCAACTTCTCCACAACAGTCAAAGTTTGGACATACATTTTACATTTAATTTTTACATGTACTCTTTTGGCAGACTCTCTTATCAAAGAACATGCAAATAACTTTAAACAAAGAGAATCTGTAAGGATTCATAACTTGAAAGACAAAAAAAAAATTCTTCCAATGTTCAAAGTTCTTCCAAGTGCGAAGAGTCTAGTCTGTAACTAAAAAGGACAAAAAATTACACTAAATGTTTTCTAGTCTAGTGGTAAATGTTCTCATGGCATAGTAATGTTTTTTTCCAAAACAAAACATATAATGCAAATAAAGGTAAATATTTTTTAAACCCCTTTCCCCCAAAAAGTCGCTTTTGTTTTTCAACTTGTATGTGTGAAAACATCATCAAGACTGTGGCTAAACATGTTCAAAGGCCACAGGTACTTTGAAAAACTTCAAATAGACTCAAATATTTAATTTTCTTGAAATTTCTAACCTATGTGTATGTCTGTACAGGACTGGGCAGAACGAGCAGTGTGTGTGTGTGTATATATATATATATATATATATATATATATACCTGCAGTGGGCTGGGCACAGGCAGGCTGAGGTTGAGTTTTTCTGTGTACAGCTGCAGAAGGCTGAAGATGTCTCGTGCATGTAGGGCCTCCTGCAATCGCCTGCGCAGGGTGTCAGGGGAACCGACACTCCGCCGAGCAAACTGACTCTCTATATACTTAGCCAGGATGAACTCTTTACGTATCAACCTACACAGACACATTTTCTTGTATCATGAAAAAAATTCTGTATCATTCACAAGACAAGATAATTATAGGAAGAAAGCAGTCACTCCTGGCCTGGAAATGATCTCCGTCACCAACCAGAACATGGCTGCTCATCTCCACCCTTTTCCCTTAAAAGGCAACTTATGATACACATGTACAGTCCCCTCCAAAAGTATTGAAACAGCAATTCTCTAATACCAGATGATAGATCAGAATTTCAAAAATTCAATTTGATTGAATTGAATTCAATTTTCCTGATGTTTGCATCTAGATAGATGCAAACATCAGGAAAATTGAATTCAATTCAATCAAATTGAATTGCTGAAATTCTCATATTCTCTCATATTCATCTTTCGATCTACAACCCAAATGTCTTCAGTGTATAACAAAAACAAAAAAAATGGCCTTCCAAAACTGCTGTTCCAATACTGTTTGAAAAATGTAGTTTCAAGAGAGGGTGGGGTTGACGATGGAAGCAGAGCCAGCAAGCAAGACTCAAACAGCTGAAATAGACCAGTTCTTACTTACATGTCACTTTCTGCAGACGGTTTCATAGATGGACTGGGGAGATTGGCCTCCACAATTTCGTTAAACCCTGAGTTCCCTACATTTCTCGCTAGCTGAACAGAGACAGAGAAAGAGACAGAAAAAGAGGGAGAATCCACAAATCTGTCAGAAAGTGAGAAAGATAAATTCAAATAAACTTTTATAATTGTTTGCAGAATTTATGTCCATGTTTGGTTGGTAAAGAACCTGACCAGGAGTTCAGAAGTGCCCAATTTATCCAGAGAGAGGGACTGGATGCGAGAGTAATGGACGCCCATCTCCCGATGGATCCCTGAGCATTCAATACACGTCAGGATGCCCAGGTTTGTAGAGATCCATGTAGGATCTGAAAACAGTACAGCATAATTTAAGAATATTTAGTGGTCTCAGGCAATAGCTAAGATAAAATCAGCTCCAGAATTATTGTGTTCCTGTGTGTATGCATATTAGTTTCATGTTTATGCCTATATAGTGTGAACCCACGCTATAAGGCTCAACTCTAAAAGTTTCAAAATAGTGAGAGCGAGTTACTGACAGGTAGTAGAATCGTGTTTGCATTCAACATGACCAGTCATCACTGGCTTTATGAAGGGATAGTCTGTCTGCAACTTGCTCACAGATTTTGAAGTGTTAATGTAGGGATCAAGGGACAAGGGACAGTTTTTCCATAGCAAAGAAAACAGTAAATTCAATTTAAAGCTAAATTAACATATATTGGCAAAAAAAAAATAAATTAAAAAAAAAAAAAAAAAAAAAACTCTCATGCTGCCTGAAATGGTGGATGTTCTTAGTGTATGTAAGACTGAGAGCTGATTGTATCTCTGCAGAAGATAACCTGGTCTGTAGAGGAGAGCAGGTTGTGGAGAGGATGGTTAGGCTGATGTAAGATCACTCATACAGTGGACTGCTCACATAGTGACTGTAAATCCAGAAGATTTACAGAATCCAGAAGTAAAAGGATACCTTAAAACCTTGGCAGTATTTTGATGGCCCTTTTCTGGTGTGTGGTTTCTCTCTATACAGCCTATAAGCAACACGCGCCCAACCTTAAGACATGGCCTAATCAGAGTTATGTATTGCTTAGAGGATTTTTTCTACTGCCTCCTCAAGAAAACATCACCATTAAGTTATTCAACCATGTAGAAGCCCAAGTATTTTGTACTTGTTAGAACATGAACAGCCTGTTCACCTTAGGACTAAAGCAGGTGGCTAGGGAGGTTCTCTTGAATGTATACTCTGACTTCTTGCAATTCAGGACCATGTTGTGAGCTGTGGCTCATCCTTCAAATTATTTGGCTCCACCTTTAATTGATCTGTCATTTCAGCTGGAAATTTAATGGTATAAGACAGCTCTACAGACGGGTGACCACTTAGTAAGGTGTATGGGCCACTACAAGCTGGATTTTATAGTATGTATGATATTATAGAACTTTACTGTAAATATGTTTTATTGTTTATTGTAAATTTTACAATACTTTACTGGCAACTGCCAGTAAATTACTGTAAAATTTACAGCAATTTTCTACAATGTGTATGTTATGTCTCCTTCCTGTCGTGTAACTATGGAGCTAGAAAAATGATTTTAGTTTTGCATGAACAACTTACGGCCTCTAGTAGGATTTGGACAAATGTAAGCTGTCAAGAGTCAGCCCGAGTAAACCACTTATAAACGATTTAATAATATACAGTCAGGTCTATAAGTATTTGGACAGTGACACAATTTTCGTAATTTTGCTTCTGTACAGCACCACAATGGATTTAAAAATGAATCACTCAAGATGTGACTAAAGTGTAGACTTTCAGCTTTAATTCAATGGGTTTAACAAAACTATTGCATTAACTGTTTAGGAATTACAGCCATTTTTTTCACAGGCTCAAAAGTAACTGGATAAACTAACAATCATAAATATTAGGATCATTTTTGATAATTGGATGCAAATCCAATCCACCCAATGCTGAGTTTCCTCCCTTTAGGTGCTTTGCGTGGCCTTTACTGCAGCTTGTTTGTGGGTCTTTCTGCCTGCAGTTTTGTCTTCAGTAAGTGAAAAACATGCTCAGTTGGGCTGAGGTCAGGTGACTGCCATTTAAGAACATTCGATGTCCAAGCTCTTGGGTTGCTTTCGTGGTATGTTTTGCGTCATTATTCCATCTGTACTGTGAAGCGCTGTCCTACCAGTTTTGCAACATTTGACTGAATCTGAGCAGGACGTGTAGCTCTATGCACTTCCGAATTCATCTTGCTACTTCTATCAGCAGTCTTATCATCAATAAACCCCAGTGACCCAGTTCCACTGGCAGCCATACATGCCCATGCCATAACACTGCCTCCACATGTTTGACAGATGATGTGATATGCTTTGGATCATGAGCCCTCCCTTTCCTTCTCCATATTCTTCTCTTTCCATCATTCTGGTCCAAGTTAATCTTGCATCAGAACTGGTCAGGCTTTTTTTAGAGTTTTTTTTTTTTTTTAGCAAAATTTAATCTGGCAATTCTGTCCTTGAGCGTTACCAGTGGTTTGCATCTTGAGGTAAACTGTCTGTATTTACATTCATGAAGGCGTCTCTTGACTGTAGACTTTGACAATGATACGCCTACCTCCTCCAGAATGTTCTTGACTTGGCTAGATGTTGTGAAGGGGTTTTTCTTCACCTAGGAAAGATTTCTGCAATCATCCACTTTTGTTGCCTTCTGTGGTCTTCCAGGCCTTTTGATGTTGCTGAACTCACCAATGCATTCCTTCTTTTTAAGTATGTACCAAGTTGTTGATTTGGCCACTCCTAAAGTTTCTGCTATCTCTCTGATAGGTCTATTGTTTTCAGCCTAATGATGGCCTCTTTCACTTGCATCGAAACCTCGAAATTCCCGTGAACAGCTACCAAATGCAAATTCAACACTTGGAATCCACTCCATACTTTATCTCCTTAATTTCATGATATAAGGAGGAAACAGGCCACACCTGGCCATAAAAGTGCTTATCAGTCAACTGTCCAATTACTTTTGAGCCTACGAAAAGGAGGTACTATGTAAAAAAAAAATGGCTGTAATTCCTAAACAATTAATAATATTTTTTGTTAAACCCCTTGAATTAAAGCTGAAAGTCTACACTTCAATCATATTTTGATTGCTTCATTTTAAGTCCATTGTGGTGGTGTACAGAGGCAAAATTACAAAAATTGTGTCACTCCTAAAACACTTATGGACCTGACTGTAAATAGTGTATCAGTTGTGCTCATAGTTGGTAAGTATCAATTGCTTTAAGATGCTCTTTCCCTCCTTGTCTCACACAATCACTTCAGGTTTGTTGACAGTGTAATGGCAGGACACTGATGTTCCAGCGTTTGCTTATACCTGTCTGATTGATCCTGATGCTCTACCCTGCTCTGCTCCTTCATCTTGAGCTTTTGGCATTTGTCTTCCTGTTTCAATTTTAAAATATTACCTGGATTGTGTAGCCTTGCACCTTCTCAAAAATGTTGCTCTAATCATAAAGACTGTCCTGCACCCATCTCAGAACTTCTACTCACAATATGATCATACTGTGATCATTCCATATCATTTCAAAACAGGCAAACATCTGTTTGTCCTTTCTCTGAACAATGGTACACTGTAATAATCAAAATGCCACTATGTGGCATCAGTCAGAAGAAGATGCATTCCCTGCTCAGTCTGGTTCCTCTTAAGGGTACTTCTTCATGTCATCTGTCATGTCTGGCTTGCTCATTTGGAAGCAAAATCTAGTTTCAGATTTCTGTAAAGCTGCTTGCATTTTACATTTATATATAGTGCTTTCAAAAATCAGCAACAGAGATAAAGAGTGTTCTTGTGGCAGTAGCATTCAGAGTGCTGTAATCGGTGTGTTGTGTAGTTGGAGCACCTGGAGCACCGCAGTCGCAGCAGACCTGGTTACCCGGCATGCGGAGGATGTCCTCTGTGATTGCCCTTGTCAGATCCTCCACACTGCTTCCTCCACTCTGTTTGTGCTCATCCAGAGCCACATTCAGTGCCTCCTGCTTACTGTTGGTTAGCACTGAAATCCACCTGAACAATATATATATATATTTGGTAATATACTTAAAAAGAATGACATTCATGAAAGTATATCAAGGAAGCTAATCTATCAAAACATTTCAGAAGATTATAGTAGATTTTATATACTTGCATTAAAAAAGGCTCCAACAGGGTTCAAAACCTGTAATGTTACCAAGTAGCCAAACAGGTGGTAAGGCATAACTAAACTCTAAACAGATTACATGGGGGCCACTAACTCTAGCTAAGGGAGAATCGTGGTTCCTATTAGTGTTGCTATTTTCTGCTAGGTGCAGCATTTATGTGCATTATTACAGCACTTACTGCATGATTATTTCTAAGTGCTGGAACAGTATTCTTATTGTGTTACTTTCAATTCTAATAGCCATTCTCCAGTTATGTGGTAATCAGCTTTTAGCATCAGACCAATAGAAGGCATGAGAGTTTCAATCACAGCACATGGAAACTCATTTGAGGAAGCTATATTTAATATGTCAAAGACCTGCTCTTCTACATAAGAGTGTGTTTGTGTGTGTGTTGGAATTAACAAACAGACTCTCATCTATATGACAGCACACACTGCTTGACCGTATAAACACAATACTTTGCTCTTATTTAAACAGAAACACTGCATCATCTTAAACCCTTAAACTCCCAGAACCCATCTATGAGTCCAGACTTAGATTCCTGCCTCTCGTTACTGTCACTTTCCAAAACCACTTTCTGTAGTTGCTGAAAAAGTTTAAATAAATCTTGCCAGTGTTTATTTCCAATCTTTTAGTTTAGTCTATATTTATCAACTTTATTGTTTTTGGCTGATTCTTATTTTCTTAATATTTTTTAATTAACATAGTCTTTTTGGTCAATACGTTTGTGTAGTGGGTAGCCTTGCCGCCTCATGGCTTTTTGGTCCCTGGTTTGATCCTGAGCTCGGGTTACTGGTGGGGGTTTACTCCAGCTTTGCAGTTCTAAATTTCCCCTATGTGTGAATGTGTGTGCATGTTGCTCTGTGATGGACTGGTGTCCCATTATCCCACCTCACACCCAGTGTTCCCGGGAAAGGCTTTGAATTCCACCGTGACCCTGACAGGGATAAATCGGCTCTTCAAGATGAATTAATATGGTCTTGCTGTTTTACAAATACCTATATGCAACTTTGAGTACCATTTGTATGTATTGTATCTATATGTACTTCTTTGTATGTAGGTTGCCATATAAATAAAGATTACGTTTACAATTTCAATGCTTTTTATGATTAATATTTTCTTTGCCCATGTCAAAACAGGACTACAACAGACATATCTGCTCTGAGATGTGCGCCGAGCCTTATAGCCTCCAAAAACAATGTGACCAAAGCATTTCTATTCCTGGAAGTGTGACTTACGCTACACAGTCAGACTCATCCTCTGTGAGAAAGTGATAAGTGCGGTTATCTGTAACAAAGACACACATGAACAAACAGAACCGTGGAGCACTTGTTAAACACTGACAGCTAACATATATTTTATAAGGAAACAGGCAACTCCTGTGTTACCACAATATAACACAAAATTTTGTAAACACTAAAAAAAGCTCCAATCACAGTTTTTAAAGCTCTGCTGAAACAGGAGGGTCTCTCTCTCTAAATTGAAATACTCTCTATATTTAGAAACAATAGATTTTTTGTCTGTTTGTATATAATATATAAAGTAATAATCTCATACAGGGGTAATAATAGCCAGTGCTACAAGAAACAATGTGACTGATGTTAATATGTAAGTGCAGCAGAATGCATGAAAGCACACTTGCATGCTTATCTTCAGTGATTTTCTTTTTGTTTCACTGCAGCTTATAATACAGTGGATTACATCATAGCACTGGTAGGAGAGAGTGGTTTCTAATCATTACTTACGAGAGATGAGGTCAAAACATTTCTTGTCCTCCAGGCTGGGTTTGACCTGGCAGGTCAGGAGGTTCAGTTTGGCTGGTGATTTATTTGGCTTAGAGAGGGCACAATATGACACACTTATTAAAGTAAAAATGCGTTCAAGTAGTTGTAGATAATTATCTAATGTATAATATGATATGTAATATACACTACTGCTGTGTAAGTTTATTTTTAATTCATTAAACAAAGTCAAAAAAAACAGCAACTACTCATTTAAATAAAACTGTGACATAGGCTAGAGTTGGGTACTAAATTTAACAGAGTGGTTCTGCTTACAGTTCCGTGAGCGATGGTGAGATAGCAGTTCTGCACTGTGCACTTTCTTTTCTGCCACATCTTTCTCAACCTGTAGCAGGCAGGAATATGATTACAACACGCACCATGAATGAACATGAATCCCAACCCACTAATCTTAATACAGAGGCCACAAAAGGCTAGTTTTTCATTTCTCTGTTATCAATTCTGATTTTTTTTAAAGCTATTTCCTATTGTAATACAGACACCAGGGTCAAATAACTGCCACTGTAGGAACTTGAAGATAAATTGTAATGGATACAACCAGAAGTGGAAAAATATGCTCAGAAAGAGTAATTTTAAAACACAAACATCAAACAGATATGAATCAATGTGGAAATAATTACATATATTTACCCATCACTCTTCTTATAGAGGTAGCCTGATTTCTCTGTTCCATATTGCTTGTTGCCTTGAAGTTGGTGCATGCTGTACACAGTCTGTTTACATAAAGAGTCCTACATCACACACACACACACACACACACACACACACACAAACACTCACGGGTTAAGCTGGCACCTTCTCACTCTCTCTCTACAAGTCAGTAGCACCTCATTATTTATTTGGATCATTATTTAAAAGACACAAATGCAGTGACATTGACTCCTGATGTGGCCAGAAAGGCAGAGACTTAAAAAATGACAGCACGCAGTGTAAATTGCAAATACTTGCATAACTTAATTACTACACCAAAAGCCACATTACAATAATGTATAATAATATTTTAATACAATATTATTAAAAGTAATACTAGAAACAATACAATGTAACATAAATAATGAAGACGCTAGGTGACAAACATAGATTTGTAGCAAATACATGCAATCACTTCTAATGGTCTAATTTCCACAAATGTACCACTGCATATACAAAACCATGAATATAAACTTACCCTCCTAGACTGAATGAGTGCATTGAGAAAAAGAATAAATGTTAGCAATTAATTATATTCAAATTACAGAGTATTTTGTCTGTAACTGTAGTAGATATACACTCACCAAACACTTTATTAGGAAAACCTGTACACCTATGGATTTGTGCAATTATCTAGTCAGCCAATTGTGTGGCAGCAGTGCAATGCATAATATCATGCAGATACGGGCCAGCAGCTTTTGGTAATGTTTACATCAACCATCAGAATGGGGAAAAAAATGTGATCTCAGTGATTTTCACCGTGGCATGATTGTTGGTGCCAGACAGGCTGGTTTGAGTATTTCTGTAACTGCTCCTCTCCTGGGATTTTCACGCCAGACTGGTTCGAGCTGACAGAAAGGCTACAGTAACTCAGATAACCACTCTGTACAATAGTGGTGAGCAGAAAAGTATCTCAGAATGCACAACATGTCAAACCTTGAGGCAGATGGGCTACAACAGCAGAAGTCGGGTTGCACTTCTGTCAGCCAAGAACAGAAAGCTGAGGCTGCAGTGGACACAGGCTCACCAAGACTGGAAAAATGTAGCCTGGTCTGATGAATCTCGATTTCTGCTGAGGCACACGGATGGGAGGGTCAGAATTTGGCGACAACAGCATGAATCCACGGACCCAACCTACATTGTGTAAACAGTCCAGGCTGATGGACTTGGTGTAATGGTGTGGGGAATGTTTTTTGGTACACTTTGGGTCCGTTAATACCAATCAATCACTTGAATGCCACAGCCTATTTGTTGCTGACCATGTGCATCCCTTCATGGCCACAATTTACCCATCTTCTAATGGCTATTTCCAGCATGATAATGCACCACATCACACACGGGGGCAGTCGTGGCCTAATGGTTAGAGTCTCGGACTTGTACCCGAAGGTGAACCTGAAGGTCGTGGGTTCGAGTCTCAGAGGGATTGTAGGTGGGGGGAGTGAATGACCAGCTCAATACCACAACTGAGGTGAGACCCTTGAGCAAGGCACCGAACCCCCAACTGCTCCCCGGGGGCCACAGAAAAAAAGGCTGCCCACTGCTCCGGGTGTGTGTTCATGGTGTGTGTGTTCACCACTGTGTGTGCACTTGGAGGGGTTAAATGCAGAGCACAAATTCCAAGTATGGGTCACCATGACATGACCGTGACGGGTCACAGGATCCTTCCCAGTCACAGGATCTGAATCCAATTTGGGATGTGGTAGAACAGGAGATTTGCAGTATGAAAGTGCACCTGAAAAATCTGTAGGAATTATGTGGTGCAATCATGTCAACATGGACCAGAATATCAAAGGAATGTTTCCAATATCTTGTGGAATCCATGCCTCAAAGAATTGAGGCTGTTTTGAGAGCAAAGGGAGGCCCTGCCCAGTACTAGTATAGTGTTCCTAATAAAGTGCTCAGTGAGTGTACAGTTAATGTACACTCACTGACAGTTAGTGCTGGAAATCACAATTTTGCACTTCCTTTAACTTAGTGCTATAGCGCATTGCTAATTTGGTTGGGCATATAAGATTCTGTTCTAACCCAGTTGTTATTTCTGACCAGAAATGGGTGCAAGAAGCGATGTGACTTTCAACATCTGCTGGCACAAACCCACTTTTGGTCCAAAATTGTGCTTATTTCACGCTCTAACTTCATGCAAATTTATTTTAAAATCATACTATGTTTACAATATACTATGAATAGGCTACATTACCCAACTACTAAATATAACAAAATAAGTTATATTATTTGTAACAAATCACTCAGTTGTGGCTACTGAATCAGATACTCCTTTAAAAACTTCCCATATAGCATTCTAAAGGGTTCTTCAGTTTGTCCCTCTCAGCAGAACCCTAAATTGTTCTATGCAGAACCCAATAACAGTGTTTTCCTACCAGAGAGGAGTCAGAGAAACCCATTAAAAAGCTAGAATTGTTAACCCTTTAATAAAAATCAATACATTGTCTAAGCAAAACTAATTAAATACCATTTGCCAATTTTATTGCAAAGACAAAAGAGGCTCACACCTACACATGTAAAACAGCAAATGTAAAAACAGAAAACACATTAGTTAAGATATATCAGCCAACCAGTTATTTCAACCACCAGCCAATAATTTAAAAATATTGATAAGCTATAACATTGAATGCTACGAATGAAACTGAATAAAATTTCATTATCAAGTTCTTTAAAAGTTGTGACAGCGCTAGATAAGAGAACACTAAAATGTGCAGTGGAATGTATTAGGGAATTGTATTAGGAAATCTGAAATGAAAATGTATGCTAGTCCTATGCTGAGTGACAGAGGTAAGTGTGTAAGTGATCACCTCCTTAAGTTCAGGCTGCAATGCAGGTCTTAGCTGGTCCCTGAGAGAAAACAGCTGCCTCTTCTCTTCATCCTGATTATGCTTTATCTGCACACACATATGCCCACAAACAAAGATACATAATATGCGTGAAATCCCTATAAACCCACACTAGGCATACATAACACATTCTTTTGTACATAACCCACATAGGACAAGATTTCCTGTTAAGTAAGTATGATTGGGTTTTACAGATCATCAGATCATGGAGTAGCATTACAAACTTTCTATCTATTTGAAACAAAGAACATCATTTTGAAAATTTAGAAATATATGGTTTTGCTGGTGGTTTGAGAAAGATTGGGAAACAAGGGAAGGAACTGTGAAAACTGTTCACAGAATGAATTTTTTGTCAAAGCAATAAAAAAGAGATCCACAGGGAGTGAGATTTTTTTAGAACTGATAAGCATTTTTCAGTAATCTTAGCAAGAATACTTTATCAGTCACAGCACAATCACCTCAGAAAACTGTTGGCATTAATGCAGATTCACTATTTTACATAAATCTATAGTAGGAGTAAACAATTATTTGCTCTGTGGTTAGTTTGGAGTGGTGAGTAGTTTGTTATTCTTTGGTTGATCTACACAGTTTAAACAATATATAGATTAAAAAAAATACATTTTAAAACAGAAAAAAACATCACAAAATAAAGCAATAACTCAGGCTCTTCTCCATTAACACATTGGCACTCCTCTCCATCTTCCACTATGTACTCCTGCAATTACTACTCTTTACCTACTCTTTCACTCACTCCTTTCTTTACTGCTGGGTCCATTGTGAACAAAATAACTCCAGAAGTGAACTCTTTTAACTATTTTATATATGGGCAGCACCTCAGTTTTGCTAAAGATTGACACTGAGTAGGAAGTGAATGAAAGAATTTTGAAAGAATGAAAAAAAACTATAAATAACCAAAATCTTGCAGTATCACTCACACTGCTCTGTGTATCAAATCTTGTCAAATCTTGCCAGTATTACCAAATTACAAATTCAATAACTGATGCTAGATGAGTTATTGATCTCTAATAAAACCATCTGGATGAGACTGGATTCCATTTAGCCATCAATGCATGACTGGCCTGGAGTGCATGAATCCACCAAAACAGCCATCTCAGCCCAAAATCTGAACAATTCCAGAAAGAAAATAAACATTTAAAATTTAACACCTAAAATGGAGCTGAGAGAGTTTAATGACTGATCCACTAGTACATTCAAACTGAATCTTATTGCTAGTGGCAGCTGCAGAATGAGATGTCCTCTGAATGTTGATAAGCTAACCTAGTCACACACACACACACACACACAGACAACGGCACAATTACAGCCACCTGATGTTGTTTGGCGGAATGAAATTAGAGGGTACAGTGCACCTGGGTTCTAATACTTTGAGCTGAGTGACAGACTATAGCTCTTTTCACAGATTTTCATCATGCTCCCATTGTTCTTTTACTCAAAAGGAAAGAAAATGATTAGGCTTTAAAATGGGGACATTTAACATGAAGTTCAGAAACAGTTACCATGAATAACACTAAAACTCTTGCTGATTTCACTGTGACTGCTTTTGTGTGTAAAATCTGGGCCTACAACTGATTGCATCTACAGTGCAACCCTTACTGTAAGGGCATTTGAATAAAGAGAGGTTTTTATTAATGTAAAAATGCACTCACAGAGCTGAGTTTTCCATTGAGTGTGTCAATGTACTGCTTCAGCTTCTCTGTGGCAGCCAAGCACTCCTGAAAGAAACTGACAAAGGAAACCAATGTAATTACCATCAGCACCAGTGGTTTGCTGTTACTGCAGCCCCATCTCTCTTCTCCTTCCCTCCTCAACACCTCCCTCCTTCACCCACCATTTTCCTCATCTCCCTCTAGCACTCTCTTACTTCTTTACAAAAGTACCATATAATGAAACATGGTCTTGCATGGAGACAGAAGATGACAAAAAACAAAACAAAACACAGGAATACATTAACTCGGGTATTATCAGTCATCCCACACGTAACACTCAGCACTTTTCTGACAGCACAGGAACAAAAAGGTATGCTAATGAACTTCAGTTCCAAAGAGGACATGCTTTTCTGTGTTCCTTTTCTGTAGAGCTATGTACAATATGTCTTCTGTTGTGGGAAAGCTTTGACTAGTCACCAGCAATTTACATTGTGCACCAGTTACATTTTTATTGGTGTAGTTTATAGTTTTTATAATAGTTTCTGTGATTTACAATATGCAATGGATCTGGACAAGTTCTTTGTTTTTCAGTTCAGGCTTCTGCATTTATGTGGCCTGGATGTTAGCTCTCCCCACAGACAAAGCAGTGCCACCACGTTTCCCTCGTTTGAGCCCCAAGTTTGTTACAACTGGTGAAGTGTGAATGCTGTTTTCAAGCCAGAGACCAGATCCCTGGTCCTCTTGAAAATGGTGGCCTGGGATACGCTGGGGCCACAGACAAACTTGCTGAGCTCTATCATCATGTGTGTGCAAGGATTATCCAGATGCTGCCCTAGAACATATTGGCATCTTCATATCCTTTAATTTGCTTTATGAGAATTACATGCCATGCATTGCAAAAGAGTGGGGGTTTTGACTCAATTAAATGAGACTTTTATGTAAATTTGGGCAATTTCATGAAAATTACAAGTAAATTCAATTTCAATGACCTAATCATTTGACGCATCAACAGCCCCAAGTAATGTTTCTATGCCCTGTGCGTTCATTGACAATTTGTAGAATACACCATATGATATAAGCAAATGGGTAAAAAGGTGTAATGTAATAAACAGATGTTTTATTAGCATGATGTGTCCATGTGATTACTGTAGCTGTTTAAAAAGCATTCGACTAGTAATTTCAGTGGCTGTCAGCACGTTTGCCTCGCACCTCCGGGGTTAGGGGCTCGGTTGCCGCTTCCGCCCTGTGTGTGTGGAGTTTGCGTGTTCTCCCCGTGCTTCGGGGGTTTCCTCCGGGTACTCGGTTTCCTCCCCTAGTCCAAAGAAATGAGTTCTAGGCTGATTGATATCTCTAAATTGTCCATAGTGTGTGAATGGGTGTGTGTGTGCAAGTGTGCCCTGCAATGGGTTGGCACCCCGTCCAGGGTGTCCCCCGCCTTGTGCCCCGAGTCCCCTGGGATAGGCTTCAGGCTCCCTGCGACCCTGTGTAGGATAAGCGGTACACAAAATGGATGGATCATGACCAATACATGGCAAGTGCTTTGTGCCCTTGGAACTAGTTGCAGGAATTGTGGAGTTTTATGTAATTGCCTGATGAAGACAGTGCCCATTGTGTCCTACAAAACATTGCCTAATAGACCACTACCTATGTGGAATGAAAACATACATGTTTATGTGATGCAATGGACAAAATAGAGGCAACATTCATCGCCTTACTTGCCCTGGGAGTAGTAGTGCTTGATGAGGTTCTGGAGCAGATCCACACCTTTCTTGCTCTTAATTTCATTCACTTTAATGAGGTACTGTGTAAGAGGACAAGAGGAGTAAATACAATAAGTTGCATTTATTGATAGATAGTATTGTGATGACTGTGAGAGGCAACTAATAGAGTTATATAAAATAATTCAGTAGAGGCATAACACTGGCTCTCTGGCGTGTGTGTGTGTGTGTGTGTGTGTGAGAAAGAGAGAGAGATTTAGTGCTGACCTCACACATCTGCAGCTGAAACATTCTTCGTTCCTTCTCTAGCTCCTCGGCAATCTCTCCACCGCTCACCTCTGTCCTCACCATGCCATACTGTTTTGCCAGCTCTCTCTTCTCCTTCTCTATCTTATTGCTTCAGAGAGACAATGCACAAGTCTAACTCCACTGTGTACGTGAACACATGCATGTGAAAGATTATTCATTTATAGTGAAAAAAAGGTATTTGGTACTGAAATAACTTCGGAGGTTAGACGTTATATAGGTCATGGTCTAGAGGATCCTGATAGTTGAATAAATCTTAATACATAACATTCCACAAAGGACAATTATGATGATTTTTATTCTTGGCATAACTCAAAAGCGTGCCCAATGAAAGTGCAAGAAAAGCTAGGTTTTGAGGGGAAGTTCTTTACAGTCAGTGGGAGTTTTTGAAGTTTCCTTTTTAGGTGTTTCTTCATTTATGACAATGACATGGGAAGTGAGTGTCCAGATCATAAGACTAGACGACAGACCTAAAAGAAACTAAAGTAGGAACTCCATGCAGGCAGGGCTTGTAATAACAACACATGAAAAATATATACTGTATATATAAGTAAGATGTGTAAGATGAATTTATTACACAACTTACCCACAAATTATTCAGCCTATAAAAAAAAAATTTCCCATGTTTTGTGCCATTGAAAACTTCTTGGCAAACCTGTCATGATTTATTAACGAGTTGTTGCCTATACGATCAAAGGGGCAGCCACTACTGCATGAACAAATAATAGATTATGTACGTGCTGGGGCAACAACAAATGTGCAAAAACTCAATGCTTTCAGTTGCTTTACAGAACAGAACACTGCTGACACAAAGACTTGCACAAAACAGTTATACTGCACCTGCCATGTATGTTAATTTGTGTTAATTTGCCTGCACATTCTTAACCTGCTAAAATGGCAACAGCCACAAATGCAAATAGTCACTAAAAGGTTTGTAATTAGCACTTCTTTTTGTGAGTCTAGCAGTTGCCAGTTGCTATGTGACATATACTACAAAATGCTATTGGATCAAGTTATTGCTCCTAAGGGAGGGAAAGCAGTTTTATTTTTCTCTCTTTTTTTTTTTTTTTTTTTTTTTTGGGCAAGCATACGCAATGATACTGCTGCCTCATAAATCACAATAATGTCCTCTTCCAGTTCATTATCATCTTGGAAAAGACTATTGGACACCATAACTGTAAGCAATATTGCATGGCAGTATCACAAAACCTTAAAATTAAATACAGCATAGCTATGAGCACTCACAATTTGCTCTCATAATCCCTCCATGCCTTGTCAAATGGCTTCTTCAGATCCTGAAGGAAAGGAAGACAGAATTAGAAGGGATTTCAATCCATTCCATTTCAATTCATTAAATTTTATTTGTATAGCACTTTTAATAATAGACACTGTCACAAAGCAGCTTTTAAAAAAATCTAGATGTAGATTTAAATTTAGATTCATATTGAGCAAGCCATCCATCTCAAGGGAGCAAACTCAGCATTTGGTGATGTCCATGGGGTCCAGACTTCAGGTAGTCATTGACTGCAAAGGATTTACCTCCAAGTAATAAAAATAATCCTAATATGTATGATTATATTAGTTTGTCCCATTACTTTTGAGCCGGTGAAAATGGAGGAACTCTGTAAAAAATGGCTGTAATTCCTAAATGGTTAATGCAATATTTTTGTTAAACCCCTTGAATTAAAGCTGAAAGTCTACGCTTCAGTCACATCTTGACTGCTTCATTTCAAATCCACTGTGGTGGTGTACAGAGGCAAAATTACCAAAACTGTGTCACTGTCCCAATATTTATGGACCTGACTGTATGTCAAAAATACAAAACAGAAAGTATAAGTGGAGCTCTGAAAGGGATATTTTTCTGACACAGTAACCTTCATTATAACTTTACTATATACAAGAACAGATATAGAATTTCAGAGAGACCACATCCACCACATTTGACTTTTTAAACTTACACCTTTGACCTCTTTCAAATCCCCTTTAACCAATGAGTCCAGGAAGAAGTTGACATTGTGGAGCATGCTCTTTAACTGTAGGAGGAAAGATGATAAAATGTAAAGAATCAGTGTGGAAAACAACTCTTTTTTGACAAAAGACTTAGATTTGAGCCTGTGAGCTGTATATAAAAACTGCGAACTGGGAGCTTCACGGTTTGAAGTTTTAAAAATTTAAGTATATCTAAATAAGGTCTATCATTTCAACTCACACCATAACTAACATCAAAGTGGGCACAGCACTGGCCAGAGGGTGTTTTCTCCCTCAATGACTCACCAAGTTCTTCATTGGTGTCAGCAGCTCTTTGGAGAATTCAGCAAACTTATTAAAGGCAGAAGCCACTTCCTGCTCTCCGTTGTTGCGGAAATTGACAGCTAGCTTCTCCATGGAGTTGATATACAGCTCCAAATGTGATATGTGGTCTTGAGAGGAAGCAAACGTAAATTAAAACAGTTTTGAATATAAATTAAAAATATCAAAAATGTATCTTTAAAAGTGTGCCATACCCTATATACAGAGTCATTACTTCTTACACAACAACATGGAAGCCAAAATAGACAAGTAGAGCATTGTCTATTCTCTTCTTCATCTTCTCTATATATACAGCATGATCGCGTTACAGTATGGCAATGTTTCCAGCTAAAATTTCATTAGAAATTATCTTTTCTAATGAAATTTTAGCTGGAAACACTGCCATACTGTAACGCGATCATGCTGAATACTGTGAAAACCCTTTAATATGGCTTTGCCTATTGTTAGTACAGTATTAACAAATATACTGTACACAGCAGGCAGCAGTGACATTCTTTCTAAAGCATCAGATTCCTGTCTGAAACATCTGGGCGTGTCATCTTGTCACGGTAATTTGGTAACTGTGGTTTGTCCTCTGTTTCCTGCTCTGAGACAATGCTCTTTCATCTTCTCTATATATACAGCAATTTGAAATATAGGATAAATTAAGCCATTATGTGTCATTATGTAACAGTGGCAATGTTACCTTGACCAGAGGCATACTTGGCTTTGGAAGCTTTCTTCATTTTCTGCAACACTGTACGGTCACAATCCAAAGCCTACAAAACAAATGCAGTGTCACTGTAATTGGTAGGCCCATTATTAGCTTCAATAAACAGTGTTCATCTTCTACACATGGATAATGGAGCGTGTGTATGAGGGCACATTAATACATGTCTCAAATCCTCTGAAAACATGAAGGAGATAAGTCAGTACTCTTTATAATCACTTTTGCATTATACGATATGTCGCCAGACCAACACAGAGCATCAAACACACACACACCACCATGCTGTCCTTTTACACATTGCGAGTAAATGTTTGCCTTAAGCCCAGATCTAGGAAAATATTTTGCATGATTTTTGACTTCTGAGATAGTTTGATTACAATGTTCAAATGATATAATTATTTAATTACAACTTACTATTTCGGAATGTTAATTATTATAACACAATAGTTCAGTAATAATAATTTAAATAGTAGTATATGACAGGACTTGCACTCCACTCATAGTATCTCGAAATGATCACTTAGGGCCAGATGTGCTAAGCTGTTTGCAGGTGGGTTTTTTTTTTTTAGGAGTAATTAGGCTGCACGTCATGTAAGAAACTTGCAAAGAAGCCTAAATGCATAAAGTGCACATCTCCTCTTGATACGTATGCATTTGAAGGAGAATTGTGCAAAAGGAGGAAAGTCAGCATAAAAAAAAGATGGGAATGGAATTGGGCTATTTTTGAATTGTCAGCACAGCATATTGAAATTTACCTTCATAGACATACACTATTACACTAAACTACACTATTAATTAACTACATTTTTTCAACTAAGGTGCTTTTGTCAGACATATCTTGCAACCCATATATGTCATAGCAAATATGTCAGGAACACATAGATGAGTTTTCCTCACATCTAACAAAGAAATTTAAACAGGACTTTTGTGGCACTGCCAATTTTCCAAATGTTATAGAAGCTGCAGTTGTCCACAAGAAAATAAATTACAGTGAAGTGCACACTTTTATACAAAAACGTTTATTCCTTATACAAAAGCCTTTTCATTAAAGCCAGTTAGTAACCAAACAGGATAGCAGCCACGTTAATGCTCTCCACACTGTTGACTTGCTCTGATATGAGTCTATATTGTTTCTTTATGAACTCTCAATTATTCTTTAGTCCCAAGCTTTGTGATAGTTTGTGGTTAACCATTTCCACCACCTTATACTGGATTTACAATCTCAATTTGAGCATCATACAGAGTGCATTTAGCAGGTGGTTCCAGGACAGTTTGCATGATGCATGACAGCCTTAGGATACTGAACACTGATTTGAGACGCAACGTGAGCGTATTGTTTGGCCACATCGCATATTTTTCGCTTTGCCTCCTGCTGAACGTATCTACACTGTACTATAGTGAGTCTACTGACTAAAGAAAATGAAAAAAACCTGGAACAAACCTTTGCAGAAACATTTCCTGTTTCAGCAATTCAAGCAAGTTGCAAAAAACTCTTGCCTTCCTAAGGGTAAATATCCATGTTGTAACATTTGTGTAACAGACTTTTTCTTGCTATAACTAACCGAAGTTACGCAATGCATTGATGTGTGTACAAATGTAACTGGAGCATAAGCTGAGAATACACTGAGGAAATGGTAGCAATGTTATAGACCCCAGCTGAAATTACCCTCATTGTTATTACGTGGGACATAATGAAAAATGTTCCAATTAACATTAGAGACTGTTTTAATTTTGAAAGCACATCTTAATCTGCTTTAACTGAGCATAGAACCTAATTTAAGTGCATCTTACCAACAGTGTAGGCAAATGGTACCTCATGATTTCCAGTCACCAACTATGAATATCCACTAAGCTGTAACTTCAACCCTAACGAGAACAGAATTTCCGTTTGCAGTTATCTCCTCCCCGCCATTCATCCGCTCTGTATAAACAGCATGATCTGCAGTGTATTGTAAACATTTAGTACTATACTGACAATTCATTTTTTGTAAGTATAACAGCACTTCTATAACTTTTATTTAAAAAGAATTTGATCACTGAGTTATCTTAGCCCCATTTGCACAAGTCACGAAGAAAACGGTTGCGAGAGCAGCTAGGGCTCAAGACCTTAATTGAGTGAAAATACAATGTTTATACCAGTGAGGGCTGTTTTTCCAGATTTTCTGTTTACTTATGTACGTACTCCACCTGTCTATGCTGTTAATGATGTTCAACTTCAGAATAGATTACAATCATGCAAATTGCTGTCAGTTTGTTTTTTTCACTTATGCAGTGTGGTTTACCTGATTCTGTTCCTGTTGCTCATTACAGTAAACTAACCTGCACTGTCCTGCACATTTAATATACTGTGCTCACTGTTTTTCCACACATGCTTCAATACATTCCACTTTACATATTCCTTTTTCACAGAGCCTTTATACTGTTGGCTCTGTTTCAGCGTGAGCCTGAAGGTATGTCATTCCACTGCATATGTGCATACTGATGCTAATGCCAATAAATACATTTTTGACTTTCTCCAGGACAATGTAAAATATAGGAAGTGCATCAATACCACACACACCATACTTCTGCCACATAAAAGGAAACCAAAGACATACTTTATTTGTGGCAGTTTTTTCATGATGACTCTAAAGGCAACTGTTTCACGTGTGCTGTTATAGGCCACACAGCCTTGTACAGTATACATCATAATTATGCCTTTCAAAAATCCAACATGCAAAAAAGCCTTTCCTAGCAGGTCAGTGGATTCAAATTAATTGACTGTTGATTTCCTGCTTAATTTTAAAGCCTAAATACTAGAAGGCTTGGAGAACAAGTATACAGAAGATGTTGCTGTCTGACAGTTCAAGGGTTCCTGGTTCGATCCTGAGCTCGGGTTACTGTCTGAGCAGTACTCGGGTTTCCTCTGCCCCATTTCCACCCACCTCCCAAAAACATGCTGCTGCAAGAATCGGCTACTCTACATTGCCCATGTAGTTCGTGTTCATGGTGCCCTGCAATGGACTGGCATCTCATTCAAGGTGTATTCTCACCTCATGCACAGTGTTCCTGAGATCCACCATGACTCTGACAGGGATAAAATGCTTACTGAAGATAAATGAATGAATGAACTAATGAACGGGTGACAATAATGTCCACACTAGCTATATGATATCTCTTACCAGTTATCAGTATCTGAATATATTGTATGTACAACAGCAGTAAACAGATATGTGGTCTTTGTCTGCTTTATTGAAGCACTGTGCTTTCATTGTCCAGCACTTCTAGATTTCACAACAGTGTCATTCTTCAGATACAGCCATTTTTTGTATGGTTTTAAAAGGGTGGAACAACAAACAGATCAGAGTAAACCAGTCTTTCCACTGTTCATTTCAAACTGACACTATCATAACCTGTTATTTACTGACTATGAGAAGAAACTTGTTCACACTTTGGAAATACAACAGGTGCATAAAAGGCTTTAACACTGCACCACTACAAGAAAATAAACTATCTTCTTTTTTTTATTTTAGTTTCACTAGCACACATCCAGAAAAATCCTGGTTTGCATGGAAAATTAATAGTAAAAGCTGAGGATCTTAGTATCCTTCTGAGCCGTAAACTGTCAAAATGAATAAATAACAAGGAATACTTCTCAGAATCAGAAGAAATGGGCTAAAACATTTAAGTTCTTGTTTTTTTCAGTTAAACAAGAGAGTTATTAATTAAAATAAAAGTTGCAGAGGATATTGTTGCAACCCAGCATCCAAAACATGACTTTTGAACTGATAATGATCTTCTTTTGTGGCTTGAAATGATTATGGTTGGTATTAGAGGATAAGGTGATAATAGCTAAACTATTATTTAACTTAATTAAGTCAACCGAGTCTTGGTTGTTATGGTATACTTTAACTACTGTTATAAATCAGGCTACTGTTATAAATCACTTAACAAAGCAAATCCAGACTAATAATGCCTTCAAGACAACCAGAAACCTGATTTTTCTGACTCTTTATATAGTGTTCATGCAGTGGTTTAAGGTCACAGTATGGTAAAGCTTGTTAGTCTTCTATTTGGATATAAAAAAGCTTAGAAACACCCAGGAATGTTAGTGGTTGGTGTATTATTTTAAATGTGCATGTAGGGTGTTGTCTATTTTAGTTCATCAGTAATAGCACAGTTACCAGAAATTGCATAGTTTGATAAAAATATTTCACAAAATGAATTAAACTGTTGACAGTAGTGCAGCATACTGTAGGTAATAAAACAGTAACTGTGTAGAGAAGGGAAAGAAGGTGCGGAGGTGGGATATTTCTCATTTGCATATTCAAGCACACGCATAGGTCATTGCGTTTGTTATGAGGGCAAAGATGAAGAGATATTCCTAGACCAGTTTTAGTAGTTTCATGTAAATTAAAATATAAAAAGCATATTAGTGTATTATAATAAGCCAGGATGCTTTAAATGGTACATTAGTAAGGTTTACACAAGGTTGTTCTCTGTCACTTGGCAGGGTACCTGTAAGAAATGTTACACTGAAGCATGTTTTTTTTTTCATGTCTGGTTCCAGACTGTATTTTTCTGTGTAATTCACATTTCCCTGACCATGCACAGTGGTCAGAGAGAATAGCAGACTCAGCACAGTTAAATCTTTTGTTCTTCAAGCCAACCAGGGGATCTAGCTTTCAGTGTGACTTTGTATGCATTCAGTTCAATTACGCAAAAAAGCATTCACCCTGGGCATGATTCACTCGTGCATTTTTACATGTTAGTATATTTATATATAGTCTATTGTCCTTTTACATGAACAGAATACCCAACTAAAGCATTAATAGCAATAACCATTAAAAGCATAATATTTACTGAACAGCATAAGCTGTGTCTTATACTAAATTGCACCATCTTTAAGTCCTGTCTGACTGAGCCTAACTCAATTATGTGTATGTTCACGGTCCCAATTTCAAAAAAAAAAAAAAAAAAATTCAACAAAAGAACTGCACAGTTAATTAGTGTAAGGTTGTGCCTTCTCATTAAATAAACAGAAACTATGACTAAAGGGCTGTGCACATGGATCCAGGTGGGACTGTAAGATTGGAGGTATGTTATAATTAGAGCATTTCCACTATCATCTGTGCAGAATTTTTCAGCGTACTTCATGACATTGGAACCAACTGACCCAGAGATTGAATGGTTTACTGAATCATGAATAGATGCTTTTTGAAAAGTTTGCAACAGACAGCAGAGAAATCAACATTTAGGTGGACAGAAGAGTTTACGATCGCTACTGAAGCGGAATGAGAGAGCAACTCACCAGTACAGCCTGGGGGATTTCCATTTGCAAGGGGAAGTGGATAATTATAATAGCCTATGATGTATGCCTGTCATAATACTATGTGGTGTCAGGCATAAATAAATAAATATAAAACACACAAAGAACACACATAGACTGTTCATTGGACTCTTCAGGTTAAAACTCAACAAATATTTAAAATTATTTGTGACCTGAACGTGTACTCCTTTTTCTCTTACAGTAATGGCGTTGGCTCCAATTATATGTTGCATACACACATACACACCATATATGTCACACACATCATACAAGAAGAAACAGTTTAAACTCACCATAAAATATTTGTGTATGTAATACAAAAATTTGCAATTGGCATATTTGATTTCGTGTAATGGAAAATGCATGTAATCTACATTTCAATTTAAAGGCCCTATAGACAGATCAAATTTCACATCATAATAAAATAATAGCATAAACCTGGTCTCTCCAGTTGATTATATCTCTGACTCATGTGGTCCCAAACATGGTTAGAAAAGGGAATGAGACTCCACAAATTAAATCAGAGAGACTGTTTTGCTCTCTTTCTATGTCATAATCTGGGCACCTCAGACATGAAAATTGGCAGCTCCTTAAAATCAGCCATTTTTTACTGTTTCATTCATATTCCTCATTGATGGAAAATTCAGATGTGGATTTAAACAAAGAGAGGTTCCACAATAATCTTTCAAAGTTAAAATGTGGTGCCAAAATCGCATAGCAAAATCGCTCTGTTCTAAACAAAGACCAGAACAAAACCATAGAGTGTCAACACTTTAGTCATGTTTCTTACATTATCCTGCATTAGCTGAATGAGCACTAATTCTTTTATGTTGGACATTTTTAAGTCTGAACTAATCTAATGAACTTTCCCATTTGAGCTGATCTGAGATTAGAGGTGTCTCTAATAATGGCTAGTGTTAAGACATGCACAAGAGCTGCTGTTCTGCAATCAGTACAGAATTATAGAGTTTCTAACCAAGCATTAAACCCCTCAGGCTATGATTGTGCAGAGTTCACTGGTGGCTTAACGGGATCGCTCGTCTCGGATGATGCTCAAATCATCAAGTATGTAATGCGCTACACTGTTCAGTTCACACTGCTTTTCACAGCCTAGGTCATCACCATGGTAACCTGATAATATAACATGTCTGCTAGAATTAGAGGAAGTCACCATGCTTATTGTTCTGGGCATGACACTGAATGCATTTTGCAATCTGGTGCAAAAATGGCACAACATCGGATTACTTAGACCATTTATCCTGGCCACATTTTTTTTTGTGTGTGTGTGTTGGGCAAAAGTGTATGTTTAATGGATTAACCCACATTTGTATACTGGATATAAGTACAGGACATAAATACAGAATAAACATACACATAATACACAACAGAGATTACGTACACAATATGAGATGAGTAGATATGTGCTGGATATTTGTCCCTTAAGAGTAAACATAAAAATAGTTTAAATATAACAGAGGAAATGATCAGGGTCGCTGTTATGTAGTGATAATAGTGAATAAAACTGGAAAACAACATGATTGTGTTTATGCTGAGGCTTCATAGCAAATCTTCAATAAGGAATCAGTAAGATGTGCATAACAAGGTTGCAAAGTTGGATTGCACTACAGTGAATGTGTAAGGGTGAGTTTAATAAATCCAGCCTTCTCACAGCTCTCCTTCAGAGGAACATCAACAGCTCATAACAAAGGCCATGCATCATCCCCTCTAATCCATCCTCATTATCTTTTCATACAATGAATATAGGCGTATTTGGTAATGGCTGTTCATGGAAATAACAGAAAATACTCCCGGTATGTGCAGACAACATACACACAATCCAAAACAAAGAGTGGACAAAGAGCTTCAAGCTGCCTAAAGCGGAACAGGAGAATGAAAGGGAGCGCGTTTCCAGTTTATATCCACTTATTAGTTCGATTTTGAAACGAAAACAAAGCACCAACGAAGTAACACATACAACCAAACGCACATATTATACTATTTCCTTCGGTGGGCTTTCAACCCTGGACCCTGACACAGCTGGACCAGGCGCATCCGGTTAGCCGAGATAAGCGAGATAAGCGCACTCCAGCACTCCACACAGCTGGCAGAGGAGCTGGGCTTAGCGTGTGTGTGTGTGTGTGTGTGTGTGAGAGAGAGAGACATGTCTGCTGTACAGCGGAGTCAGGAGCAGCGACAGCCTACCTCTTCAATATTGTTCACGGAATTCCGGCAACTTGTCATTTTGGTGATGAAGGAAGAGGTTGTTGGAGAACTGTAGTCCTCCAAAGTCTCGGCGATGAACTCGTCCACAGATATGAACTCAGGCATTGTTTGTTTGTTTGCTTGTTTGTTTTTTGTGAAAAAATAAAGACGCGAATGTTCTTAAAAGAAATGTTTTAAGGTGTAGCCATGAAAAAACTGAACGAAAAAGTAGCTGGTGGTATCTGTGTCAGGCTACTGTAAAACATCGTGTTTAAAAAGGAGTGAAGACAAGCGCAGAGGTGTTTTCCTCTTTTTAGCTGGAAGGAGGCTGTAAATGAGGAGCGCGCGCAGAACGAGGACAATGATGTTCGCTCACGAGCGGCTTCCTCGCGCTGCTGCGTGAAGTGACACTGCGCATGCTCCGGAGAGGAACCGACTAAAGCGCACAACTACCGCCTTTTTTAATAACTGCACCCAGTTTATTAGGTAACCGGGAACAAAACTGTGGTCAGGTCTACACTGCAGAAACGTGTCATAGTTAATGTGTCGTGTTTAATATCACAATGCTGCATACTATATTCATTTCTCATTTTTAATCTCCTTCCATTGTTCCATAAACCAGACTGACGCCAGCTCCAAGAAAACAAACCTGGCACCTGTTCACTTCATCCTCTAAAAATACTTCACAAGATGAAGGGTGCTTTAATATTTCTGAAAAATGACAGTGATTCCACTTCATATGAAAGGAGCGCCTACATACTGCATATAAAAGCACAGCAGAGAAAGATCTTACCATTAATAAAGCCTCTATTTTATCCAGTTGCAGTAAATTATAGAACTGAGGTGTTCATTATTTTATATATTAACATAAATATAGATGTATATTAACTTGGACTTAATCTATTTTAGATGCAGAGGGGCATGGTGGCCTAGTAGCCAGCACATTTACCTCACACCTCCACAGTTGCGGGTTCGATTCCCGCCTCCACTCTGTGTGTGCAGAGCCTCCATGTTCTCCCCATGCTTCAGGGGTTTCCTCTGGGTACTCTGGTTTCCTCCCCCAGTCCAAAGACATGCACTGTAGGCTGATTGGCATCTCTAAATTGTCTGTAGGATACGAGGTACATGGATGATGAACCATTTTTAGCACAGCAGTGACAGTGATTAGCATGTGATGTGCTGGGATTTTTGCTATTTCACTTGGGGTAAGAGCAGCCTGACTACCCAAAATGCTTTAAAGAACCGAATGAACATCAGTTGCAGGCTGTGGTCAAAGACTGTTATCCATTTCATTTCATGGAGACGAATCTATTATTGTGAATCTTTTATTCCACAGTCTCATTTCTAACAACTTTAATTTCAGTGAGGGCTTCAACTTCATTTGAATATTTTACACTGTGCAAGCTGTTTACAATTTTTCCAAAAAAAAAAAAATAAAAATACCATGGCAGGAGAGCTTTAGCAAACACTAATTTCACTAGAAATATCATTATTTCTAACTAGAGAAAAAACATTTAAAATTATTAAAATTTTTAAAATCATACATTTAAAAGCAACAGTCAGTAATCTAGTGTAGGAAATTAGGGAATAAATACATTCATTCAGTCTATAAGGAATAGTTTAAAATCATGATATTGAGCAGCGTAATATTGGCAGATAGGTTCTTACTGTTGCCATCTTCCTTACAAATCAGTCACAATAAATGTTTCCTCTCACTTCAGCCATTTACAATAAGCTGACTGATGTGTGTGGGTAAGGTGTACAAGATGAGGAAGAGGAACAGTGCCAGAATTGCCAGAATAACCAAAGCGATGATGTATTTCTTGTATTTCTTCCAGATAAAGAATACAAAGGTCTTCATTGGATTCACAAACCAGTTAAAAGATGTCTTGGGGCGACTGTAAGAGACAAAGTGAGACGAATTATAGATAATTTCACACAAATCAAACTCTATTATTCCAAAGTTGCCAGTTTGCTAAGCTGTTCGAAAACTAAGTCAAATGAATCAGTTTGAATTTATCAGAAAAGACTTTCCAACAGCCATAGAAGCTGTTCACACCAAGCCAGTGACTGAGTTTGTTAGTTATTCTTGTGTAGTTTCATTTTTGGTTCAGTGTATAAAAGGGATATGATACTATACAGAAAATTTCACTGTATCTTCACAAGTATCACTGTAGCTACAGGACTGTATAGATAGGCACTCATCTTAATCTCTTACTTTGGCTTATCTAGTGGCTCTGGTTCCTTGCGTGCTTTGCCCACAGGGTTCATCTCAGCTTCTTCAGCAGTCACCAAGTGGAATTCAGCCTCAACTTTGCCCTTAAAAATAGAAATTGTGAAGAGTACCTACTAGAAGAGAGCCTTTACCAATGTCATCAGATTGTTTTACAGTCAGTGAAACCAATATTCATAACAACAATTATCATAATCATTCTCATAATAGCAGAACAATAAAGTGATCTTCGCTTGTTTAATACCATTAAGAGGAAAGTGTTGCCACTGCTGTCCACAAACTGTAGGTCTTCTGGCTTCATCTTGCTGCGTTTGCTCTGCTTCTTTTTCTTTTTCTTCTTCTTTTTCTTCTCTAGTTCAGCCTCTCTCTCCTCCCTCTCGATGTCCTCTTGACTCTTCAGTTTGATGAGGGGCCACCAGCCTTTCATCCTCTTGCTGCGGAAGATGGAGAAGCGTGGGCTGGCCTTGTCCTTGGCCATCTTCACGCTACACTGCTCAGAGGATTTAGCTGCACGGACCATATCACTCAGTCGCAGTTCAATAGAACCTTACGAAAAAAGTAAAAAAAGAGATTCAGAGCTGACCTTTATTGTAATTAAATGAAGAAAGGTAATGAAATAGAGGCAATGACATACAGTCCCTGCCGAAAGTACTGGAACGGCAAGGCCAATTCTTTTGTTTTTGCTATACACTGAAGACATTTGGGTTTGAGATCAAAAGATGAATACGAGACAATAGATGTGATTTTCAAAAATTGGGTGGTCTGCCACAAAAGCTGCAATGTTCTATGTTGTTTAACACATCTAGATGTATATCAGGAAATGAAAGCTGAACTTCTGATCTATCGTCTCATATTCATCTTTTGATCTCAAACCGGAATGCCTTCAGTGTATAGCAAAAACAAAAGAATTGGTCTTGCTGTTGTAATACGTTTGGAGGAGACTATATAAGATCAAACAATGCTATGACTGGCTTGGATGGTGTTGTACACTGGGTTGTCAGGGAAACTGTTCTTGTACCTGGACTCAAGGAATGAAATAACCTACCTACTGACTGTAGCCCATCTGATCTATACCTAATTTGTGAGCCATCCTGTACCCATTCATTAGTGTGAGAGGGCCACTACAGGACCATCACTGTGTAGATATCATTAGGATGGTGGTTACTTCATAGTATAGCAATGGCATGGACTGACATGGTAGTGTGTGTTCTAATAATATCTATTCAGAATTGGCCCTACTTGTCTACAAAATGTACCTATAGTGTAGGCAGTAAGCTAATAAACTGGCAACTCAGTGTATTCTCATATATAGTATAAACACAATCATTTTAGATTTTAATCAAATAAGTGACTGTTTACTCAGAAGCCTTTTCATATCAATGAGTGCAGCAAAGGCTTCATTCATTAAGCTGCTCAGCAGTGATGTCCATATCAGCAAGTGTTTACTACTGGATCAATGTCTGACAAAGCTATAGAGAGGAAAGAAAGTGACACCTTTCCAAATTTTTCTGCTTCATGTCTGTACACACAACTTACCCAAGAAATCATTGGAACCAATGCGGTCATAGTCCCAGACCTGGAGCACCAGCACAGCAGGCTGCCGAAACTCTGACTCTTCTAGAGAAAAGATGGACTCTTTCTTTTTATATGTGATCTCCTTCTCTGTGGGCAAGTAGTCAAAGTGGAAGATGAAGCGCCAGTTGAAATTGCCTTCTCCTGTCAGCGAATTAAAATGCACATCCGTCTCTTGCTTTTCATCCTCCAGTCCCTTAATCCAGCTGGTGGACACACACGTAAATACACACACACACACACACACACACACACACACAGAGAGAGAGAGAGAGAGAGAGAGAGAAAGAAAAATTAGGCAGTTAGCCATGAAGATCAGTCGTTGATGTAAATGTATAGGCCTATAAAAATCAACAAATAAAGAACATATGAAGCCATGAAATGATTAACTTGTGAAATATTAAATCAAATAAACTGACTGATTGTGTTATGTATATCTTGTACGTGTGTTCCGACTGACCCTTTAACATAAATGTCACTTGATGGCTCTCCTGTAAAAGGGTTAATGTCATCCAGGACAACATCGTCAGTATTCCAAATAATGACCCGGAGCTCATAGCTGGAAAGAAAGGAGGAGAAAAGGCAAAGGAAAAAGGAGACAGGGAGGAAAAGAAAAATGTTTTACTCCAGGCAAGCTCAGCATATAGGATGCACTCTTGCGAGTAATGTACAATGTTCTACATGTTCACATTCTTCACATTACATGTATTTATTGTAGTTTCTTATTTGATAGACACTGTCTAAACATACTGTAAGATCATGTGCAGAACTTTAGCAACAGACACTAATCACAGTTCTTTATTTAATACAGAATTATTCTAACTTGTGTGGTACCTTATGGGGAGTCTGGGTTTGATGTTGACGGGAGGAGGAGCAGGTACATCCACAGGAAACATGTCAATCCACATGTGAACATAGCCCTGCCACAAACAGAAAGACCACTTTGTTTATTCTCAAACTACACAATATCCTGAAAAGACAAATTCTCAAATGGCCGTTTTTACATAAAGAATATATCAACTTCTGACTTTATCTAAATGTAGTTCATCTTTTATGATCTAAAGTGTAGCCACTGCTGGATAAATGCTGGTGCCTAACCTGGGGCAGGCCGGGCTTGTCTGGGTTTAGCAGTGATCGGACCTCCACATGCTCAGGTACCAGAGGACATGCTCCCACGCAAAACTCTCTCATCTCTCCCCAACGATGAAGCACACTCAGGGCCCTGTGCTGGTCCATCTCCTCATAGTCCTCCTCCGTCTTCTTGTTCTTCTTCAGCAGCTCTGAGAGGAGTGAAATGTTTTTTAAACTCAACAACTATCTTGACACAGGTACAATGATTAGTAACTAATATAGCAACTAATGTATCAGCATATTAACCTTCAAATCCCAATTAAACAATGTGAATGTGAGAGTTATTATTTTGTTTTTATGCATGTATTGCTCTTTGCAGAACTTTAAGCTACATATTAAGCCACAGACCTTCTGGAAAATCCTCATTTGGGATTTTGAATATTTTGTTGAGAACTTTGACTGCTGACTCTCTGTACTCAGGGGAGGGAATCCCATTCTTGCGGCAGAGTTCAGCCAAGAGGGTGCAGGGTTTCTTGGCATCTCGCCACTTATTATAGCCATCCCTGCCAACACAAGACATGTGCTTTAACAGCTTAATCGGATTTAAGTTATATTTAGCACCAACACATGAAATCAAATAAAATATACTCCACAGCATCACCAGCAGAACCACTGATTCTTAATGTTAGACATACTATTTATACTATTTCTAATTACAGATATACTATTAGACAATTTAAAACAGAGTTCCAGAGTCTCATAAAATGATCATTTTCATTTTGGCCAGATGACAGTGAAAAGTGGTGATCATCATGATGATGATGTTACTGACCACAGGTGCCAGCCATCACTCACTTGTCATAATGCAGTGAGAGACCACATATAGCTCGGTGGCGGCTGTAGAAACGATTCTCCAGGTCAATGTGTGTTTCTCCAATCATATCATCAGATCCCACCAAGTCATGGTCAAACACAGTCAGTATAAGCTCCGTCTCCAGAGGGAAGGACACAGTCAGCTCAAACACTCTACAAAAAAAATCAGGGAACACAAGCTGTCAAAACAGTGTGTGTGACAAATCACCATCTGTGACAAAACAGACAGTGGCCTGCTAACTCTTAGAAATGAACGTTTCAATATAATCACCTTAAAAGTTCCTTGGTTTGTCCTATTGAGAAAACCTTTAATGGCTTTATGTAGAAAATTACAGCAGAGGGTTTAGAGAGCGTTCCAAATGTAACTCCTTCAGGAAGTTAAGAACCCTTTAACTATTCAAGAACCCTCGAGGAACTGTCTTTTTTTTTTTAAACTGAAAAAGTGAGTGACTGAGTGACCAGGACGTTTATATTACATTTACAGAATTTAGCAGAAAATTAAAATAAATGGAGCAAAAAATGAAGATCTTTATAAGCAATGAACTACATTGTATTATGCACTCAAGTCCATAAATATTTAGACATTGAGTATTGACAGTTATTGGTATTTTAGCTGTCTCTCACAGTATTTTGGAGTTGAAATTAAATAATCCACCACCACCACCTTTTTTTTAAGGGACCAAAAGTAATTAGACAAAGTAAAGTAATGATAAATTAAATTGCCATTTTAAACACTTGCAAATCCTTTGCAGTCAATAACTGCTGAAATCTGGAACCCACAGACATCACCAGATGTGTTACTTCCCTGGTGATGCTCTGCCAGGCCTTTACTGCAGCTGTCTTCAGTTCTGGCTTGTTCTCAGGGAATTTTGCCTTCAGCAAGTGAAATGCATGCTCAATTGAACTCAGGTCAGGTGACTGACTTGACCATTGCAGAACATTCCACTTTTTGCCTTTTTGCTTTTGAAGTACATGTGAAGAGCCGTCCAATGAGTTTTGAAGCATTTGGCTGAATCTGTGAAGATAATATAGCTCTATACACTTCAGAATTCATCTTGCTGCTTTTGTCAGCAGTCACATCATCAATAAATACAAGGGAACCAGCTCCCTTGGCAGCCATACATGCCCATGGGGGAGGTATGCTTAAAATCATGAGCTGTTCCTTCCCTAGGCCTTCTCTTTCCATCATTCTGGCACAAGTTGATCTTTGTCTCATCTGTACTGAGGCTTACCAATGGTTTATATCTTGTGGTAAACCCTCTGTATATACTCTGGTGACATCTGATCTTGATTATTGACTTTGACACAGATAAACCCACCTCCTGGAGGTTATTCTTGATCTGCTCAATTGTTGTTCTTCACCACAGTTATTTTATGTGGTCTTCTGGACCTTTTGATGTTCCTGAGCTCACCAGTAAATTCTTTCTTTTGAAGAATGTACCAAATAGTAGATTTGGCCACACCTAATGTTTTTGCTATCTCTCTGATGGGTTTGTTTGGATTCTTTCAGACTAATGATGGTTTGATTCACTGGCAGTAACAGCTCTTTGGACTTCATATTGAGAGTTAACAGAAACAGATTCCAAATGCAGCTGCCACATTCTAGACCTTTTATCTACATACTTGTAAGTGCAATAATGAGGAATAATAATAAGGTACAGCTGAGTGCCCAGTTGTCCAATTACTTTTGGATGTAAATCCCCTTAAATCAAAGCCGAAAGCCAACGTCCAAATATTTATGAACTTGACTGTATATATGGGGAGAACTGAGTCAACCAACAATATTAGAATCCATTGAACAGCCTGTGAGACTTAACAGCAAAGCCGCAACTCTGGGACAGTTTGAGTCAGCACATCACCAGTGTAACTGCTACTTCATCATTAGCAGTTTCTCCATTTGATAATTTTTTAAATAATAAAATTGATTTCTTAATCCAAATGTGTCAGACAACAGCAGCGTTTGATATAAGTGCAGGTTTATTAAGAGAAAAACCAGAACGGAAAACTAGTAATAATGAAATGTGACTCAGGCACATATCCTCAGTCTGCACTGGGCAATGAAATTCAATAATCAGGCAAAACAAAACTGAAACCAGAATAACAATACACACACTAGAAATGTTCAGAAACAGTGTTGATTGTGTGTGTGTGTGTGTGTGTGTGTGTGTGTGTGTGAGAGAGAGTGAGAGAGAGAGAGAGAGAGAGAGAGGGAGGGAGAAAGAGAGAGAGAGAGAGAGGCTAGGTTATTTGTAGTAAACATGCTGATTAAGAACATGTGAATACACTCAGAGGTCTGGAGTGAACAGGAAATACTGATCATGTGCTCATTGGTCATGTGAGGTGGTTTGTAGTTCATTGGACTGATAAGGATTTTGGGAAGTGTAGTTCATGGTTTTAGCTATGACGGGTGCTGACAGTTGTTGACGGGTGCTGACAGGACCCCATGTAAGACACAATGTCCTCTGGGATGCCAAAGTATCTGAATAAATGAAAAATGATGGAACAGGAGCTCAGCTGTTTTAAACGCAATGTAGTGCCACTTAGTGCCAGAAATTAAGCAAAGTGACTTCAAGAATATGATTCCCAGTATGGTGGTAAGCTTCTGAGATGGTGTTAAATTGGTGATGAAGTCTATGGACAAGTGATACCAAGGGTGTTGGGAAACAGGTAGCGGCATTGTGACCAGGGGATACCGATCGGTTTAGTGGTCATGTCATGTGGTTTGTAGTGAACTGCTGACCATGTGTGAAAGTGTTTTTCGTGGTTAGAACAGTGACCCATGCAGACAGAGATATGACACAAAGTATAACTTTAATATGCATACTTTTTAGTGGCCAATTTCCACTGAAAAGCATACTTCAGGCAGGTTATATTCCTTGTTTACACACTGCTACATATGCTTGTATTGTTGTGGTTTGATAATTGTGAAGAGAAGTCACAATTGTGTGATATTAAACAAGGTATTGCAAGACAAAAGGATCCCATAGTCTTAATTCTTAGTTATTTCACCAAAGAATGCATGCTATTAATATCAAATATTCTACTAATACTTGTTATCAAGATTATTCTTAAATGCTAAATAAAGAAAAATAGATGTAGTTGTAAAAATAGATGTAGATGTAAAGAGGTACACTCACTCTCCGAACACAGGGTTCAGTTGTTTGGGAATGTAGCGCTCCTTAGAGTCTAGCTGCTGCTGTCCTACCTTCACCACCACGTAGGGGTCAGCCTTACCGTTTGGATCTGCTGGGGCCAGGTTTGTGGCCTTTAAAAAAAAAAAAAAAAAAAAACATCATGAAGAATCAAGAACATTTTCTCTGAGAGGAAAAAAGGAAGCATAAAAATAGTTCGCTAATTTGCTAATAAATCTAATGATATATATATATATATATATATATATATATATATATATATATATATATCATTAGATTTATTAGCAAATTAGCGAACTATTTTATATGTTTGGTTTCTAATGATTCAGGCTGAGTTTTATAGTTTTATAAATGCCATTAGCTTATATATAAACCAATATACCATGTATATATATATACATACACACACACACACACACACACACACACATATATATATATATATATATATATATATATATATATATATATATAAGAATCAAGAACATTTTCTCTGAGAGGAAAAAAGGAAGCATAAAAATAGTTCGCTAATTTGCTAATAAATCTAATGATATATATATATATATATATATATATATATATATATATATATATCATTAGATTTATTAGCAAATTAGCGAACTATTTTTATGCTTCCTTTTTTCCTCTCAGAGAAAATGTTCTTGATTCTTATATATATATATATATATATATATATATATATATATATGTGTGTGTGTGTGTGTGTGTGTGTGTGTGTATGTATATATATATACATGGTATATTGGTTTATATATAAGCTAATGGCATTTATAAAACTATAAAACTCAGCCTGAATCATTAGAAACCAAACATATAAAATCAAACCAAACCAATGGTTATGTATGTTTACATAAACCAAAGATTATATAGTATAATGTATATATAATGGTATGTACTAACTATGTGCTAATGGTATATAGAGATTTCCTAATTGCTTTATTGTTGTGTTATTTTCTTAAAAACAACTTGTTTATGATACAGCATTTGTAGCATGTACATATAAACTGTTTCCATGCTCCAGCTAGACCAGCTCAGTCTGTGTTTTCAGCTGACATCAATCAAAGAAGCAGCAAAATTTTCAAATAATTAGTGCAGTGTTTTTAGGTCTCATTTTTACCTTTACCACATACACACGGACAAGGATTTTGACTGGGGAATTTTTGGGGATTCCATTAGTGATCTGGAAGTCAATGTCCTCATCTTCAGGGGCAATGGGGTAAATCAGAAAAGAACCCTGCAACACATCAAAACTGATTTGGTGATGGCTGCCATAATACAACCACTTAGTCTATCCATACTGAAGCCTCAAAAAATTATGTAACAAACAGAGGAGAAGTGAGGAGCCTGTTAAATAAACGTCATTGCGTGCCATTCACCTTGTATTTGCCCATGGTCCTTTCACTTTCATCCTCCTCCTCATCGTCACAATTAGACTTGCCTTTGTAGATGGGAAAGGTGTGTAGCCAGTCCATGAACTGACTGAATTCATTTTCTAGCTCTGACTTGTATAGCTAATGTAGGGGAACAAGGACATTGTATTGGATGTTAACAGTTAACACAATTATTGTACAATATCTGAGGAATAATCATGTAGTAATGAATAAGAACCTTTAAAGTAGCAATTTTCTTTCTCTTTGGTTTGGGTGGCTCTATGTCAACAATCACAGCATTATCCTCCTCTGCTTCTAAAGAAGACATGTTAAAGTTTCCTCCCTCTGGTGAAAGAAACATTAAAGGTGCAATTAGTTGTGCTTAGGATATACAATTATACTCATGCAAAGAGCTGAAAACAAATAGCTGAACCAGCTTCTTTCACAAGTGAAGAAATCATGGACAAGATATAGAAAGTGGGTTGCAAAATGATTGACAGGTATGCAAAGGTATGCTATTGGTATTTTTCAGTAAAAGCCGTAACCAGAATCACAATGTTAGTGAGGTCCACATTGTAGAAATGTGACCCACTTCATATGTCATAATGCCAGATGTATAGAGACCTGAGTGACGCATCACTCTGACATCAGTTGTGAATCCTGGTTGCAAACACATGGCAGGATACTATAGTGATTTTAAGAGTAGCACCACAGTTTGTTTTCTAAATGTTGCCATGTGATGTTTCATGTCAGAATTGAAAAAGTGTAATAAACACATTAGTTTTTACCGTATACTATCGACTCGGACACCTTTCCAAGCCAATCAAAGACAGTTGTGGTTGGCAGTTAGGAGAGATAATTGGCTCAAGGATCTCATTGATGTTGTAATCATAAAACATTACGTCTTGAACATGCCCACAAACAACAAATTTGTAAGGATGAAAGAGACAAGCATGCCTTCAATTTCTCGCTAGTATAAAAGCTCGGAGTTTCTATGAGATAGAATATATATATATATATATATATATTGTATACATACATATGTATACATACATACACACACACACTATAATATATGTACACACTATATATTTGAAGAGAATACACTAGTGCACTTTTTATATGCTAGCATTTGTAAGGACACTCCCAGAAGTACACTACATTCAATAGTATTCTATTATATTAGTTGTAGAAGTAATAATACGTGTATATGAATATGCTAAATGCTCAGATCTCAGATGTTAAAATACATTTTTATTACAATTTAAATTTGTATTTGGAGAAGAAATGTTTTTATTTTGTTTTAATCAAATATTTTATTGTGATTTTACCATGCAGCTCTTTGGACAACACTTGTAAAGGAACTTGACTCAATAAATTAACCAGTGATAGGCTCACCTACATCTTGTGCATCATCAAGCTCATCATCCTTTTCCTCCTGAAAGAGAAAACAGCTGATTGAGTCTGTGAAAATGCTGATCTTTACAAAGCCAAATACACTATATGCAGTTTATACAAATACAGTATATGCAGAACTGTTTTGTTGTATTTATTCAAATTTCCACAAATTAAACAAAGCCATTGACACCTGCTTGTCAAGTTCCTCCAGTGATGCGTAATATTTAGACCACCAATCAAGCTCTTCCTTTTCTGGCTCCTCCTCTTCAAGTTCTTCCTGCTTCTTGGTGACTGCTTTCAGTGGAGCCTGAAATGTTAATCATAATTATGGCTACCTTCTCGTGCATATGCCTGGTAAGATAGCTGAATTCTACTAACTCACAATACTGAAACTGGAGTCAGGTTTTCCTCCATTCACCCCTTACTCTCCTAGTTGGGTCGGATTCCTTTATCTATGGCTTTATCTACTCAAAGTACTGCACATCCTACTCGAAGTAAACAATAATCCAAATACGAGCATGGCTGAGTGGCTTTCCCAAACTGAAATGGGAGTCTCAAAACTGCCTTTTTTGCTCTTAATCACAAGAGTGTGAGAACTGCAAGTTCTGGTGATAAACTTGATTGCATGCATTGGTGACCTGCAGAGCATTCCTTGATGTTCCTGGTACTGTACTATTAAGATACTGTGGCCATTAGATGCTCAGGCCAACTGTTCATCTGTCACATAGATTCCCTTGTCTAAGCAGCAAATCAGCCAGAACTTTGATAGAAGAGCTCAGGAAAAGATGGCTGTATGACAGCGGTATTCATTGCAAATCAAACTAAAAGCAAAACATCAAAAGCCCAGTAACTAGGAGCGCATATTAAAATAAGTGTGCAAATGTATTGATTTCCTAATAAAAAAAAATTCATCATGAGTATTAAACAGTGATGAATAACAATCAAGTGGGCTCTGATTCCACAAGACACACACACAGACACACATGCTGACACACAGCGAGTCAAGAATTCCCACTGAGAAGTCACGATGGGGTTCCTACAAATGTGCTCAGTGCTGAATTAATCAGAGAGCAATCAAGCTGCAGGAGCACCAAACACTTTCTGAGTGGACACTAAGAACTGAGCATGCTCACAATCTTAAAGTCATAATCAAGGGTCCAAAGAGTCCAATTACTCATTAGGAGCTATTTTAAACACCAGGCAGCAATGTCCTTACACCCATCCTCCCATCAAGCCATCATAAGAGATGGGAGCTTCAGAAACAATTTTCCAACTTCTTACTCATGGCGGAAGAAAGGACATTATGGCAGATAATTCATTATTTTTCCAAATCTAATCTGGTTTCACAGGTCACAGATACAGGCTTATGTTTATAACCTTTAGTTGGATTATATATTAACATAGATCCATCTAACTAGTACTTTGTCTTAGCAATGCACTTGAAAAACAAGACTTCACAATTACGACTTTGTTGAACCCATGAGCATGTGAAGGCAGCACAAAATGGTTGTGAAACCTCTAAGTCTCCAAAGGCAGATAGATGTGCTAGCTAGGCAGATCAATGGAAAATTAATGTCACAGAAATAATGGAGATGTAGATGCACATGGTGAAACTCACTGTGACTAGATTGATAGGGTTAATGGGAATTTTTGTGTCTTTTAGAGGAAGTCCTCTCAGGTCCATGCTCATAACTGTCTGAAGAGGGGTGTTTTGTTTTGGAGTTTTTTTCTCTGAAAATAAGAACAGTTGTTGTTGCCAATGAGTGTCATAAGCGTGCTGTCATATGGTTGTCATAAGCGTGCTGTTTAAGCTAAACACACTCATGTACCCTCACGTGGCTCCTCCTCATCGTCCTCCTTCCAGTCATCCAGGTCTTTGGGTGCAAAGTGCATGAGACTCTGCACAACATGAGTCCCCACCAGCACCAGCCGCCCAAATGCCCGCTGTTCCATCACAAAGATGGTGAGGGGAGGATGCAGGTACACCAGCTCTGGAAGCTCCTGAAACATACACATCACACAGTTTCAGCTCCATACAACTGACACACAGATAATCATCAGTGTAATAATCATTACTCTCGCGTAACAGAAATTTAAGCACTGTCGTAACAAGAGACCAGCATAAACTGTGACACAATAATGTTAGTGTGCAGCACAGATTATTTTTCTATCCCCTTCTTGAGAAGACTTACCACATCAAAGTGTTTAACAATCTCACTGAAGTTGGGGTTCTGCTTGTAGTTTGCAATCTCTTCTGACTCAATCAACTGCCCGGCACACTCCATCCGAACCTGAGGCTTTTCCACTTCAAACAGGTTCACACGTTTCAGGTCCCGCAGACCCCAATACAGGACCTACCGTATGTCAAAACCACAGTCTCTAGCCACTCAGAAGATGAATGTAAGCAATATAAAACCTCGATGATGCATTTATGTTTTTGCAGTGTAAAATGATCTAAAATCTTCCCCATGTTCTTATCTGGTCTACTTATATCTCGATTGTTGTACCTCTATCCTGAATTTCCTTAGAACGGGCCGCACTCCTTCTGGGATAATGTAATGCCTTTCTGACTCCATGTACTCTGGCTCTCTGGGCTCCACATCCAGTGGCAGGACTGGCTGCTCATGTAATATATACATTACATTTAAAGATAAGCCTCCCATTGAAGAGCAAGCGCTTAAAACTTACGTTTGCATGACTTGAAAGATTTGAAAATTTAATTTCTTTTTGGTTAACTCAGTAACTTTAAGCACAAAGTCTTGTAGCTTTGACTGCCTGAATATGAAGAATTCTGTTTTTAGTGTGTTAGCAGTTAAAGTAAGCAGTAAGACTGAAGGACATACCTCGCCGAAGCCAGTGTAATCCAGCTCGATAAGTTCAAAAGCGGCCAGTAGCTCTCCAGCCTTGCTTTTCCCTTTAGTGATGTCAAAGAACTTCAGCATGGGTTTCTTATATGGCTCCTCCACAAATTTCAGCTCTGGTTCAGCGAATGCTCGACCTAGGGACTGTGGACTGCCCTGTGTTAAATTCATAACAGACCATATATGTTAAATATGTTAAATCTATTGCAGTTAATGTGGATCTACAACACAGGAACATAATCACGGGAACACAGGAACTGATCTCCAATATATAGCATGGTCACTTATATATATATATATATATATATATATATATATATATATATATATATATATATATATATATATATATATATATATATATATATATATATATATATATATATATATATATATATATTTATATATATATATTTATATTTACATCTAGATGTGTTAAACAACTTGGAACATGGCATCAATTGTTTGAACCCACCCATTTTTCAAGTGATCAGAAATATAAAGTAATACAGATATTAGAGACGTGAGCAGAAGACCACATCAGGTTCCACTCCTGTCAGCCAAGAACAGGAACCTGAGGCTTTCATGGGCACAGGCTCACCCAAACTAGACAGCTAAAGACTGGAAAAAGACCAGGTTTTTTTTTTTCTAATCTTCAACTGTCCAGTTTCTGTGGGCCTGTGCACATGATAGCCTCTGGTTCTTATTCTTGGCTGACAGGAGTGGAACCCAATGTGGTCTTCTGCTGTTGTAGCCCATCCACCTCAAGTTTCAATGTCTTGTGTATGATGAGATGCTTTTCTGCTCACCATGGTTGTAAAGAGTGATTATATAAGTGATTCTATCCTTCCTGGCAGCTAGAACCAACGTGGCCGTCTCTTATCAACAAGCCGTTGGCACCCACAAAACTGTCACTCACTCAGTTTTTTTTGTTGTCTTTTTGCACCATTTTGTGTAAACTCAAGAGACTGCTGTGTGTGAAAATTCCAGGAGATCAGCAGTTGGTGTATTGGAGTTGGTGTATTGGTAAAAATACATTTAAGTATTTTTCTGTACTGTTTCGTGAGTGAGTGTGATAAGCTCACTAGTTTGTTATAGTCGTAGATATTGATGATAACCACAGGGGGGTCATCCCTGAAGTCATCTTTACTGCCTTCCATGAGGATTTGATCATACAACAGCAACTCACACCAGGTTGGGGACAGAGTTTCCTCCATTACCTACAACACACATGCACCGTGTGCTCAGCAATAAATATATTTAAAATGTCATTCATGTATATGTACAGTATACTCTTAGGAATTATGAAATATGTCATATCCCTTACAATTCCTATCACCTACAAACTAAATGATATAGAAACTAGTGATGCACTCTTTCAGAGTCTACATATGAGAAGAGTAAATGAAAATGGAAAAACATCTATAGCCCCTAAACACATAGACCTCAAATGTTGAATAAAAGCTGTATGAAATATGTTCAACACACCTGTGTAACTTGACACTGAGTGGAGAACACAACCTTAGTGAAAGGGTCTGAGAGGCCATTATCATCCGCAGCAATGATGCCACGTGCTTGGTAAATGTGGGCACGGAGCTGGAAATAACGACTGTCTGGAGAAACATACAGCAAATATGGAAGTGATTAGCATTACGTTATGAAACAAGCTTCCAGTAAAAATTGTTTATAGGGTTTTTTGTTGTTTTTTTAAATAATTTATTTAAGTTAAATGTAACTACAGATTACTATCATAATTAGTAAGCAATAACTATCATTCCTAGTTTATGGGAAATAAGAACTTTAGAAAAACATATTTACAAAACAACATACTTACCATCCACAGCTAATTTAGTGGGGGGCATATTTGGGGGTATTGGGGTCCCAAAAGTTGCTGCCTCATATATGGGCCTGAATTCAGAAGGCAGGCTTGTGACACAGTTTTTCGAATACTTGGTGACACCAAGCCACATGTAGACTTCCAGTTTTGCAAAGATCTCACCCAGAGGTCCTCCAGAGGTCTAGAGATTGTGTGTAAAACTTTTTAAGAAAAACTCAGTTGTTGCTGATCTTCTTTAAGATTAGGCTATAGAAATAAGTTTTGTAATGGTATACTCAGGGCCTGATATTTGAGTTTGATGTGTTCGAAACAGGATGATCTTAAGATACCTTCATGTAAATGGATGTGATTTTGCCACAGTTTTTGCCTTTCTCTTCCTCCACCAGAGAGAAAAGAATGGAGTGTGCTGGGATCCGGGCATATGCTATCCTCCTCCCTCCACTCATCATCCAGAGGAACACATCAGGCAGAGTGCTCTGGGGCTGAAGATACATAAAAACAGGACACACAAAGTAATCAGTCACAGATAAATACACACAGTAAACCATGCAAAATATTGACATATAGTTTCAAGGACACAGGCCACAATCACCTCTTTAGCCAGGAAGTGTATTCTCTTTAGGATGCGCCTGACATCAGCCAGCTTCTCTCGGACTGTACGTCGTGTCACCCTCCTCTGCACTCTCAGAGCTTGCTTGGCCAGAATGATCTATCAATAAGATTCAACTGAAAACCGTGGCTAAGAATGAAACAATTGTCCTATTGAGTAGAAATAAGGAATGATTCTGTTATGCAATTTATCTCACTATGTTTCTCTTAATGAAGGTTGTGCGGCACTTGTCGAGGTTGTTTGGCCGAGACTGCCGTTTCCTGTCCAAGCTTGCACTGTACTGTCTGGAAATCAGAAAGAACACCACATGTTTTATGTGCAGTGAAAATGTTCTAATGATTGAACATAAATACATTCAAAGCAGAGGCCTACTTGCAGGTGGAAACAAACTCCAACAAGAGTTCCACCAAGCGCTCCTTAGCATTACTTCTTGGTCTTTTTAAGAGCATTTCTACCTCATCAAGGCCAAATTCCTAAAGAAAACACCAAAGCAACTTCATTACAAAACAGCTGTTTTATTTGAATCAGTTGATGTTAAGAAAACTGGGAATGTACAAGGTATATAATAGTGAACATGCCAGTCTGTCAGCCATCTTGGACAGCCAGTTGCAGTTGTGGTAACGGAAGGTGTGGTCCTCAAAATAGTTCCACACATAGAGACATGGTTTCTCACGAAGCAAGGGAATACAGCGGAATGACCTGCAAAAGTAGAGCAGTTTAAGAAGTAACACCAGGTCATGGCAGTGAGAATTATCTGGATAACTTCCAATATACACATGCAAAGCCATTCCAACAAAGTCATCATGTCTGATGCAGCGCTTACAATAAATACCAGTGGCATATAGTCATCTTTCCCTGGAACCTTCTTACTAAGTTCTCACAGTTTAGCTGATAATTAGCATTTATTCCGTGCTTTCTTACTGCCAGGGATGGTGAGGGTCACCTGGGTAATGTATGCTATAAACTAATGAAAAACTCACACACCTTAGAACTACTAAGAAAAGGTGTTGGAGTTGCACTCACACAGCAGCAGCAAAAAATGCAAACTCACATGGCAGCTGCAAAAGTGCAAGTCTTTTAGAATGGCCCGGTTAACTGTTTGGTCTATTATGGAAAAAATGAAGTGTCTGTTGTGTGGTTGGAGAACCAAGTCCAGCCCCAGAGCTGCATGTTAGCAGAAATCCAGTTAACTTAGCAGATTAACAGCAAGTGGTATGGTGAGGGTAAACCACACAACTCTGTGGAGATAGCGCTATGGGAGAACTCAACCTGGCAGGGAGAATGTGAGGTGAGTGCCACTTACTGAGCAACACAGCAAGTTCGTAGAGATAACGAGCAAATAGCACAGTGAGAAATAGCTAACATGGCTAGCCAAATTAAAGCTAGAAGGTACCATGGAGCTCAGTAGTGCTTCACTATAAAATTGCTCAAAATGTTTAAAAAAAATTATCCACAATAGCTCCATATGGTGTACATGTAATCCAATGTGTATGAGACAAGAGGAAGTAAGGGGAAAGATGGCTGTATGCCAGCATGCATACATTACATAAATACAGTGGTATATACACCAATCAGCCATAGCATTAAAGCCACCTGCTTAATATTGTGTAGAGGGGGGCCTTGTGCCACCAAAACAGCTCTGACCCAATGAGGCATGGACTCCACAAGACCTCTGAAGGGGTGCTGTGGTATCTGGCACCACGACATTAGCAGAAGATCCTTTAAGTCCTGTATGTTGCGAGGTGGGGCCTCCATGGATCAGATTTGTTTGTCCAGCACATCCCACAAACATAGGATTGACATCTGGCGAATTTGGAGGCCAAGTCAACATCTTCATCATGTTCCTCAAAACATGACTACTGCTATTAGGGAATAATGTTGCCATGAAGGGGAGTACTTGGTCTGCAACAATGTTTAGGTAGGTGGTACGTGTCAAAGTAACAGCCACATGAATGCCAGAACCCAAGGTTTCCCAGCAGAACATTGCCCAGAGCATCACACTGCCTCTGCCAGCTTGCCTTCTTCCCATAGTGCATCCTGGTGCCATCTCTTCCCTAAGCAAGTGACGCACACGTACTCGGCCATCCATATGACGGAAAAGAAAACATGATTCATCAGACCAGGCCACCTTCTTCCATTGCTCCATGGTCCAGTTCTGATGTTCATGTGCCCATTGTTGGCGCTTTCGGAGGTGGACAGAGGTCAGCATGGGCACTCTGACCGGTCTGCGGATGCACAGCCCCATACACAGCAAGCTGCGATACACTGTGTGTTCTGACTATCGTAGCCAACATTAACTTTTTCAGCAATTTGTGCTTTTGTGGGTATCGGACCAGACAGGCTAGCCTTCACTCCCCACGTGCATCAGCCTTGGGCATCCATGACCCTGTCACTGCTTCACCGGTTGTCCTTCCATGGACCATTTTGGTAGCTACGAACCACTGCATACCAGGAGCACCCCACAAGACCTGCTGTTTTGGAGATTCTCTGACCCAGTCGTCTTGCCATCATAATTTGGCCCTTGTCAAAGTTGCTCAGATCCTTATGCTTGCCCATTTTTCCTGCTTCCAACACATCAACTTGAGAACTGACTGTTCACTTGCTGCCTAATATATCCCACCCCTTGACAAGTACCACTGTAACAAGATAATCAATGTTATGCACGTCACCTGTCAGTGGTTTTAATGTTATGGCTGATCAGTGTAAAATACCAATAAATCCCATTAAATACTGCACACAAGAATGTATCCAGGTGATTCTCACCACCTGTAGTGTTCAGGGAGTGAAACAGAAGTGCATTTTGTTATTTGAGAAACACAGAAACATGTAATGGCATATGATAGATATTGAAATATCTGCATCTGCTGTTACAAAAATTGAAAGTTCTCAATCTTTGATATTTTTCAAGAGTAACAGTTTCAAGAGTAACAGTACTAATTCACTTGAGTAAATGTAAAAGTAGTGATCAAGAAGATGAGTCATAAAAAGAGTAAATAAGTAGTCTGGTGAAAAACCACTTGAGTAATTACTTTACAAATTACTTTTTTTTTTTTTTTACATGTGTACTATGGACACAACTAATCCAAAATTGTCCTATTTTCTATTCTGTTCTATTTTTCTTTTTTCTTTTCTTTTTATTTTAAATAATAACCATGTCAAACGTCATGAACATAAATCAAATTAATTTTGCCATTTTTCCAATAAAGTAAAAGTACTATGTTTAATTATTCTTTAAAAAAAACTGTTACTGTGAACTACATACTGAAGTACTGTAACAAGAGTACATGCATTTGTTACTTTTCACCCATGTAACACACCAAATAGCAAATGAGCCAAAAATATTCATTTCTGTCTTAATTGGATTTGGCATTGGACTAAAAGGTGTGAAAGCACCCTTAAGGGTCAAAAGGTCAACCAGACTATTAAACTCTTCCATACTGATAAACAAATACCAACACTCCAGAGTTGACCGTTTGCTTCAGAGAGTTCAGTAAAATAACTGACAAACCAAACAAAACATTTTAGAGACTTGGGAACTTTTTAACTATTAAGTACCAACCCAATGTTAGTTTTTTGGTGTATTTGGTTTCTTTATTAGGCATAGAAGAGCTTTTAGGAGTGATGCTGTGTTACCCATCATATTCAGTGGGCTGTGTTCTCCTGGGTACCGTAACAGACTGGTCCCTAGAGCCCAGCACAGGCAGCTCTTGTCTCTCCAGCTCATCCTCTGACTCTAACAGAGGCTGTCTGTCATCTGCCACATCATCCGGACCACTGCCCTTCTCACTCTTTACTACCACATCTGTTGTTTTGCCATAGTTTCCTAGAAAAGTAGGGAAAAAAGTATATAATCTTGCAGTATGCTTTGGGATTTTTTGTTTGTTTGTTTGTTTGTTTTTTTACATTTCAGAGATTCAGCCATCATGTTTCTATCAATCATCTCTTTTCATCATTCAGGTATTCATTTATTTCTAGAAATAAATTATTCAGATAATTATAATTTGACAGCAACACAAGGCTAAGAAGAAGTGATAAAATGAATTTGTCTTGCCTTTCATAGTACAAATACATGATGATTCATAAGTACATGATGAATATGTCTTACAAGAAAATTATACAGTCAGGTCCATAGATATTTGGACATTGACAAAGTTATTGTTATTTTAGCTGTCTTCCACAGTATATTGAAGCTGAAATTAAATAATGAATATGAACTGAAAGTGCAGACAACAGAATGGTGTAAGATTTAAAGCATTTTTTATATGTGGTCTGCCTTTTTTGAGGAACCAAAAGTAATTGTACAATTGGCTACTCAGCTGTTCCATGGCCAGGTGTGTGTTATTCCTTCATTATTTTATTTACAAGTAAGGAGAGAAAAGGTCTAGAGTTGTGTGCAATTTGCATTTGGAATCTGTTGCTGTTAACTCTAGATATGAAGTCCAAAGTGCTGTCACTGCCAGTAAAGCTAGCCATCACTAGGCTGAAAAATCTAAACAAATCCATCAGAAATACACTGGTGGTCTAGTGGTTAGGATTCGGCGCTCTCACCGCCGCTGCCCGGGTTCGCAGCGTGTGTGTATTCACTACTGTGTGTGTGCACTTGGATGGGTTAAACGCAGAGCACAAATTCCGAGTATGGGTCACCATACTTGGCCACAAGTCACTTCACTTCATATGGCCAAAAGTTTATGGAGACCTGACCGTCACACCTATATGTGCGTCTTCCCCAAACTGTTGCCGTTGGAAGCACACAATTTATATGCTGTAGCATTATAATTTCCTTTCATTGAAATTAATGGGCCCAGACCTGTTCCAGCATGACAGTGCCCCTGTGCACAAAGCGAGGTCCATGAAGATATGGTTTGACAAGGTTTATGTGGAAGAACTCAAGTGACCTGCACAGAGCCCAAAGCTCAACCTGTGAACACCTTTGGAATGAATTGGAACGTCAACTGTGCTCCAGGCCTCCTCACAGATCAGTGCCTGATGTGGCTGAATGGGCAAATCCCTATAGCCATGTTCTAGTGTAAGAGTAAGTAAGTAAGATATTCCTTTATTTGTCCCGCAGTGGGGAAATTGCATTTAAAATAAGGGGTACAGTACAGAAAGAGTATGCACACAAGAACAGCAGGGGTACAGTAAAGAAAGAGTATGCACACAAGAACAAGGTAGATTAAAAACTATTCTGTACATAAATGGCTTAAATAGTGCTAAAAGCAAAAATCCTAACACAAAACAAAAAAAGGAGAGGGGTATATACACATAAGTACAGGTTGGTTGAGACCTTAGTGGAAAGCCTTCCACTCCAGAAGAGTGGAGGTTATTATAACAGCAAAGGGGGACTAAATCTGGAACGGGCAGAGCATCACCAGGGAAGAAACCCAGTGTGGTGATGTCTATGGGTACATTGACTGCAAATCATTTGCAACTAAACATTAAAAATGACAATTTAATTTAGGATTATTTTAGTCTGTCCAATTACTTTTGGTCTCTTAGAAAGGAGGGGAACCACATAAAAACAGATGTTGATGTAGATGATTTAGACGTAAACAGTGGACCTATTATTAGATGTTTTAGGCATTTATTCATACCTATAGATAGCTCAAAGGTGACATATCTGGAGCCAATGGACGGATCTATCATGGTCACCTCAAAGAATGATGCAAACAGCAAGAATTCCTCTTTCTCCCCTGCGAAGTTCTGCAAAGTTAAGTTTAGCATTAGGAATCTCTCCCTGAAATTATATAGAAGTACACTCATTGGCCGCTTTAACAGGAACACCTGTACACCTGCTCATTCATGCAGTTATTCAATGAGACAATCATGTGGCAGATCAGGCAATTTTTTTTACAATCCTCTCCCCACTGTGATTTGCTCTGAGATGCTTTTCTGCATCACGGTTGTAAAGAGTTTGAGTTATTGTAGACTTCCTGTCAGCCCAAATGAGTCTGTCCACTCCTCTGTTTCTGGCCACATAACTGCCACTCAGTGGATTTTTTTTTTCTTGCAGTCTCTGGAGTAAACTCTAGGGAATAAACTCTAGAGACTGGTGTGCATAAAAAAAATCCAGAAGATGAGCAGTTTCCAAAATACTCAAAAAAGCCTGTATGGCACCAACAACCATACCACAGTCAAAGCCACTGAGACTGATGTGAATCATAACTGAAGCTCTTGACCTGCATTAGATGATTTTATACCTTCTGCTGCTACCCTACAATTGTCTGATTGGATAATTGCATGAATGTGCAGGGGTACAGTTGTTCTTATTAAAGTGGCCTGTAGTGTATATAGATATAAGGTGTTTAAAGCAGAAACTTTCTGACCTCAGGAAGAGGATGAATCTCCTCCACTTCAACAGTGACAGCTGCTGGAACCTCAGATGTGGCCTCCTCCGACTCCTCAGAAGGACCACTGCGACCCTGCATGCCTGAACAGTACGATAAGAGACTATCAGTTTTAAAATCTAGCTATAAAACGTTTGAAACACAGACAAGAAGAAATAAAAATGAAAATAGATTGGATAAACACTGCTTTCACAAAATCATTTGACTAAACACATTATGAATCAGGCTCCTTCCATAGCAAGGTAACCCTACTTTCGTCTCTGAGTCCATAATTTCTAAAACTGTTATTATTTCACCTGCTATGATAAATGTTACACATTATCCTGCATTTTTATTCAGACATGGAGACAAATACGTATATAAACAAAGATTTGTGAAATCTTTGTATGGAGTATCTAATGAGGTCCACAAAGTACGCTATGCTTTATATTTTCAAATCATTGAAAGTGATATTTCTAACATCATCTGCTAACAGCTGACACCTTGAATTGACTACAGTGACTAACTAGAGTTACTACAGTGCATTTGGAAAGTATTCAGACCCCTTCAGTTTTTGCAAACTTTATTGTGTTATAGATTTAATTCAAAATGGATTAAATAGACTTTTTCTGGCCATTAATCTACATACAATAACCAATAATGACTAAGCAATAAAAGGTTTTTAGAAATTTTTGCTAAATTATTAAACATCAAAATAAGAACCTTTATTTAGTACTTTGTAGAAGCACCTTTGGCAGTAATTACAGCTTCGAGTCTTCTTGGGTAAGTCTCTACAAGTTTTACACACCTGGATTTGGGCAGTTTATCCCAGACCCTCTCAAACTCAATCAGACTGGATGGGCAGCATCTGTGAACTACCATCTTGAGGTCTCTCCACAGTTGTTTCTCTGGTACTTGTGCCAAAGCCACTCTGGTGTTGTCTATGGTCATTATTGTACTGACAGGTGAACCTTCACCCCAGTCTGTTGTTATGTGCACTCTCTAGCAGGTTTTTTTGAAGAACTTCTCTGTATTTGGCTGCATTCATCCTTCCCTCTGAGAAGTACACTCATAGCATGATGCTGCCACCACCACTCTTCACCGTAGGAATGGTATTATCAGTTAATGAGCAGTACCAAGTATCCCCCAGACATAGCACTTGGAGTTCAACACCAAAAAGTAAAAATTTTGTCTCATCAGACCAGAGAATCATTTTCCTCATGCTCGCAGAGTCATTTAAGGGCCTGCCTTATGCCTTCTGCTTACAAGAGGCTTCTGTTCTGTTCTACCATAAAGGCCTGACTCATGGTATATTTATGGTTTCCCTTGTGGCAGGTTCACCCTTCTCTGAGAAGAACTTCTGATATTCTGTTAGAGTGGCCACTGGGTTCATGGTCACCTCTCTGACCAAGGCCCTTCTAGACTGGTTACTGAGTTTGGCCAGACAACCAGAGTCCTGGTGGTTACAAATTTCATCCATTTCAAAATGACGGAGCCCACTGTGCTCCTGGGAACATTCAAAGCTTTAGAAATGGTTTAATACCCTTGCCCAGATCTATGTCTTGACATAATTCACAGAAGTACACAAAGAATTCCATGGACTTCATGGCCTGGATTGTGGTCTGACATGCACTGTGAACTGTGGGACCTTATACACACACACTGGTGTGTGCCTTCCTTAATCATATCCAATTAACTGAAATATCCATAGGTTAAATTCAAGGAAAATCAAATTGTTGGAATCAAGATCTAGGAAAATCTCAAGATAGCAACATCAAAGCAAATAGCTTGCACCTGAGCTCAGTTTGGAGTGACTTTAGCCAAGGGTCTGAATACTTATCTAAGGGAAATATTTCAGTTCTTGATTTTTAATAAAATTGCAAAACTTTCTCAAAAAATATCTTGTTTATCATTATGGATTATTGTGTGTAGATTAATGGTAAAAAGTCAATTCAGAAATAGATTTAGACAACATTATTCTCAAAATTCAATTTACTTGTCTTTTGTCCTTACCATCACTGTCTTTTGCCTTCTTTTCTTTGGACTTCTTGCTTTTCCGCTTGAACGTAAGTTTGCTCAGCGTGCTCTTGACGCTGGCAATGGCTTTGCTCTCCACTACAGCAACAGCAGGGGATGAGTAAACCTCCACTGTCAGAGACAGCAGCACTCTTCCCCGGTAGAAGATGCCCTCACTCAGGCCCTCATTCAGGTCACGATGGATGTCGCGCAGTGTGGAGTTTTGAGGTGACCCATATAGGTTGATCCATGACGGGCCAAAAGTTGGATTAAACCCTGCAACATAGCAAACAAAGTACAAACAAAGTAGCAGAGAAGCGAGGTCAGGAAAGGAATGGAAGGTAAGAAACAAGACCAGGAACTGCAGCAATTCAAAAGAAAAAAAAATGTACTGCAGTGCAATGTGTTGTGGAGAACACTACCATTTCTGTTGGGGTTTGAGATTTGCTGGAGGTCAAGGAAGTGTGTGGCCACAGCTACATCGCCAATGTTGGCATCATCAAGGATCTGAACTTTGATTCGTCGAGCAAGGGGAGGAAACTGCTCGATAAAGGAGATCTGCTCATTCCACACAGGTGAATTGGTGTTGCTCTCCACTGACGTCTCTCCCTAAGAACAACACCCTCCACTTAATCCAACCACCACTATCAATCAGAGAACTGGGGTAGGTAAAGTACTGGCAGGTGATACTGTTTATTAAATGATGTATATTAGTGAATATGGGTGTGCTGTCCAAAGTGTTTATGGTATTAGAACAGCTTTGCTAGTGGGGAAACTCCTGATTTAGTGTTCCAAGTACATTACTAATTGCTGTATATGCTGTTAGCTAATAAGGAAACATGTAGACAGCAAATATGTGCACCACAGCCCATTTAACAAACAAACCTGCTGTTAGGGTGTGTGTGTGTGTGTAAGCTTACAGTAAAGAACGGTGAACAGCCAGTACACATAGATGAGGATGTGTGTGCATTATAAACTCAAAATAACAACTGGCCCCAGTTAAGCTTTATGGTTAAAAGACCTATGGAAAAATGCCTCTTACAGAAAGCATTTAAATTCTGAGAAGTGGGCTTACAGCACATCCTAATGATCCAAGTCCGAGACAAAATGAAGTCAAATAAATATCACACTGCACAGATGACTTGGACTTCCCTTTATGTGTTCTGAAAACACATGGCAGTCAGTTTTTGAACACCTGTGAATTCCCACTAACATATTCAACTCCAGGTTCATCTGAATGCACCTATAAGTGACAAAAAGTAAAAAGGAGTATCATAAGGGAAGCACCTGCTGGCCAGCGAATGTGACCTGCACATAAGGGTCAATGAAGACTTTTTTATCGCCCATCATTTTGGAGAAGCTGCCCAGAAAACCAGCATTCATGCTGGGTAGGTCCTCAGCTCTGTAGATCCTCAGCAGGAACTTGGCCCATGGTCGTTCCACTGGCATCCTCTTAGGAAGCAGTAGGTTCCTGTGTGAAAGAAAACCCTTTTATAGCCCTCTGCATGAACCAAACAAAATGCAGAATAAAATCAAAGCAATTTTATATATGGCAGGAGAGAAGCTATAATATGATAGAGGAGAAAAAAAACAATCAGCGCATGTCTTTGCACTTGCTCACTTCTCAATGTCATCATTCTGACTTGTGGCAGGAGGCAGACTGGCGATTCCCATAGGGTCCCCCTTCATCATAACGCTCAGTGTGCACTTCACATAGCCCTTTATCCCCGAGCGTGTGTCCTTAGGGTCTGTGAGTGGAGCCCATTTCTGGTAGAAACGGTGGTCTGGAGAGAGACAGAGAGAGAGAGAGAGAGAGAGAGAGAGAGAGAGAGAGAGAATAACTATGAACTAGCTTGATGACTAATAATTACAGTTAACATGCTATTCTCTATAGAGCCCTGTAATTAGCACACATTGTGATGAGTTAATTACCATCATTAAGTGGACACCATACTGTTATCTCTGTACAAATGTCATACATTTTAGTGGAAATGGGAAACGACTGACTGAGATAAGTATCTGTCCATGATTTTTTTTTTAGATTCAATACACATCATTAACATTTTATGATATTAAAACTAGTATTTGTTAATAATTCATTTAGAATGAGTCAGCATACCTGGCTGCTGGTAGACTGTACTGATGTCTATCTTGAAGGAGCCAATGTGGGTCATCAAAAATGCAAGCATCTTTTTGTGAACAACCTGAAATCTCAAATAAATGGTGTACTTGAGCATCAACTATTTCAAGAGCACTTGATTCCAATGTGTCTTTTTATACTCTAGAGCACTTACAGAAATCTGAATAACTTTATCGAAAAGCACATCCTGTGTCTCCTGAAATTCAAACATGAAGTTCTGAAAGACAAAGACCAACACAAACATAAGCAATGGTCTGAGCTAAAACTTTCCTATAGCCAGGGCTTCACATTTTAATCTTTAGAAGTCATGTACCTCATTAAAGAATGGACAGTTTGTGGATTTCTGGGTGACTGTATGTTTCTTCTCATCTCCTACAGTGATGTACACAGCAGGGTTGATGTTTACACCTACCAACTTCTGAGCCTCTATCACATTGATATTTACCTGCAGCAGGATATCAGATTAACAGGAAGATCACAACATCTTATCCACCACCTCCATACAGCACAGTTTATAGACAATATGATGTACAATTCAGCAGCAACATTCATTTAAAGGAAAAAAAGACATTTCTGACATTTTGACCAGACCTTTGGACTATAGCATCATGTACACGCCGGCTAGGAAAAGTATAATATATTATATGGCCAAAAGTTTGTGGACATCTGACCATAACATTCATACAACATGTGCTTGTTGAACAGCCCATTCCAGATTTAGTCCCAATTTGCTGTTATCCTCCACTCCTCTGGGAAGGCTTTCCACTACATTTTGGAGTGTGGCTGTGGGGATTTGCCCATTGAGCCACAAGAGCATTAGTGAGATCAGATACTGATGACGGATGAGGAGGCCCGGGGGGCAGACACCATTCCAGTTCATCCCAAAGGTGTTCAGAGGGTTGAGGTCAGGGGTCTGTGCAAGCCATTCGAGTTGTACCACTCTAACCTTGGCAAAACATGTCTTCATATGATCATGACAATTTTCAACTGTCATGCTGGAACAGGTTTGTGCCCCTTAGTTCCAGTGAAGGGAAATTGTAATGTTATAGCCTACAACGACATTCTATACAATTTTGTGCTTCCAAATTTGTGTCTCCAGTTTGGGGAAGAACCACATATGAGTGTGATGGTCAGGTATCCGCAAACTTTTGGCTATATAGATGATACACCATATAGCCAAAAGTTTGCGGATACCTGACCATTCCAGGTACCATTGTGAATCCTCAGAATTACATCACATAATAGGCTAATACACAATAATAAGGCTTTTCATTTCAATTTTGTTTTCAGTGGAGCCTTTCAGTTTTGTTCAGTGTGTTTTACTTTACATTTATATAATGATAATGTTTACATTATACTGTATGTCAGACTTTCTGCATGTACTAATGATATCTTCAGAGACTCACCTGGAATGACTTGACTTTTGGGGCAACAGCAAGTTCATGCTTGGATAAAGGTGCACATCGGCTAAAGAAATGAAATGTGTGTGAATATTGAAAGAAATATTCATGGAAGTAGATGTCATGTGAGATTTTTCTTTCAGAACCAGGTTCTGTATAAGAAAAATTTACTCCTTTTAAATTTGTAGAACTTGTGGTAAATTATAAACATGCCAAGAATGTGGTTGTTACTCTGAGATAACTGCCAAAGAGGATTCCTAACTCATTAGAAATGAAAAGTGAATGAACTTAGATGACAGTAGAAAAATAGTCAACTTGTTGAGCAGTCATTGTCTGGATTTTCCTTGCATGATGATCTAATTTAGCTAAATAATATGATTTATCGACTAATTAGTTCCATTCATACACTGCCTGGCCAAAAAAAAAGTTGCACAATCTGATATTTTGTTGCATTGCATTTAGCTTTGATTACGGCACTCATTCATCCTGGCATTGTTTCAACAACCTTATGCAACTTCACAACATTTATTTCCATCCAGAGTTGCATTAATTTTTAACCACTCCGTAAAGTCTTCTCCAGCACACCCCAAAGACTTTCAATGGGGTTAAGGTCAGGACTCTGTGGTGGCCAATTCATGTGTGAAAATGATTCCTCATGCTCCCTGAACGAAGTTAAGCCTGATGAATCTTAGCATTTTCATCCTGGAATATACCTGTCCCATCAGGGAAGAAAAAGTCCATTGATGGGATAACCTGGTCATTCAGTACATTCAGGTGCTCAGCTGACTTCATTTTATAGCCGCACAATGAGGCTGAGCCTTGACCTGACCAGCTGATGCAACCCCAGATCATAACACTGCCTCCAGAGGCTTGTACAGTAGGCACTATGCATGACGGGTGAATCACTTCATGCATTTCCCTTCTTACCCTGACACGCCCATTGCTCTGGAATAGGGTAAATCTGATTTTATCAGACCACATGACCTTTTTCCATTGCTCCACAGTCCAGTCTTTATGCTCCCTAGCAAATTGAAGTCATTTTTTCCGATTAGCCTCACTAACAAATGGCTTTCTTGTGGCCACACAGCTGTTTAGTCCAAATCCTGTAAGTTCTCATCACATTGTGCGTGTGGAAATGCTCTTACTTTCACTATTAAACATAGCCTATTAAACATAGAGTTCTCCTGTCGATTTTTTTACGATGTGACATCACCAAGCGTTTTAAAGATATCTGATTACAATCATTCAAGATTTTTTTCCAACTACATTTCTGCTGTAAAGTTGACGGTTCACCAATATCCTTCCAGGCTTTAATAATGCACTGGACATTTCATAACCCAGTTCCAGTGATTTCAGCAATCTCCTTAGTTGTTTTCTTTGCTTGATGCAGGCCAACAATTTTCCCCTTCAGTAACATCTCTTCCACAACCACGGGATACATAATCTGCCATGGTTGTTTAAGAAATGAGAAGCTACACACTGCATCAGTTAAGGTTAAAAGAACTGTTGCCAGCTGAAACATATTAATCACTGCAGTAATGATCCAATCATAGGATCTCAAGTATTTGCTTATTTAAACCCAAACAGCGACCTTTTTTTGGCCAGGCAGTGTATATTCACCTGCAAGTTATCCTTCTTGGGTTGTTAATTTGCTAATTGCTAATCCTCAGCATAAAAGTTCTTTTGCCTTCAGAATTTTCAGCATGTACACCATAAATGGAGAGATTATTAAAAATATAAGCTAGAAGCACAACCGTTGTTGAATACAAGTAATAGACTACATGACAACAATGAATCTGGTGATGAAGAATTTGGATGACAAAACCTTTAAGATTATACCTTATCCATTCCATTTTTGTTCTAGACCCACACATAGCACCATGGTATGAGCATTATATTATTTTCAAGCAGTAGAATCTGTAGTAATATATTACTTTAGCATATATTTAAGCTAAAACTGTCTATACATGAATATATCATCTATTACCATTTTATTTTTATTATTTTAACAGAGATGTAAGTGTACACACTGATTTTATGGGCTGCTTTATTATTACATTAAAAATGGGTGGTTATTTTAACCCATTAAAGCTGAGCAAATTTATTAGTATTCTGTAAAAGAACCTGGGCCTGTTCTCACATATCACATCTAATGATAACCAGTAGTGAAATCACTCAGGAACAAATATCAAATACATTATAATAGACTGTTATGTAATACCTGTAGATGGGGGTGAATGTCATATTGGCACAATCCATGTCTGAAAAATCATAATCATCATCATAGTCGTCATCATCATCATAATCATCTCCATCTTCGTTGTCGGTTTTTACCAAACTGCGGCCAAGTGTCCTGGCTTCTCGATCCAGCTGCTGGGGCCTCAGGTTTCTGAAAAATCACATGTTCATAAAAATTTAAGGAGCATGCAAATCCATAATTTGGTATGACAAAAATGTTGAATGACTATACATACCCAGGTTCAAGAAAGCCTGTGTTTCTAATCACAAGACCTGATCTATAAAGATAAAAGAACGCGTGAACAGACTCATCCAAAAACCATGACCAATGTAATTACATTGCTTTAAAGACATGAGTAAATAGACAGATATATTGGATAAATGCGAATGGATGAATGGATGGATGAATGGATGGACAAATGGATGGATGTCACTCACTCATCACTATCCTCCACCTTAAGGAAGTCTTCACTGGTCCAGTCCCCAGCTGCACCTTGCACAGGGTGGTACCTTACGTCTAACTCCACATATATCTGAAAGTAAAAATGTATTGAAACTCAATATTGGGACGCATTTAAAGACAGTACTTTATCCTTACTGAATATACATTATACAAGTCTCTGATACTAATGGTCCAGGTCCACTTAAAATTTTTAGATGCAGTAGATTTTGGGACTGATCAGTAATGAGAGCTGAGTGTGGACAAATGGAAGGGTAATAGCTTTGCTTAGCCCCTAATTAACTCACATCAGTCAAGCTGTGGTTGTTGTCTGTGAGAGGCTCCCTCAGGACCAGCCTTCCTGCTGTCACCACATGCTGCAGACTGATCACCAGCTTCCCCAGCAGCCTGCACACACACACGCACACACACACACGTAGGTACATTCAGACACATGAATGATATTCATGTATATTTCACATATATTTCACTCAAATGGATCTATTTATACACTGACCTGTTATTGAATATCTTGCTGCAGTTGTACACGCTGATGGAGAGCACTTCATTCTTCACGATTTTCCCATAGTGTGGCCATCTGAAGTGCTAGACAGTCACAGATGTCAGTAAAATGAGGTGTAGAAACAGTTGTTATGACCAGTCATGCTTGCTCATTAAATCAGTCAGTTCTTTATCTCAGTGGTTCTACAAATGGCGTCCATGAATCATTGCCTAGGACTTTGGAATGACTACAGTGGAAATCACATCCAACCACTATCCATGTTGTTACATTATAATATACTGTATGTTCTATTTAGTTAGAGTTATTAGCCTATCTGACTGGTCAATTAAATCAAAGGACAATTAAATAATGACAGTTCAATCTAACTGCAATTTAAACAAAACTAGAAAATATTTTGCTGTAGAATTATTCAATCGTATTAGTCAGAATGTATTGATTAAGTTTCTATAAAGGCATGGCTCTGACAGTAGTGCCGACTGTACTTCAAATCACAGATTCACATTAATGTGCTCCTTATAATACATTATCATTTCTATAGCAACAGCTAATTCACTGGAACTTGTATGTGGCAAATGGTGCATGTAATTAAGGCTAATAATGAACAGATTATAAAACTTTGTTATTTAACAAAGAAATGTATACTTGTTGATATGGGGAAGTTTTCTGTTATGAGATGTTTAACAGTCAGTAATGTTTCTTGGTAACAGTTTTTTTTTATCCTATTAAATTCAAGAAAGAGGAAAGAGAGGCTGGTAAAAGAAGAATTGTTTTCATAATACTGCTATAATGTGTGATAACAGGAACTAGCTTGTCTTGCAGACGTTCCACAACATCAATTGTATTAATAAATTTAAAACGCATGAGGTGTTGTTCATTAATAAATTACATATTGTAATCATTGTCAAATCGCTGTGGTATAGGAAGAATAAAACACTTGGTGAGGTGCTGTTTAGGAAAATAATCCACTTCAGGGTGGTAACAGTAACTCTGCTTTGTGTTGGGTCATGTCACACCATCGTGGATTATTTTCCTATAACTGCACACACCACATCTTGTTTTATTCCTTTCATAACTGGTTTAGCTTCTATGGATGGATGTTTCAGGAATAAAAGGATCTAATGGCTCCAATAAATAAACATGGTGGTATATAATTATTTATTATTTGAATAGTTGGATGATTCATCTACTCTGTAAGAATAACAGGGGTCACTGGAAGTCACATGCTGATATGGGCCACATGCTTAACATCTAGCCTACAAATATGAGTAATGGAGATGGCTGGGCCACTAGGTTTGAAACATACACAATTTCATCTCCATTTCAGCACTCGTTAACATTTCAACATTTGTTAACATAAGTTAAAATTTAACTCCCAGAACAGACAGCAGCGTAAATATTGCACATTCATTTCAGAGTGCCTGCAGGGCGCGGGCCGTTTATTGATATGGGCACGCACTAACCAGAGGGTGCTTTGAGTGACTAAGCCCAGAGGGAGCGGTTTGTGTGAGGAACAGATCCACACCTCTTCCCAGCCAAAAGCCAAACACTGAAACTATTAAAAACACAGTAGAAAGGAGAGAGGAACACCTGCCATGTTTTCTAAAACTGTTTCTCAAATATTTCTGATGGTTTTCTTTTTATTCAGCATTGTTTGGTTATATCAAACAACCCATAACAAAGGACTACACTATGCTGATTTTGTCTGTATTATGGGTGTAGAATTCATAAGAATCCAAAAGTTTAAATATGACATTTAAAAAAAAGATCAAGGAGCAACATGCACTCTTATACAAACACAGTAAAATGTCATTTAGTTCCCATTCACACACACATTCACATTAATATCCTATATCACACAGGCTTGAAACCATACAGCAACAACATGTTTTCCTTACCTCATTAAAGATTGCTATATTTTCACATTGGAGAATCTTGGTTTTGTGAGTAAAATCTAGGTAATGAACAACATGGTTTCTTTTAATGATCACAGAATTTGACAATGTAAAGATTAAAAAAAAGATGTACAAATAAAGATTTTTTAAAATATATAAGATTGAGAAAAATAATGGCTGACCATCACACTCGTAAAAGCCAATGTTACAATCAACCTCAAAATAAAATTCATAATTACCATTTTCACACACAGTACACACCCTGCGGTTAAAAAAAAATTAAATCAGACATGCACATTAGGTGACCTTTTAGTTTCTTACCCCTAAAAGACAATTCCACTTTCCGGTCATATTTTCCAGGTAGATTAGAAATCTTCTTCAGATGGACAGCAATAGACATGTTTCAATGATGCAGATTGTCTTTCACCAGTCCTGAAGCATCTCTTTACCTTCTTGTCCTACTAGTTAACATGTTGCTTCCATGAATCTATTCTGTTCATTTAAAGAAACATGAAAAAGCTCAGAAGAAAGTTTTATTTTACTCTGACTGGTTTGGTTGGACTGAGGCCTGTAAACAGCCGAGCTTCTCAGTGTAGTTACTGAACAATGAGAACGTGCATAAGACTGTCTCCTGAATGAATTCACCTCCACTCAGGTGTGTAGTTTTAGTTTCCACTGTTTGCACATGGTAATGCGACAGGTAGGAAGTGCGAAAAACGACGACGCAAGGATCAACAGATGACTAAACGGAACCATTTTTTTCCTGTTTACAGAGCACTTTTTGGTATTATGTAACTGAAACATTTAAATAACTAATTTGTTACAGAGAACAAGTTATGCAAAGTAGAAAAGAAAAATCTGCAGTTTAAAAAAGGGACAAAACCATTATATATTCAGCTTAGCTGAGTTTATTTATTTGAAAAAAATTAAGGGAAAAAAAGGCACAAAGATGAGAACTTGTAGTCAAGAGATGCAAGTGATAACTATTGAGTGGCATTTTTCATACTCACACACACACAGTAAAGCACATAACAGAGGAAGTATTTGAAAAATCCTGTCAAACAATCATTATCTTCAAACATTCACACCAGTCTCTACAGACAGAAAGTTACTAACAGCAATTATGATGATCTCGAGGCATACTGTTTAAGGCATGTATCCAAAAAGCATTGGTTAATCTTGTATAAGTGTAAATATACTGTGTGTAGAATATCTGACACTTTGATTATGGCATGTCAAGGTGCAAACATTTGCATAGCTGGGGGGGCTAATATACTGATTGAGCTACATGATTGCAGTCATTATGCAGAGTGCTGGTGTTTCAGTTCTGGTGACCATTTTAAGAAAGTGCAGAAAATGAGCTACACAAATAGTTGGTATTTATACACATTAGGGAAGTTAGACAGGGTAATTATTAAAAACACAGGGAATCTTTCAGAATCTATAGTGATTGAGAAGTGCAACGAATATTATTTAAAAGAGATAAGGCCCCAAGACCTAAATAAAGTGGATTAAAGTTTAAAGTGGTCGTTTATATAATGTAAAACCAAGTGCATTACTATAATGGAAGGAATTTCATAAGCTCTAATTTGGCTCTAGGCTCTGCTAAACATTGAAAAATTGTTGGTGTACATGATAGTCATAGTCAGCATTAATGCCATAAATGAACTAGAAAGTGCAATTAATTTTAGGCCAGCATCCAAGATTCATACATGTTTGGGCAGTCCTACTGCTATGCAAGATAAAATATTTCATTCTGACAGTAACTGACATGCTTCTGTTAAATGATAGCGATTGGCCATGCCACAAATGTGACAAATTCAGCTTGGTTCTTTTGTAGAATGCACTCTACAAAAAAAAGGCTAGATTTTTCACTGCCTACAGCTGGGGAAACTGAAGTTATGCAACACAAATCAATAAGAACTATCAATAAAACATTCCTGTTCCCTTTAAAATGCGTTGCTTGAGCAGCGCAGCATGTTGAATGTAGTGATTGCTTTTTACAATGAACTTCCAAGAAAAGGCCAAAGATGCAATTCCAACTACATGATACACTGAGCATTTTAATGTTATTAACAACATTGTGAAGCTCAAAGCCCTATCAGGCTAATATAAAATTTATACCATTTATAATTGTTTCCTTAAAATATCCATTTAAAAAAAGTTTGTCATGAAGCTGGAATGCTGAAGGACTATCTGTATCCTGATGTGGATGCAAAAATGTGATGTCATCAAAAGAGTCATGAAGTTCACAAAGATGCATAAGAATGGAAGAAAGAATCGACCAAAACATTTTAAGTGTGATTTAACATACATAATGCTGTTTTGTAGGAACTGAATAGTGACTGAGGGACGACATAATCCATTTCTAAGTCTATAATCCAGAACTTGAAAACCATCACTGATGATCGCTTTAACATTTGAAGAAAGTTCAGTTGGAAAGTGTAAACACAGTGAAAGAGCAGAAAAGGTAAACAGAAAATATGGCTAAGGAAGGCTATTGTGCTATGCATTATTTTCATTGCATAATACAAAAAGGTCTTCATAATTTTTCCCCTGAACTTAGTGGTCCTTCTGATCTTGCAAACACCTGCCTCTACTTTCTAGGAGCAGGAAGGTTGACAGGGCTCAGATTCCTCATCTTGAAGTAAGACACTAGCTGATTGGGCACTTCAGCAAGAACACTTTGGGCCAGAGCTTCTCTGGGAGCCTGAAGAGAAGGCCAGAATAAAAAAAGAAAAGAAAAGGAAAGAGAAATAAGAAGTAGTGAAATAAAAAAATAGACCATGCTTATGCTTTAAAATTGATCAATTTCAAACATTTATGCATCTGTCTGCATTACACAATTTCATATTAACAAGCAATTAGTAGCTAAATTAAGAGATGGAACCACTTTCTATGAGAGACATACCTTGACAAAGTCTTTGAAAGGCACAAACTGTACTATATCTCTTGCCACTTGTTCGCCGGTGGGAGATTTAAGGACACCGTTATCTCCATCCAGTACCTCCATGGCCTTAAAGTCTGCCTCACCAACACCCACAATAATGATGGACATGGGGAGCTTGGAGCTGTTGACTATGGCCTGCTTGGTCTGGTCCAGATCAGTGATCTCTCCGTCCGTTATGATCAACAGCACGAAATATTGCTGAGGATGAGAGCAGGACAAGATTGTCAGTGTGAAGACAGGCTAAGAGTAACCTTTTAAATAAATCCAAATTTGGTCATATGACGTGGAATGAGTTACACAAAAAAGCTGAATAAAAATCTTTAAACTCAGTGGCTGTGAAACGTACACTGCCGTTTGATTTGTGAAAACAAGTTTATTGGTATAGACCAGGGGATGTAAGGGTCACCTGACTTACAAATCTGGTCATGACAGAAACTCACAATCCTCTTTTGTTTTATTCATTTATTTTACAGATTAATATAAGAAATATCGCCCCAACAATGAAGATTGATTTTGTGCTACTATTTTAAAATGTTACTGGGAGTATCATTTAAACAAGCTGTACTAAGCACAAGAATTAGTCAATAAAAAAAAAATGGACAAATTTCCCCTTACGTCGACCTCCACTAAACTCACTAGCATTGCATCTAATACGCCTCGAAACTTGTATACTATTCTAGACCGTTGAGTACTAATACTAACCAGTTCTCCTATTAGAGTTGGTGTTTGAATTTTAAAAACCTCTCATGTAGCCTTCAAACCTATTTAAAGGTCTGTATTGCCTTCTGGATTTTCTTGTAAATACTTTTGAATGTAAGGTGAGACGCAGCCCATTACAATCACAATGAGAGCAGAAAGTTATAAAATGAAACAAAGCTCATCAGTGTGTTTAACACTGCAGTGCATGCAATCACTTAACATTTTACAGTTCAACTTGGTGTGCGTTAAGTATAAATCAGGCCCCTCTGGTTCGCGTTGAGCAGTATCACACCGCCCCAGTGTGGATTAACTTCCTATACCACACCCCCATCCTGTTTTATTCCTTACATAACAATCATAGCTGGATATGACAGCAGAAAGAGATGCATTCTTTCAAACACACCTCCTGAATTTTTTAACAGGTGTATCAGGCAACGCAAGTTCACCCTTCCAACAAAGTCAGAGCAATAACTATTCCTCTGGTTTTTAGTCAATTATGATACGCGTTACTGACAATTAAATGTTCTGATATTACATTAGTCCTAAATTATTAATCTGGAATTTAAAAACTGTAGGGTGGTCAAGGCTTGGGGTCACAGAAAATTCATAATGTCCATTCGGGGTCATTTGCTCAGAGCAAATAAACAACCAAAATGTGTAATGCAAGGAAACTTGTAGCACTGAGGAAATACTGGCACAGACTGTCACCATTTGGTAAAGAAGTATTCCATTAGACTGTTTTCATAAGCATTTTTTTTAAACTAAAATGTGAATAAAATACATCATATTAGAGAATGAAAAAGGTTTAAAAGCAGTAGCTATAGAGAGAAAAAGCAGAATGTAGACAAGAAAAAATAAATAATCAAATCATGAAGCCCACAGATATTCACACCTCTAATATTTATAAGATTAATTTACATTATAAATGTTATCAGGCTAGCACAGACAGCACTGCAGTGCCCATATACTTTCCTCCAGTGCAGGGTTTTTAAAAAAAAAAAAAAAAGTTAGGAAAATAACTTTTTACATAGAAAACAGTCTTTTTAAAGTTTTTTGATTTTCCATACTATTTTACTAACTTAAACATGTTCTGTTCTCAATCCTCAAATTGACTACACAGAAGTTTACATGAATTAAAACAACTGCCAGAAATTTCCACTAGACAGTTTCTCAGTCACGTGGGGAAAAACGATCTCTGTCCACAGACACAGCTACAAGAAACCCGTAACACTCTGTTTACTGACCTATGGAAAATGATTTAATTTCATTCCTTTATTAATATGTTAATCAATTATCCACAGGTGCCCCATAAATCTCCATACATGGGAGAAATTAACACTTTTTAGCGAAATGTCTTTCGAAATTTTTCATGCTTAGTTTATATATTTATTTCAGACAGCCTTTAAGAATACCTTTGACAAAAGAACAATGTATTGAACTCTGTCAAGGTTGTGATGGACTTTAACAGGAAACATGGCGAGCACATAACACACGACACTGTTAACCAAACTTATTAACAAATTCAAAAAGACTGGAAGTGTTGCAGACCAACTGAGAAGTGCACATCCACAAACAACCGCTGACAAAGGCACAACCGATGTGGTGCTGGCGTGCACAGTCCCCTATGTATAGAGACTTTTGGGACCCCCCTGTATTAGTTATTTCTTTATTATGTTTAGTCAATCCATCATTATACTCCGTAGTCACAACATTTATGTGGGTAGTCAGAAGTCTAGAGGATCTGTTTCTTTAGGCTTGTTGTGTGAGAAAGCAGGAAGATGTGTTTGAAGGCCTGATTTAGGGTGTAGAGGGAGGCCTACTCTATGAGGGCTGATGTAAGACAACTGCGGGAGGTGACGCTACGGTCATGGTCATGTCTTGTTATGCATCATCAATAGAATAGGCTTGTGACCCGAGGCTGAGATGAAGTAAGTCACAAGTAGTTCTCACAGTCTTAGTATTTGTAGATTTTGACCATATGTATTTCCTTTCCTGTTAATCATATAATCATTTATGACATTCCATGTTAATTTTACCTTTATTTGACGAATAAGCATGATGTTCTTTCAAGCACAGAACAGCAGCCCTGTGCAGTGAACTATTTAATTCCATGTAACACTTTGGTCGTTGGAGTTCTTCTCCCCAGCCATGACGAGAACAAACATATTACTTGTCTCTGTGAGTTTAACTTTTTATTTGTCTTCAGAACGTTATATTTAATATTTTCCACCACAGACCCATGCTAACGTGTCCTTTTGAAAGCAGCTTTAGAGCTTCGAGCTCTAGAGCTTCGAACTTACCGCTGCAGTTGGCTGCTGAGCTGCTGTTGCAGCGATACGAGCCACATGGTTGATGATGGGGGAAAAGTTAGTTGGGCCGTACAGACGCACCTGTGGCAGAACACCGCGATACGCCTGTACGATGCCCTCCACTCCTACAGACACAGATACACAAAGAATAGAAGACACCTCAACAAAATGATCATCTCTCGCTTGTCACATAAAACACTGTCAGGCAAGACTAATGACTCGACTCGTACCTTTGCAGTAAGGGTTACTGGGATTGAAATTTAGAGCAAACTCATGCGACACCTGTAAGACAAGATCATAGTCATCTGTGTGTTTAAGAAAAGTATATTTAGTGAAACGAGAACAAGGGAGCACATCTAACCTCAAACTTTGGAGGCACCTGAGCACCAAATCCAAAGGCAGGAAACAATTTATCCCTATGGAAAGAGAGAGAAAAGCACATTAAATAAGCTGTACTCCCCTCAAATGGTGCCAAAGCAGAAAGGTAAAATCACAGGAGCTAAAGTTCTGCTCTTACATGTCATAATCCTGGATCACAAGGCCCACAGACCAGATTGCACTGAGGTACTGGTTTACCCCATCAGGACTGAGGTAGTGCAGAGAATCCGGGGAGCGAGGGTCTCCATTAGAGCCAGTGAAGTCGATACCCACCTATAACCAACACAAGTCTGAGATTTTCCCATAGAACTGGGCTACTGTCACCCTGGGTTAATTTTAGCAGAGGGGGTTGGGATTTGAATATACAGGCTTAATGTAATCTCCTCCCAAAATATTGGAACGACAAGCCAAATTCTTTTGTTTTTGCTATACACTGATGACGTTTGGGTTTGAGATCAGAAGACGAAGGACACAGGTCAGAATTTTGGCTTTCATTTCCTGATATTTACAGCTAGATGTAAATATATTTTACGTTGGCACCTCTGGTGGCAGACCACCCAATATTTAAGTAAGCAAAAGTATAGGAACAGATAGTCTTCAAGTAAATTAAAGTAAATAACACTTAATATGTGGTTGCATATTCCTTGCTTGCAATAACTGCATCAAGCCGACGACCCACTGACATGGCCAAACTGTTACATTCTTCTTTATGATGCTTTTCCAGGCTTTTATCAATTGTTGTTTGCTTTGGGTTGTTCTTCCTTCCTACTCTCCTCTTCAGGAAATTAAATGCATGCTCAGTTGGGTTAAGGTCTGCTGACTGATGTGGCCAGTCTAAAACATTCCACTCTTTTCCCCTGATGAAGTCCTTTGTTGTGTGGGAAGTGTTTTTTGGGTCATTGTCTTGCTGCATGATGAAGTTCCTCCCAATTAGATTGGATGCATTTCTCTGTAAATTGGCAGACAGAATGTTTCTGTAGACTTCTGAATTCATTCTGCTGCTACCATCATGAGTTACATCATCAATAAACATTAGTGAGTCCATTCCAGATACAGCCATGCAAGCCAAACCATGACACTCCCTTCACTGTGCTTGAACAATGAGCTCATATGTTTTGGATCATGAGCAGATAATTTCTTTCTCCACACTTTGGCCTTTCTATCATTTTGGTAGAAGTTAATCTTGGTTTCAGAACATTTGTGGTTCATCACTTTTGTGGCTCAGCTCTTCTTCAAACAGTGGATTGTAATACCTTTGTCCCCGCCCTGTAGAGGTTGTTGGTGATGTCACTAACCATTGGTTTGGGATTTTCTTCATAGCTCTCACAATGTTTGTCATCAGCTGCTGCTGTTTTCCTTGGCTGACCCGTTTGACGGCTGGTTGTGAGAAACCACTGGTGTACTTTCTTTTTCAGAGCATTTTAAATTCTTGTACTGGCTATGCCCAATCCTTGTGCAATGGCTTTGATCAGTTTACTGATCTTGATGTTGGTTTATCCTTTTTAACAACAAATGCAGTCTTCAGATGAAACCCAAGGTTCAATCCAAGAGTACACATTCAGAGCTATTAATTGTTTAAACAATTCATCTAACGTGGCACACCTGGGCAACAAGAAATACCTGTCAGTAACATGCACCAATATTTTTGATCACTAGAAAAATGGGTGGGTTCAAACAAACAGTGCCATGTTCTAAGTTGTTCAACACACCCAAGTTTCAGGAAATTAAAGCTTAATTATAGCTAATCTAATCTATCACCTCATATATATTTTGAACTCAAACCCAAATGCCTTCAGTGTATAGCAAAAACAAAAGTATTCCAATACTTTGAGAGAACTATATATTCAACTCTATCCCTGTATGTACTGCATAAATATATTATGTTGCGTCAGTGAATTTGAGGACCTAACTTTTTGGTGTAATGCTATGTTAAAAATGTATTGTATGACTCTTTAATTACAACAATATATTTGGCAATGACTGTCAACATTGTGGACTTTAAAAGCAGTGTATAGGGTTTGTATGGGGTTTAAAAGCTGTGTACGGTGCAGTAATCTTACCGTAAAATTAATTTGGCAACCTCCCATCACATAGTCCAGGAATGTGTACTGTGCCTCTAACTGCAAGCAAATATAAAAAGTTGAACATTATTACCTACAACATATACTAAATAAACAAACCTAATGTAAAAAAGTAAAAAACAGTCATAAGTAGGGTTTGATAAACTGACTTCTAATTTCTAAGAAGAATGTCATGGTTTTGGAAAACACCCTGCTGAGCTTTGTTTTTGTCTGTCTGCAATTTCATTTTGCTCCATACGTGGCAAAACAAACAAAACCCGGCCACATACGCACCTTGCAGTATTTGAAACGGACAATGCCGGAATTCTTATAGCTCTTTTTCTTCTTCTGCTTCTCTGGATGAATACACTCAAACTCCACCTGATAACATTACCAGAATGTTCATAACAAACAACACGATCAAAGTTATTAGACTGGAGAGATTGAAATAAGCTGTTATTGAAGACAGTCTCACCGTAGAACCACTGTCTACTTTCAGAAGCTCAGCCACTTTAGTTTGAAAAACGCCAATGAGATCATGTGAGCCATCGTTATCATAATCAAAGCAGTGGACCTAAGGGGAGCAAGTCAGAGACAAGACATTTAGATGGGAGTGGTGAAGCTGCTCACCCCCTGGTCCTTAGCCTCCAGCAGTCTGGCTGCAGTGCAAGTGAACTCTCCTATTAGGTCAGAGCTGGTATCTTCATCCTTATCATAACAAGCCACCTAGCAGTGAGACATACAGATACTGACTTATTAATGCATTTAACACAAGAACAACTTCTGACTGAGAAAACTGGAGGCAAATGTGCCAGTGCTTAAGACTCTTTGACATGTTCCAGATTCAGAAACGTATGCAAAACTTTAAACATTTATACACCAAAATCCCAATATATTTATAAAGAATTCTATAGCGGAGTTAAAGCAAGCAGGAGCCTATGTCCTCTTAAGACATAAAATTATAATGCATTTCAAACACAGCTGCACTACCCCAAACATTTATTTTTCCAAAATAAAGTATCCACATATCACTAAAACACTGTAAAAACTGGAATAAAAGAGATTTGCTTCTATATTAACCAGTGTTATTACACAATAATGGATGCTTTTACAATCTAATAGCTTTGGCTTACATTACCTACAGCATCTCAGTGTAGAAACCTGCTAGAACTCGTCACTTGCAGAGATATGCAAAAAGACAGGACTTTGAAAACAAAGGTTTGTGTGTATACTGCTAATAAATAAATTAACTCTATATAAACAATCTTAATAAACATTGTTCTTTACATTCTGGCTCACACCATGTTTTAGGAGTAACAATGCAGGGTGTGTAATGGAACAAGGCCTGCTGTTTACCTTAATTGGCTTGTTCAGGTCTCCATTACAGAAAGTATGTAGAGAAACTGCAAATTTCTTCCAGGATGGGTTCAAATTATTCTTAATGACCTGAAAGAAGTGAGAGAAAGAGACATCATATTCAAAGCCAAGAAGGCAGTAACTCAAATAGAAGTTTGATGATAACAGCAAGTGAATGTGCACCTCAGTCCTGTGGACTAGCTGCCATGTGCCATCATCAGCCTGCTTAAAGAACTCCAGGAAAGGATCAGATTTGCCAAACACATCCTACAATATTACAGGAAAAATGGGGAAAAAAAAAATAAAAAAATCAATGACTGACTTTATAAGAAGGCAGTACTGAGGAAAAAGACGTGAATAATCCTTTGACCTTCTTGTCCAGATTTTTGGCTTCTGTCTCCAGCACAATGGCTCGGTTATCCCTCACTTCTTCTGCGACAATCTGTGAAAAAAACTCAACACTTGAGTATTATACAGCATACAGTACTATAGCTACTAGCATGAAATTTTCATGGTATGACAGCTGTAAAAGTGTACAAGTATCCCTACCCCACATTTGCTAAACGTTAAAGGCAAATCGATATTTCAGCCTGAGTGATATGTTTTTGTGTCTTTGGAGGACATAGAAAATGTAACTGCTGTGCAAAATTACAAGCTAGCAGAGAAAATAACATGCATCATAATTATTTGGAAATAAATCTGTTGTTGAGAATATTAGCTAGCAAGCAAAGATAAGGCTTACTATGCCTTTTAGCAAACATGATCTTGCTAGTAGCCTTATGGTAGCTTCATGGTGAGGCTAACTTTTTTTTTAAAAAAGTGTTTTTAACCAGTAAGTCAGTTTATTAATTCAGGTGTTTTATGTCCCCAGATTCAGTTCTTGGCTGGACATATAATGAGTAAGCTAATACTGCTAACTGCTAGGCTACTAATAATTTGGAGTATGGAAGTACATATTAAACACAGTTTAACACAGTGGCTTCAGAGCAAATATTGAATTATTTAATTAGGTAAGCTGTTGGCATTGCAGTTAAGAAATTGCTCTATTTTAAGAGTGTAATAGTTAATCAATATAATGCATAAATACACTATATAAAGAATCTTATAGCATATTAAAAACCATGCAACATGTTTTAATCAACGTGTGTACCTACAAATAATTTTGTGACACTATCATCCACACGACAGAGGATCAAGTAACAGTACAACAGATTTAACTTATCACCGGTTCTAAGAATTCAATCCAATGGTACACTGACACACTGATAAAACTCTTTTGTAACAAAGCTGTCCATAATAAGCACTTCACACCAGGAGAATGAGTAAAGAACTGTACTGTTCTTTACAGAGTAAAGAACTGTACTGAACAACTGTTCAGCAGGAAAACTGATGGTATACTCTTCAGCAATGCAGTATGTTTGCCTTCAGATTGACATCAACAGTCAAATGCTGCTCTTGACTTGTAAAAGTTAAAAGGCAGGCTAGAAAGAAGAACCTGCAAAGTGAACCAGAAAGATTTCACACTGAAACATGCAGATGCTGTGAGAATTACCAGTTTGTGCTTATGGAGTGTAAGGCCTGCAAAAAAGTCAGCATTAATGCTTCCGTGACCACAAAGCCTTTTTAAATAAAGTGTTGAATGATTAATAAATGCTACTTATTTAAAAAAGATTTTAAAAAAAAGAAAGAAAGAAAGAAAGAAAAAAGCATCAAGATATACCGTTATTGTGCCTTTGCCAGCTGGTTTGCCTGGTTTGAGCTGAAGAGGATTGGTAATCTTCTTACTTGACACAATCTATAGCAAAAATAAGCACATGCAGATTGCAAACATTCCAAAACACCTTTACAGACATAAGCAATACTTTCACAATGTTGCACCAAGAGTTACGGTATATCTTTGGGTGCTGAAAAGTGAATATAACGCAAAGCTTCACAACATGTGCCATGTGAAACTGCTGATACCTGGCCAAGGGTACACTCAAAACCTCCCAAGTAGTCGTCATCTTTAAGGTCGACACTTTTGTTGTCAATGTCGTAGATACCTAGCTTTAGTTTTTGCACCCTTTCAAAAAAGTAGTCAATACACAGTCTTTTGGAAAACTCTGGGTCCTGGCAGTTCTTCACTCTTTCTGTGCGGTCCACCTACAATTCACAAAATAAATAAATAAATAAATAAATCAGCGCAACCACAACACCATTCCCCCACTAAACTCCATTAAATCCCATAACCCAAAAGACAGATTTCAGAAAAGCGTTGCATACTTCGGTCCATTTGTCATCCCCCACACTCTGCAGCAGAACACACAGTGGGTCCGATTTTGAGCCAATATCTTTGTCTAGAAGGTTTTTGCAGGATATGCAGAGTTCAATCTTGGTCATATACTGGGTCGCCATCTACAAAAAAAAAAAAAAAAAAAAAAAAAAAAAAAAAGAGAGATAACCTTACTGCATGTGGAAATACAAACATCAATGACACATTTGGGCAGAACTCTAATGACGAAGAGTGCATTTCCTGGAGAAAATGCAGAGTGACTGCACAACTTAAGCGAGTTCCCAATGTTGCTAGGGCATCGCAGGGGGTTGGTAGGTATTTGAACTTAACCCCACATCCTAAGGGTGCCCACACCCCAAACCTTATTATAATAATAAACTTTATTTTGTATGGCACCTTTAAAAGTAACTTCTCAGAGTGCTTTACATAAACACAATCACATATAAATAAAAATCATTAAAAAAATAAGCACACAACACTCAAAAAATTAATTTAAAAGTCAAGTAAAGGCTAACCTAAAACAAGTATGTTTTCAGATAAGACTTAAAAATACTTCATGTTCATGCATGTCTGATATCAGTGAACTCCATAGTTTAGGAGCATAAGAAGAGAAAGCCCCATCACCCATGGAGCATAAACGAGTCCGAGGGAAAACTGAAAGACCAGACTGAGAAGAGCGTGTTCGTGTTAAGAGCTCAGACAAATACTGGGGAGCCAGTCCATGCAGAGCTTTATATGAAAGCATGACAATTTTAAAATCGACTTGAAACCTGAAAGGAAACCTGAGCAATATGATCACTTGTCCTTGCCCTAGTCAGAATTCTAGCTGCTGAGTTTTGAACAGTGTGGATTTATTTACCCCAGCAAGAAGTGCATTACAGAAATCGATGCAGGAGAAAACAGTATTAACCAGTTTTTCAGTCACAGAGAAAGATAACACAGGACAAAATCTTACAATATTTCTGAGATGATAGCAAATTACCTCCGAATCTAATCCTGAATATGCTTTCAAGTTTTGTGTGAATCAAACTGTCATTTCCAATAGCTGCTTGAGTAAATTAAGCTCCGCCTCTCAATGACTGCTTGAGAGTTAAGAGTCGTATTCTATACAAATCTCAACATGGATTTGTAATCCTTGATGAACAGATTGAGTAATCTGACACCACAATTTTGAAGATATTGCAAAAGTCCTAGGAACAGATTGCAAAAGTTGGTTTTGCATATTATGTAAATTATCAGAGTTTACAAATATTAGATTTTTGTGGCATATTACATTACATATTACTTTCTTGTGACAAATCAGTGAATCATAAGTAAAAAGAATCTTCACTGTACACCTTATTGTACATTAGACATGCTTGTTTATTAGTGAAAAAGCTTGAACGGTGTCCCAGTGGCCAAAGTGAGTGACACCACATCCCTTTTAATGGGTCCCTAGAAGGAGCAATCATTCAAGTTTATGAAGATTGCACATTGTTAACCCTATCAAACGCCTGCTCAAAGCAGCGATGTTTTAAGCAACCAGGTTGGCATTAAGGAAACCGTTTCAAATGAGCATAGTGATGCAGAATACCACATTTCAGCTCAATCTGACTTACGGTTCCTGAGAAACAGTTTTCTGAACAGAGTTTTTGGGAGGATAGACCAAAATTCCTAGATATAGCTCATTTGCACATTACGCTATTTAGCTAGAATTCTGACTGAGTGGAGCGATATGGTCCAAATTGCTTGAGGATTCAGAGCAAAAAGAATTTTGTCTCTAGGCCTCATGGTTCTCGAGATACGAGCTAAAATGCTAACAGTTAGGTCAATTGAGATCATCTGTCTTGCCTGAGTAGAGGAAGGGAGCACTACATAATGGTGTTTGGTGTGTGTGACACCCACTGTTTGGTCTCCATGGAAAAAAACTCAGTTTGGAGCATTACTACACTGGACTATTCCTACATAGGATCCGTGATTGCACTGAATTTTGTGGTTCTACATCAAAAAATGTGACCCATAAAAACGGACAAAATGTTCAAATAGAATAAGAAGATTCACTGCCAAGTTTCCTAAAGCACTGTAAAGTCAAAACAATCTCATCTGGTAGAGAGTGTTTAATGTAATGCTCCCACAGTCATTTAACAGTAATCTTTGTGCTGCAATGCTTCTGTAAAACTCAGTCTGGACCATTTTCCAGAAACAAGCATTTTTTATAATGGTTATGACGAGACAATTTAAGGACATGCTTAAACCACTCAAAAAGTGGAAAACTGCACCCTAGTGACTGTACAGAGTGCTATTTGAGGAGATTTACCATTCTGTAGTCATGCCTAAAAGCCCACAACAATACATTAGTCTCCAAATGATATACCCCAGGCCGGCGTGGCTGCAGGATTTCATTCCACCCAGCAAGATTCAACCTGATTCTACCCGTTTAGTCAGTTGGCGGTGGCCTTCATTCAGGTGTGGTTCCTGCTGGGTTGGAAAATGAGCAGCCACACCAGCACTCTGTGGTTAAGAACACACATCCCTGCTCTACACCATACACCACAACACAGCTTTTGTTTGTAAAGAGGAAACAAAGCATTGCAAACAAAGGCTCATATTCAGTATTTATTCCACATCCCAAACTGTGTAAAGCTGTTTTTAAAAGGACTAAGCCCTTTTATCGTAAACAGGCTTGTATGGCTGGTACAGGGGTATGGTCTGAGTCAGCACATTATTCTGATGGCTTTAATGTGGCAGTGGTGAACTCTCTCAGACTGCCCTGATGGTCACTGCCAGACTCAACAGTGCACAGTCCTCTCCTGAAGAAGATGAAGAGTGTGCAGAAGGTTGGACAAAAGAGGGCGATAAAACACACAAAGAAAAGACACTAAAGCATTGCTAGTCACTGGGGTGGGTTCTCTTCAGCCATGACCCTGAACTTTCAGTGTACATCTGTAAACTTACACTGCATTCACTCACTTTTACAAGCATAATATACCTTAAATGAGCCATGAAATGTACACTAGGTTAGCTTAGCCACTAAATCTAATGCTTTGCATTACATACTTCAGAATTTGCTTGATAATTTTAATAAATAAAAATAAATGTACACAATATACCCTTGAAGTAAACACCCCAGTGACTAGCAATAGCAGGTCCGGACTCCCCGCCTCCGCCCCGAAAGTTCATATAGATTACTTTTCCAAAACAGCTCGAACAACTTTGCTAATGTTCAGCAAACTCCGCAGGCCTGACTCACTTCAGTACACAAGCAGACGCCATTTTACTCTCTGTGAGCTATTAAGCCAGAAATGCACCACACACACACACACACACACACACACACACACACACACACGCAACGCGTTCAGTATGTGAGGCTCACCGGGCTCCAGACATCACTCATAAACCACAACTGCACAAGTCCCTCCTGATCCAGCCCTGACTTCCTCTCCACACAACACAGCACTACTAGCGGTTCAAAGTAACCCATTAAACCACGGAATACTCACTCTCACTCACTATCTCTCTCAAAACCGTGAATTTGCATGCGATAGCAACATTAAACCCGTAAACATAAAACTAGAGTTTAGGTGAACATAAAGCCATATAGCATTTCCGGATTTGCGTAAACGCACAGTGTTAAAAACACACACGCTAGTCAGCCATCCTGATTAATAAAAGCAGTAAATAAGACTGAGAGCACAAGCCTAACCTTGATTATTCACACAAAAACAACGTCCTCTCCGCAGTAGCAGGCGCAGTTCAACTCTCTGTACTCAGGCTGCTGTGATAAAACGAAGGTGTGGCCCCAAGCCCCGCGATGTACACACGCGTGATGTTATTGGTCGGACTGGCACGCAAACGCAGCCTTCCTGTTGGACAAATCAGCTGTCAATCACGCCGCTGTGCAGCAGAACCACAGTCAAGCAGAGCAGCATTCCACACAGGTTCATTCACACGTCCCTGACACACAGCGCTTCACCAGATCAGCCACAGCTGTGGTCTGCTCATCTCCAGCAGACATCACACAGAAAGCAACAATCATAAGAAAAAAAATAACAAAACCACAGAGAATGTCACCCTGAACATCCACAACTGTAAACAGGTATAATGGAGTTCAGCTCAGTCCAGCAGCAGCAGTGTCTAACCCGGTGGTTAACCTGGGCTCAGGGAGGTGAAGGAGCCCAACGTGTGGCATGTGGGAACAGTTCTGTGTTAAACAATTCCCTGTCTTCATACAAGTATAATGTGGTTAAGATCAAGAAGTTTTCTATATGTCCGTTTCTGTTCTGAGGGCTTAATTTAAATACAGCCCATATACGTTTTACTATTCATTATATACACTCACCACCCACTTTATTAGGAACACCTGCGCCTTTATGCAGTTATCCCATCAGCAAAGCATGTGGAAGCAGCACAATGCATAAAATCATGCAGATGCAGATCAAGAGCTAAGTTAATGTTCACATCAAACATCAGCATGAAGAAAAAGTGTGATCTCTGTGACTAACAGTGGCATGGATGTTGGTTGCAGATGGGCTGGTTTAAGTATTTCAGAAACTGCTGATCTCCTGGGATTTTCACACACAAGTCGCTAGAATTTACACAGAATGGTGAGAAAAGCAAAACACCTCCTGTATGCAGAGGGTCTGCACGATAAAACAACTTGTGGATCAGAGAGTTCAGAGGAAAATGACGACTGGTCAGGAAGTCTATAGTAACTCAAATAAGCACTTTTTACAAGCGTGGTGAGTAGAAAAGCATCTCAGAACACACAACACACCAAACCTTGATGTGAATGAGCTACAACAGCAGATGACCACATCGGGTTCCACTCCTGTCAAACAAGAACAAGAATCTGAGGCTATCATGGGCACAGACTCACCCAAACTGGACAGCTGAAGACTGAAAAAAGGTGATTTTTTTCCCCCTTAATCTTAAACTGTCCACTTTGGGTGAGCCTGTGCCCATGATAGGCTCCGATCCTTGTTCTTTGTTGACAGGAGTGGAACCCAATGGGGTCCCCAGTGTGGTCTTCTGCTGTTGTAGCACATTCACCTTAAGGTTCGATGTGTTGTGTGTTCCAAGATGCTTTTCTGCTCACTACGGTTGTAAAAAGGATTGTGTGTGTTACTATGCGTTACTGGCAACCAATCTGGCAGTTTTCCTCTGATCTCTCTTATCCACAAGGCATTTCCACTGACACAACAGTCACTCACTGCCACATGACTGGCTGATTGGATGACTGCATAAATGAGCAGATGTACAGGTATTCCTAATAAAGTGGACAGTGAGTATATACACACATTATTTTAGTATTCATTATGAGTTTTGGCATCAAAATAAAAAATAGAATCAAAAATACAAAGATAAGTCAAAATACCTTCGGACTTCGACACGATACAGGAATGATACAGCAAAATGAACACGTTACTTTGAAATGAAAGCTTTGTTTTTTTGTACAGCAGTGTGAATCTACTACTCCATCATTATCGCCATCATGCCAAATGTTCAAATAATGAAGCTCTGTAATTTGTAACTGTTTAAAGTAAAACATTTGAAAATTTGATTATGCAAGACGTTTAGGGTGGATTTTTCCTTTATTCATTTTTATAATTAACTTGTGATCTTCAGTGGTATCTGAAATTGAATTTGTAATGAAATTCTGAGTTGACTTTTCATAGTTTAAACTTCTTTCACAAACAGGTTCTATTTTCACCTTGGTTAATGGTCTCCTACATTACCCACAATGCTTTTCGACTACCCGCTGATAGTAGTGCAGTGAGATTAGTACTGCTTCAACATGCCTTGTAAAAGTGGTAATTTGCAAGTTGTAATAACATCATTTCATCACCTTGGCCAGTACACCGTGTGAAGTGGGGGGAAAATGGACGCCTCCATGAAAGCTTGTCTTTTGTTTGCTCTGTCAGAGCAGGTAAAGCTAATAAAAGCCACTTTAACCGCACTTTTACAGTTGCAGGCCTGAGTGGCTAGTGATATTGTACTGCTATAGCGAACTTCAACCATTCATGCAACATTTTGGACTGAAATTGCAGCACAGCAACAGCAAACAACAGCTAGTAGCTTAGCAACAAGCTAGCCAGCAGACAATAGCAAGTAGCTTTAGCAACAAGTTAGCTGGCTAACCTTAGTGATAATTAATGTTGATGATTACCTTTTAAAAAGAGTGATTAGTATGGTAAATATTATAGAGTTAACAAAGTACTGTCTGTATATTTACTGATGTAAACACAATACTGCATTAAACTAAGTAAAAAGTAGAGAAAGGGAACTTTACACCATTTACAGCGTGAGCTGCCATTTTGATTTGACGTCACTCCGTAAACAGGGAAGGAACTGGTACTTGAGAAGTCTACCCCAAGTTGAAGAGTTAAAATTGTAAGTCGAGAGGGTGTTTACGGTGGCTTTTACTGGTTGTAGTCAACTTCGCGTCTATTGCAGCATTAACCCTCACTTCAACTCTACCTAAAGTAAGCTTTAGTCCTTTAGTCTGTCCAGCTCTTAACTCCTCATCTGTATGTTCTGTTCGTTAAGCTAACCATTATCATTTATGTTTGAGATTTTTAATATGAGAAAAAAATCAGACACTGTAACTGTACTGGCAATAACAGCATCCCCCTGTTTTCAGCACAGCACACATCCATTATACATGGGAATAATGACAATACAGCACCAAACTAGTGCCAGAATCGATAAGCACATAACAAATATTTCATTATAATCGTATTTAAATGCCTTTCAGGGTGGAGTTTACCTTTAAGGGAAATTGTTGGTAGTTTTCTATTATATGCAGTGATGATCTACTGTATCACATTTTTACCAAAAAAAAAAAAAAAAAAAAAGAATCAAAAGGTATTTTGATATTTCAATGATCACATAACTAAAATAAGCTAAAATAACTCAATGAGACCACAGGTCCTTCCTGTCTAATGTCTGCACATCATTAGCTTGAAAGGCTCCATTTGCCATCAAATGCAACAGACACTGAAACACTATCAATACATGGTGTTTCACTTCCGTTACTATGTACTCTTGTAGTATACCATCCAACTGTAGCAAACTGTGAAACACAAATGACAAAGCTCTGGCAAAATCCTAGCAGCCAGCAATCATGCCTTCCCGTTTTAAAAATGAAAACTCGATAATCTTGTATTTACAATTTGGGAAACACTCAGCATATGAGCATAATACAGACGATTCGGTAAAATGCTATTATAAATCCACTCTCTGGGATTTCAGAATAGACGGCTGCCACTTAAATAGCCTGAGGTCTCTGTGCATCAAGGAGTCATAAGCAGGGCTCTAAATGCAAGAATCGTAATTAGTTACATAACATTTAAAAGCTTTAATGGGTGTTGTTTATAAGACTATAGCACTAGAAAAAAAAACCACTAGAAAAACCAGAACTAGGAGGACACAACATTTGACAGTCAGTGCGAATAACTTTGTTGGTGTGAACAAAAATAACAGCATCTTTGATGGTAACTTCAGTCAGCTTTCTGAGTACCTTTCATTTACTCAGTTACCTATCATTAGTACAAAAAAGCATGAGCACATCAGCTGGAGCAGAAGAGCTGCCCCGAACAGTAAGGATTTACTGTATTACATACACTCACTGCCCTCTTTATTAGGAACACCTGTGCATCTGCATATTCATGCAGTTTTCTAATCAGCCAATCATGTGGAAGCAGTGCAATGCAAAAAATAATGCAGATACAGGTCAAGAACATCAGGTAATATTCACACCAAACATCAAAATGAAGAAAACACATGCTGAGATGCTTTTCTGCTCACCACGGTTGTAAAGAGTGATTATCCTTCCTGGCAGCTCAAACCAATCTGGTCATTTTCCACTGACCTCTCTTATCAACAAGGCATGTCCACCCACAGATCTGAAATACTGAAATACTCAATACTTTCTGAAATACTGAAACCAACCCATCTGGCACCAACAATCATGCCACAGTTAAAGTCACTGTGATCACACTGTGCGAGATCACACTTTTTCCCCCATTCTGATGTTTGATGTGAACATTACCTGAAGCTCTTGATCTGTATCCGCATGATTTTATGCATTGTGCTGCTGCCACCTGACTGGCTATTGGATAACTGCATAAGTGAGCAGGTGTACAGGTGTTCCTATTAAAGTGATCAGTGAGTACATCTTTACACAGTAAACAGTCATAGGGTAATCTCCCTTTAGCTTTTGGTTCAACAATGCCACAAAATTCAGCTTCAACTTCAGCTTAGTTTAGAAACACAAGAATGTAGCCCATAAGATCTTAAAAGTATTTGTCAGAAATTACTTTAAACCATAAAAGGAATTCAATGAAACATAAAATCGCATGTCAGGGATAACAGAGCTGTTAGCAGCTCCAGAGTGTACATCATGAACATGGCAAAAAATACAATTCAGGGCTATAGCAACAGGCCAAAGCAGGGGAGGGGGGATTCATAAGGTTATAGATGTCCATCTTCTTAAAGAAATGCAAAACAGCCAACTGAGTAAATGACCATATCATGTTTAGGCACAAAGCTCAAAGCCAGTATATGTTCACATATACAGTTGTATAAAAGACAAACAAACAGTGCTGAGTTTCAAAGCTGTATTTAGATGAAAAGGCCTAAAACTTACCTTCAGTAACACCACGATGACTCAAGCAGATCTTAATCACACAGTGGTCAAAAGGCAAATAGTCATACACTGACACATGCACATAAATTTTCTGCTCGGTATAAAATAAAAATCTTATATTATGGCGCTTGTTTCTTGATGCAACTCTCAAGAAGCTTTAACAAAAAAGGTGGTGATCCTGGACTGGTACATTTAGTCAGATGCTTTATGAAAGAAGCCAAAAGAAGTCTTTCATCCAACACAAACACATACAGACCCACTCCAGATGAATATATCCACTGGGTTTGGTTCAACATTGAACACTCATCCAAATATGTAACATCGTATATTAACTCCTACGGAGATACTCAGAAAAAACTCTGAAAAACTGTGGCTCTACAAAATGCAATCCACAGCATCACTGTCCATAGCCAAGTATACCACAAAACTAGAACCAAAACAGCAAATGCCTGTTGTTTACATTTTTTAGCTAGTTTTGCACATCAACGTTAGCAAAACTCATTTTCAAATCCTTGTTAAAGCCCAGGCAGGAATCTTCCCAAATGAATAAATAAATTTCAATTTAAAATGTGATGCACTCCATGACAACATTACCTCAGAAACCTAGCAGGACTTTTTTCAAGAAATAACTTTTCAATTCAGAACAATTCATTGCTTTTGTTGTGGAACAAAATCTTGCAATACCCAAACCTAGAATAACACAAAAAGAACCCTACCATAAAAATGTGCATTTCATACAATTTTTGGGGTACACATGTGAAACAAAGTCAGCAGAGGAAAAACAATCTTTATTGATTATTTGTAGAGTGGAACAGGGAAAGGGGGACAGGAGAAAAAATACAATACCTTGCAAATTCAAAAATTCAGGAATGTCATTTTATTGACAAAATACTTGTGCTGGAAAAAATATGTACAACAGCAAATAAACTTTAACACCAAAATAACTGTAAAGCTGACATCTTAAAAAACAAACAAACAAAAACAAAACAAAAAAAAAACAAACAAACAAAAAAAAAAAACACCGCTACCATATATCACAGCAAAAAAGAGGGGCAAATACACACACATGGTGGAGAGCAGTTAAAAGGAAGAATGTAAAGCTTTCATTTACAAAACATTACATTGCCGCATTTATTAAACAATGCTGCATATCCAATTATAGTGAATAAAGTCATCGCATTCATCATCTTGTGTTTCTCACAGGTAAAATTCATCCTAAAGACCTTGCACTCAAAGTGGAACATCAACTGAAAACACTTTTCGTGCATTTACTGTCTATTATGAAAATAGAACTAAACAGAAGCCTAAGAGTTGTATTTAAGAGCACATACACCGAGCATGGCAGCATTAGGTGTACACCCCATCTGAGAAACCATAAACCACAAAACATACGGCACATGTAGTAGTGCAAATGGTCAAAAACTACATTTGGGTAAAGAATATGAACACAGGGAATTAGAGAAAGAGAAGCCAATAAAGACACTGCAGCACAGCCAACAGCCTACACTTGCAAAATGCAGCAATTAAGTGTTCTTACACTTCTTTATGAATTCTACAAAACCTCAGCTCTCACACGATTGGACGCCACTCTCAAGCACTTTAGACAAAGAAACAATAACCCTTAAACAGTTCGCTTTCACAATCACACTTTAAAAGGGTCAACATATGTTTTTCTCTTGGATCTACTTTACTGGTTAATTTAGCATATCATCTGATAAGAGAAAAAAAATTGTTATGCCACTCTAAGCTCTGTGAATATAAAAAGCTCAGTGCATGTCCATTTATTTTGTCATGATTACCTTCATCCCATAGTGATTTTTACTTTTCTTGCACCAATAGGCCTATCATTCAGGTCCATAACAGCAGACATTGCTTCATCATGAGAATCAAATGCAACCATTGCCTCCCCTGTAGGCAGTCCCTTCTCACTAAATTGCAGACACACAGAGCCAGGCAACACCTTATAACCATAAAAGAAATCTAATATTTCATCAACCGTGACAGTAAAAGGCATATTTTGAATCTTGACAATGGTTGGCCGTGGGTTGCCTGCACCACCAGTGGTTGATGCCCTTGGATTTTCAGAGGATGGACCAAAGGCAGGTTGAGAACCTGCTGAACGACTTTGGTTTCCACCACGGTTTTGACCTGCACTTTTCCTTGAAGATCCATTATCAAATGACGGCATGCTCCTTAAGCTCTCTGGGGCTCCAACAAAACCAGGAGGTGCACTGCTGCCACCAGGGCGGAAACCAGGGGGCTCCAGGACAGGCCCAGGTAAATGCCCCCCAACAATAGGAGGAGGAACAGGAAGTGAAACATCACCCAAAGCTGTACCTAATGGAGGCAGAGGTGGTGGGCCTGCTAAGCCATTACCTGGGGCAGCAAATGGGTTGACAAATGGAGGGCCATTACCAAGGTTCCCCACAGCACTTCTGAGAAAATTGAACTCCTCCCCGGTCATTCCAGGGAAAGCATGTTGTGCTTGAGCTTGGATTTGGGCTTGCACTTGGGCCTGAGCTTGAGCTTGGGCCTGGGCCTGGGCATGTGCATGGGCAAGGGAATTGTTTTGAGCCTTTTGTCCCCGCTTTGACTGTGGGGGAGGGTTTCTCTCAACCTCCTTCATCTGCTCATATGTAACCAAGTGGACAAACGCATCCCTGCCATTTAACTTTTGCCTATGTAATCGTTCAGCTTTATGGGCATCCTCCTCAGATTTAAACTGCACCACAGCTTGGCCAAGGCCATTTCCGTTGCCATCAACTAGTACTTTGAGGCTGTCTTCAAACAATTGAATTCCATCCAAAAACAGGCGTACATCTTTCTTGGACACATTATAGGGGATATTTGTTATATGAGCACAAATTCGAGCACCCTTTCCCCCCTCTGATAAGCTACCTTTATGATCCCCCTGGGAGCCCTGCATTCTTTTGCGAATTGCATCAATCTTTTCAAACATATTTTTCTTTGTAATAGGGTGCACTTGTATAAATCTACTTCCCATGTACTGCATGTGGCATCCCAGAGCAACTTTGTAGTCCATTTCATTTCTAAACTCAACAAAACCCTCTCCTGTTGCCCTGCCATTGGGTCCATATGCAATGTAAATGCTGTCTTCAACAATGTCCAGGTTTTTGAAAAATTCAAATATCTGTTTATTTTCTGCTTCATACGGGAGCCCCTTTAAATACACACAGTACTCTTGTTTATGAGGTGACCGAGACCTAGCACGCTCTCGACCAGAAGGGGAAGCAGAGGTAGCGCTTCCACGATGATGCCGACTCTGTTCCGAGTCACTACCTACTTTAAGCTGCTCTGCACATGATCCCTGGGTATCTCTCCATTGCCTTTCTGAAGAAGGAGATATTTCTATATACCTTTGGCCTATCATACCAGTGTTTCGTTTAAGAGCTTCAAAGGAATCTTGGGGTGTAAAAAATTTAACCAAGGCCCTGCCACTGCTCCTGCCAAGACCATCTCTGAGTATCCGAATAGAGTCAACCCCCAATCCATGGAAAAATTCTCCAATTTCAATTTCAGATGTATTGTAAGGAAGGCCTTGAACCTGTATGTACAACTCATCAGGGTTCATCAGTGCTGATTTCAAATGAGCCTGGAGATTGAGTGGATTTAGAGGGTTTAGGGGGTTAAGAAACATTGGATTTGGGTTTCCAAGAGACAAAGGTGGTCCTGAGGCAGCAAGACCACCAGCCACGGGTCCAACTGGTGGGGGAACACCAGGATTAAAAGGAGGGAGTGCAGATAGGTGTGGCATGTGAGCCATGGGAGGGACAGGTGGCACTGAGGTTAAAGGGTTTACAGCTGGTACTGGGGGTAACGTGGACACTGGTGGTGGTACTGGCATGGGCGGCATAGGTGGTAAGGTTGGCATCGTAGGCAAGGGGGGTATTGGAGGAGGTACAGTACTTAAGGAGGACATGGCGGTAGTCATGGTGGACCCCATGCTAAGATTTGGGCTGCTGAAATTATTAAAGTTTGGAGGCATGTTGCCTATGGTTGTAGAGGCAAAGGTTGGAGCACTTTTGTTGCTTACAGGTTCATTAACAGAGACAGCTGTGGTTGCTGTAGTTGAAGTGGTATTACTAAAACCTTGTGCAGTGGTTGGCAGGCTACCCCTTTCAGTTCCTCCAGTAACATTGGGAGGTCCTGACCTGTTACTATTTCCTGAAGCCCCATCTGCATTACCAGTTTCAAAACGCCTGCGGCTCAACTCAATCATGTTTTGCATCTCAGTTTTGCTGCTAAGTAACAGTGACACTTTGGAACCTTTGATTGTTCCCCCTGTGCGCATCATTCCAAGCCTTGCATCTTCATCTGTTGCGAACACGATAAAAGCTTCACCATGGTCACCCCCTACAATATGCACGCCACCATCCGGGATTGTCAGACCGGAGAAGAAATGGCGAATGTCCATGGTGCCAGCCACAATGGGGAGGCCCTGCAAACGGATGACCACAGCCATGCTGAGGTGCTATAACGCACACCTGTAGATGAAAGAAGGCAACGACCATCAGGCTAGGGTGAAGGAAAGGTTAGTAGGACAAAGTCACACAAAGCCTAAAACCATAGAATAGAGAGGATGAAAGTTGTTGTACACAAAGCATTTGAGCAATCACAATGAAAACAGCAAAAACAAATGCAGTCATCTCTCCATAACCAAAGCCAATCAAACAATGATTTCTTGTCACTGAGCTCACATCATAAAAAAAAAAAAATAAAAATAATGAGGACTGATGCCAAAATGCTCCAATCCTTCCACATGTCGTTCCCACAAAAATAACCACTGTGTGCAAAAAGCCAATTTCAACCAAGGACGGGTAAAGTTCGAAATCAGTTTTGACGTATAGTGACCACATTTTTTTTTAACTTGGATATTGATTGTAAAAATTTTTATTTTACCAATTTACTAAAGTATAGATGCCTCTACAATTCTTTACCATTTCATATCTGTACTAAATAACTATCAATGAAATCAGAAAGTGGAACAGCCCAGTAAATTTGTGTCTGCATAAACATAAGCCACATTTGCTGCTCACAAACATAAATATGGTCCATAATGGATAGCAGATAAGTGCTTAAAACCATTTTTATTCAGATAAAAGTGAACATGAATAGTGAAATTCCATGGCTAATACATTTCAAAAAGTCCAGCAAACAGTTCATGAAACATTAATAGAGGACTTCCAGTTCAGGCATTTCTCAGAATATAGCAGCGTAATCTTATCTGTACGTTTGATCAAATGCAACATTGCTTTTTCATGCTGAATAAATCTTAAAGTCATTAGCTTGAATATTGTTCACCAAGAAAACAGAGAGATGTGTACAACAAAAATCTGAAAGGTTTCTAATGAACTGAAGGCTACGCAATTTCTTACCTGTATAATTAGTGGTGGTTCGCTATTAGTTGTGGACGAAACCCAAGCCAATCTTGTCGTCAATCATTTAAAATCAACTCTCGACTGTAATAAAAGAATAAACGAAGGCAAAAACATCAATGCAAACAGCAATGTAACCAACAACGCCCAGTATGCATGTTCTAGTACACCATTCAGCACCAGCCATGTCAAGCTTTTAGTATAATATAATTCAAATCCAGCATTCGTTAATTTAGATCACCATTCACACCAGAGGTCTGGCTAGCTGCAAAAACACCTTTTGCAGGTTTTAAAGTTATTAAACTATAATATAATATTATACTTCATAATGAACTCATCAGAAAATAATGCAGAAGAGCAAAACCAAAATTCTTGACATTTTCAAACGTGAAGATTCCCAATGATGAAGCAAATAAAAACACACATGAAAACACAAATTAATGCGCTATTTCAGTTTCTTTGATATCTGAGTCTAATGCATGGATATATTGAGATAAAATAATGAAATAACAATGGGTCCCTATATTTAGTCCTACACGGAACCAGCTGCAATAAATTATTGTGTGCCATAAATACAAGTGTACAGGGAGGAAAAACTGATTACCATTTACTTTACTAAGTAAAACAAAGGAATGCACATTTTAAATAAATCAACTGATAAATGTGCACCAACAACGACGTACCACTATCTATTATTTTTGAGCCTGCTATATAACTGAGACTCCAGTGAATGAAACTGTAACAGTATTTATGCTCATACCTTACTACTGTACCAGAGCGCTCAAAATCGCACGCTAACATTATGGAGTTATTGTGTGGTAAAATTAGTAATAAAATTACAGGATCCACAAGCAGCATATTAAATTATCAAAATCTAAATGCAGATGCTGCAAATATAAATTGCCAAAAAAAAAAAAAAGCTTTTGTCTGTCAGTTGAATTTAGTGTGCCCCATCTAATGACCTCCATTAATAATGTTGTAACCAAACATGACAACGGCTCCGCCAGCAAATTAGTGGTTAGTGATTAGCAAACTATCACTAACCTGAAATCGAAGCTAGCCATCTATGTAGTTATCACATAGTAGTAACGTATGTAGTTATTGTTGGGTAAGGAATAAAATACAAGAGGTGTGCTGCTACGGGAAAATAATCTGCAAAGGAGTGGTGTGGTGCATTGACAACACCGAGAGCTGTTACCACCTGAAGTTTCTGTTCTTATAGCATGTCCATTCGTGTTTTATTCCACTTATACTAACGCAATTTGCTAATTATTACAATTCTTTATTTATTTATACATACATACCTCTGCAACAAGTTCACTCATGGTATCATATGTTATAGCAACACCAATTTCTCTCTTGAAGTTAATATCATGTTAAAGAGAAACCAGAAAGTGTAAACTCCTCTGTCCTGAAGACTTTCCCATATCAGAAAAATACAAGGAACAGATTTACCTGACTGTTACAAAACACTGACATTGGACTCCTTCCAAACCTGCTAAATAAACTCCTTAATCCATTAACATGAACATCCACCACACAAGTTCCTGTGTCTGTTTTACAATAAAAATGAAAACCGAGTAGACTGTGCACATTAATATAAACCTGTGAAACTATAGCCAGCACTACTGTCAGAACTGCTGTTACTCAAAATTACATACATTAAACAGAGTAAAGTACATAAAACAATACAAAATATGTTTCATGGATATTATTTCTTGGTTCAGCAATGAGAATTAGATGTGTGCCTTCAAACTTTACATCACCAACAGACAGTTAAACAAGGCAGCATATACACAAAACCCTCTGGTCTAATTTAAAAAAAAAAAAAAAAAAGAGGGGGAAAAGCCAGAAGGAAGAGGAGGAAATATGATATCAGAAGCAATAAAAAAAAATGCATCTTCAAACTTCATCCACAAATTTCGAGAAAATTAGTTTTATGAGTAATTTTTTTAAGTTCATTTGAAATATCTGCATAATTTGACCACATCCTGCCTATGTACCTTGCGATTTTGCGTTCTACTTTTGGCACCAGATTAGTTCCATTGTTGGACACAATACACTCCCTAAAACACATCTACAAATCTCTGAGCATCACACCACCATGAGCAGGTAATCAAATAATGCCAAAATCTACCACAATCCACCAAACCCCAGTCTGCAGATGGCAGAATATGAGGGTCATATGCAAGGTTATACTGCTGAACACTACGCCGACAGCAGGAAAATATTAACATATTTAAAATACCCTTGAGGGATTTATTTATTTATTTTTTTACATTTTGGGGGTTAAAAAATCGTATAACAAAATCACTGAAAATTGTAAAACCTGGAGCAGAGAGGAATTAACGCCAAGCCAGCAGCAGTCAGGCTCAGAGCAGTGGACTCGCTGAGCCCTCTACCAACAGAGCCCCAAAAAGACAAGACGGACGTGAGGCCAAAAACAGCACCATACCTGCAGAAAACAATATCAACACACAGCCTGATGTGCAGAAATACTGCCATTTGGAGAACAGTTTCATACTGAAATACACCACATGGCCCAGTGAGCGGCCAGTCAGAGCGGAGTACACAGCGAGGATGACAAAATGGCGCAGCAGTCAGGCTCCTCAAACAACAGCTAGTGCTACTGCCACCAAGCCAGCTACAGCCTCCGAGTTCCCTCTGCACAAAACCACTGAAATACACACACACAACCTCAACAAACAGCGAAAGAAATGCAACGTCACGCTGCTCTCAGCAGACCTCATGCAAAACCCTGGGCGGCTAGTTTTCTAACAGTCTGACCTCCCAACACCGGACATGTTTAGATTCACTTCAGTCGGCAAATGGCGTCAACGCTGTGTTCAACTACAGTGCAAGATTTCTGTGAACTGCTGTCCTCTGAACATCCTTACCGAAAATATCTGCGTTAACAGATTTGTTTTAGTTGGTTGAGATTTGTCACTAAAAAACGACGTCTCCTCTGCGCGTGCACACTCTCGCCGCCTGCACAAGCATCTTTGTATGGAAAGCGTTCAGCGATGGCGAACACGCTGACTACAAAGACCAATGAGCAGCCTGCGCAGTGGGCGTGGCCTTGAAACCACGCCCTTCCGCTCAGCGCCCTCTGCTGGCTTATGTACAAACTCATTTGCTCATGCTAAACTTCTGCCCGAAGAAAAGGACCATGAAGGCATGGTTGGCAAAGGATGGAGTGGAAGTACTCAAGTGTCCTGCACAGAGCCCTGACCTCAACCCCACTGAACATCCTCCTGTGGCTGAATGAACACAAATCCCCAACAACCACATTCCAAAATCTAGAGGAAAGCTTTCCAAAAAGAGTGGCTGGTATAGCAGCAAAGGGGGGGACCAAGCTCATATTAATGCCATGGGATAGACTGGGGTGTGAAGGTCAGGTATCCACAAACTTTTGGCCATATAGTGTATAAGCAGTGCAGACAACAGTAGGTGGCGGAAGCTGTATGGGTGTGGGAACGACAGGATCACAACCAGGCTAAGAATTACAAAACCTAAAGAGTCAGGAAACAGTCCAAAAACTGTTCATGTTTTATTTGCATGCAACAAATACAAAGTGGAAAGATACAAATCTATACAGCAATATAAAGAAAAAAAAATAGACAAATAGGCTTATAATAATAGGATTTAAGATCTGCTCCATACTCCACCACGGAAGGTGCAAAGCCAATTACTGCCATTAAGAGGGTGCTAATACAACAGAAAAGGATGTAAAGCACCCAAAAGTAAAAGGATTATAAGAACAAACCTCATCATCATCTTCCGTAATGGCATTATCATGGTCAGAGTCGTGGATCCGGAGCCAGTCAGGAATACATCATGGATCTGATATCAGTCAATCGAAGGTCACTATTCACACACTCATTCATACTTATGGGCAATTTAGCACAGCCAATCCACCTACCTGTATGTTTTTGGATAGTGGAAGGAAACTGGAGAAAAATCACATGGACATGAGGAGATCACACAAAACTCCGCACAGACACTAACCCGAGCTCAGGATTGAACCAGGGATCCATTCCATTCTCATTCTAAACTTGTCCATCACTTTCCCCTAAATGACTTCTCCGCATATCACAGCTGTTAAGCTCTTCCAGTGAAGGGAAGCGATTTCCTAATATCTATTTTCCCTGGTCTTTAAATTCCATTTCATTTATTTAATTATTGGCAAAAGACACACTGAAGGAAAGCTCTCACTTAAATTGGTGCCAAGTTGTAAAAGAATCATTTGCAGTCATTCATGTAGGGCCCTGCTAAAAAAAGGAAATGAGAAATACTAGGCCTTATTTATCAAGCTGGATAAGAATAAACATATTTTTAATTTGTTCCTTGGAGCATCACACTAATAGTTTGGTATTCATGAAAATTCTGTTAGTTTGGAAAAACTATTGTATCCTGCGAGAGCTCCTGAGTATGTGTAAATTTATGTATAAAGAGACTAATGCAAACCTCAAATGATCATATAATTGGTGAGTTGCTGCAATTTTATACTGATTGCACTGTCAAGTTTGAATCTCTTATTTATTTCATTTACGCACATTTAATAAAACCATTGGAAAAGACTTGCTGTCCAACAGCTCCATGGTCCTGGCCTCCATCCTGAACTCAGGTTATTATCTGTGTGGAGTTTTGCATTTTCTCCCCATGTTGATGTGCGTTTCCTCTGGGTTCTCTGCTCTCCTCCACTGTCTAAAAACATGCAGGTACGCAGATTGGCAGACCAGTACTAATCCATAAATTAAGACAAATAAGACCAGTCATTCAATTAAGACAAAAGAAATGCCACCATATAAAAGAAGGATGTGCAGCAATGGCTCAGCTTGCATACATATTGGTTCTGTTTGCCATGGCATCTTCTTTAATGCTGTGCAAAACTTCAGAGCCAGTACTAATGACTGATAAGTGACCGATCCTGTGTGTATCGATCTGCAATATGCCATATACTCCCTAGTTGCATGCCATCACTGGCTTCTTTCTGAATATGTAAGGTTTCCTTAAGACACATGCCCTCATAAGACACAGCATTGATGATGGTGTATTGGAGTTCAAGAGGCAGCATGAAAGACTTGTGGCTTACAGTCACAGAGACACCTAAAACAATTAAACAGTTAGCAGTTTCCCTGTGTCACCCCATTTTCTTTTCACCTCACTTAATTTACACCTAATTCACTTTTTCTGTAATTTGTCTCTGGATTTTTTTCATTTTCAGGTACTGTTATATGTTACTAAATAATATATTTTTTTAAATTGGTGTAGATGTGAACCAAAATTGCTTCCACTTCTGTCTCTGAGAAATTTCTTTTCTTTCACCATTTTGTCCACATTTTGCACTTCCAGCTCTGTGAGCTTTACCTTTTACAGAGTTTTGTAGGCATCACTAAATGGAAATGAGCCTTGGTGTGCATACAATATCTGTTTAACATCAAGTAATAGTTTTAACATAATACCTGAATCACCTCTTGATCAGTACTGGGGCAATTTCTTCACATGCACATCGGTTTTAAATTTGATTACTAAATTAAACTTTACAAAATATATTCGAGTACCTCCTCTCTGTGGGATCATAATTTGTGCTTTATTATTTGTGCAGACCGTAATCTAAGCTGTAATGCTGAGTATCCAATGACCTGTGTATGTCTGAGTCTGTGATTCCAACAGTCCTCGTCCGCTCACACTCATCACCACACACTTCCACTGGATCATAGCCCTGTTTCCTGTCTCCGATGACCGAGTTTGTTTTGTTTTTGAGTTCCTGTAAAACCTGCATCCTCCTGCAGCTGAGCATTATAGAATTAACATATAACAGTCAATTATTCTACCTTTTTCTAAGCCACCTAATATGCTGAAGTGTTTATCCTTCCTGAGAAACAGACAGTATGTTACACAATTTACAGAGCTGAAATTGTTACAGAATAAATTTTTGTTAAATGGTTTTCTTGTTTTTGGCTTGGGGATCTCATGTGGGCAGTTGTACTGTGATGGCTTGGGACTTGGGACAGTTTTGCACTCAGGTCTCCATCAGTGGACATGTGAAAACTGTAATGAATTTCCTGGTTACACAATTGCACCATTTGTCCATGTAGTACACAGTTATAGAAGGGATTTATTTATAGCTGCACCATCCGTTAGCACCCAGATGAGGATGGGCTCCCTTCTGAGTCTGGTTCCTCTTAAGGTTTCTTCCTCGTATTGTCTCAGGGAGTTTTTCATTGCCACTGTCGCCTCTGGCTTGTTCATTAGGAATAGATTCACACATTTACAATGTATTTTGATTTATCTGAATGTATTTATATCTGTAAAGCTGCTTTATGAAAATGTCCATTGTTAAATGTGCTATACAAATAAAATTGAATTGATTTGAATTGTTTAAAATTCTTGCTTATTTTCAACCAGATCTTGATTTTGTTACAATACCTTGCCTGTTGCAGTCATTGCTACATGTATAAAGTCAGACACACAGGCTGATGTGCTGCAATATTTATTTGTAACAAATATTAAAGACTGAGATCAGAGGTGTACAGCTGTCACATACTGTCCTGGGTATGTGTGCATCATTTCCTCAACATTCCCTTCAACACATAACACAGCCAGTCCCACCTTCACTGATTATGCTGCAATTAGTAGACTGAAATCAGTTAACTTACAGTTGTACAGACATGATAGAAATCAAATGAAGGGGTTCAGGTTTAACATGTACCTCAGTTTTGTTGTTTTTCCACACATAAAGACTGGCTTATACGTCTAGGCTGGAGCGTATTTGTGTCTTAACACAGAGAGAGGATTTATGGGTAAGCGTGGTGTGCAAAGGTTCACTGACAGACTGGCATTCACTCGTCCGAAATCCAAACAGCATGCCATGTGTATCTACAGCCAGTCTGCAGGAGAACACTAACTTGTCGAGGCTGTGTCCGGTTGCATACCTGGGAAGGCTGTGATGATGATTCCTTTGTTTCATTTCACCATTCATCATTTCTCCAGTGGAAAAAATCACATCATACATACATCACCAACTACAAAAATAAAGAACAAGGGGGAAGGCATCACATGACAGAAATGAATAGAACAAACATGAACAAAAATGCAGTAACTAATAAAGAAAGAAATAAACAAGATGTGAAAAGATATGATGTTGATGAAATGTTGTGACTCCTCTTCTGTGGGTTTTATTCAAGCTTTCAGAGTAACATTGCTGATGTAATTAAGATGCACAAAGCATCTGAAAAAACGCTGATGTGTAGTGAACTAAGGGAGAAAAACAGAGAGATCTTAAAATAGATACAAATGAAATCCTCCCAAAAGCATGCAGGTGGGTGGATTTGCTGCTCCAAATTGCCCGGCTGTATAGCTGCCTTGTGCTCAGTGTTCCCAGGATAGGCTCTGGATCCAGTGTGACCCTGTTGGAATACTGATGCCACACACTGATGAGATATTCCCATAATATCCACTGAAAGGTGGAACTCCATTCCGTTACACTACCTCTGAAACTTTGCTTCTCCAGTTTTTATATGCCATTGTAGAGTATTTTTACCACAGTGGTCATTGCTGCTGTGTTTTTTTTTTTTTTTTTTTAAACAGTTTTTTTTAGATGGATGGTATTCTTAGTCCGTGACCTAGTGAACCAATATCAGGATGTATTTATTGATAGAGACTTCAAACATCTGTAAGTTGCTTTGAAATGCCATAAATACCATAAATGTAAATGTAAATGTAGACAACAGCTTCTACCCATACACTCAGAACACTCACTTCTTATGAAAGTTTGGCGTCTAGCTAGGTTGACTATCTGACCACATGACTAACCTTTCCAAAATGGTGGAAATTCTGTAAGACAGTGCATCATGACATCATATTACCAAGTTTATGGACTCCTCGGATTCAGTGATATGACACATTTCCAGCAGCACTGTTTACATTCATCAGTACACTGAGACAGTAACTTCTCCTCCTGCTTTCTCTAACTATTATTCCTGTATTCATAGAAGGTATTAATATGAGTTATATATAAAACATTTTCTTACCTTCATATTTGTGTATATATGACAAAACACACAGTCTGAAGGCTTTGTTCAGCTTGCTAAAATATTCTTACATATTTGATGAACATCATTGACATTCAGCTATACGAGCTCTGGCTGAGACTGGCTATGAACTGCCACCATATGAGTGTGGTGCATGAACCGGAAATGCAGGAACAGTGCTAAAAACTCACAAGTGCTTGTGCAATGAGCTCACTAAATTATTTATTCGTCCTTCTCTGGTGCCATAATAAAGGTTTAGAAAAAGAAAAAATAATAGAATCATAAAAATAAAATAAATACATGGATAATTATGTACAAAAAGAAGTAGAAAAAGAGATTTCTCCACTACAAAATGGCTGCACTGCAAAGAGTCACCTGCTGAATAGGTAACGAATGCGTCTGAACCCCACGAGACTTTTATTTTGTCGTGTGATTTCTGAACCGGAAGAAATTACTGAGTTGCGCGTGCACACGTTTTGGAAAGCTCGTGGGTCAGTTTTGTTTCGGCTTAAAAGTAAAAAGACGTTCTGTTATAAGTAATTAAAAATTTTTTATATATATTATTAGCATTTGAGCGCCTGCAGTGAGGACCTGAGAGCAGCATGGTTCGGGCAAGACGGTATGTAAAGTTACAGGTTTATAAGCTTGATTTTAATATACATAATGAAGGTATAAAGGTAAAGTTGGTTAAAAAACAAGCCATTCTGTTAATGCTGGGGATATGACTCTTATCACATTAGCAGAAGTAACACAGTCCATGCAAAATGTTGAGGATTTTATTGTGAGTGTTATAAAGCTGAGAGATTCTCCACTGAGGCCAAAACCACGGATTAAAGCACTGGCTAGTCAAACTCAAACACTGCCACTGACCTGCTACACATACCTGCTTACCACTGTATTAGCCTGTTTAGCCTGAAATCTTATTGGAAATATTGTACTAAACAGTATCAGACGCGATCCACAAGTTCCTGAGCTCCCTTCCCCTTCCTCTGAAAGTGCACTACACCTAGGGCCCTAGGTCTCTGACTGCATTCCACCTTGCATAGACACTGTAGTACAGTACATAGTGCTAGAGCATGCACTGCTGTGTGGTGTTCATGCACTGCTGTGTGGTGTTCATGCACTGCTGTGTGGTGTTCATGCACTGCTGTGTGGTGTTCATGCACTGCTGTGTGGTGTTCATGCACTGCTGTGCTGATTGACATCCTGTTTAATATTAATGCACCGCTGTGCTGATTGACATGCTGTGTAGTGTTAATGCAGTGCTGTGTAGTGTTAATGCACCGCTGTGCTGATTGACATGCTGTGTAGTGTTAATGCACCGCTGTGCTGATTGACATGCTGTGTAGTGTTAATGCACCGCTGTGCTGTTTGACATGCTGTGTAGTGTTAATGCACTGCAGTGTAATGTAGTGCACTGTTTTTGGAATGTTGGCAGCTTGTAGCTATGTAAGAAACCAATGTGACAAATATAATGAAAGTATCCATAAGATACATCCCACATAAGATACATTTTTTTTTCTTTTCAGGGACATAAAATCACATATTAAAAAATCCACAGACTGCCTCAGTACAGAAATATTTAATTCACATGATGCAACTCTTCGATATTAGACCTGTTTTCTTCCATGTCTGGGTTCCTCTGGGTTCTCCAGTCCGCTTTTCTCCCACCTCCCAAAAAAAACAAGTTGGCAGCTTTCTGAATTCCTATTTTGGCTATTTACTGACATCATAGAGCTTTTTATCCCTAAACTTTCCACTCACAGAACACCTTTTTAATAAAATTGACATTATTTATGACCCTACTTGGTTTCGAGTCGGATAGATTAATGACTATAAATTGACAATATTAAATATAATAGCTTTGATAATGCTGGGTTGTAAGTTAGACCATTGTAATAAACTTCACACTGCACATAATTGAATGAACCATTAAAAGTACAGAAAGGTTGATTAAGGGGCAACTTTGTTTTTTCAGACATACGGTGATGGAAAAAAAAGTAAACAAACCTTTCCAATTGTGAAGAAAAATCAGAAAAATCACCCCAAGTATAGAGAGCATGGAGTTGGAACTAAGTAAATAATTAGATAAATAACTAGTTTAAAACATGTTGTTTGTTGTCCAGTTCTTCAATGAAACACACGGAAAAGGAAAACACACCAGGGTTCGATTAACCCAGACTACACGGTGCATATGTGAAATGCCACCATATACTGTTCAGTAAGAGAAAATGACCTGCTGTACTATTTTGTTTTATGAAGTATAACAGAATATACTGTATTAATTAGTACAGTATGTAGTATGTTTACACGTTAGTATGGTACTGTATTAATTAGTATGGTGAGTATGTTAGTATGGTACTGTGTTAATTAGTATGGTAATTATGTTAGTATGGTACTGTATTAATTAATATGCTTGTTATGTTAGTATGGTACTGTATTAATTAGTATGGTGAGTATGTTAGTATGGTACTATGGGATGGCATGCTCCTTTGCTATACTATATAGTGTGATGGGATATGATTTTGGATGTGGACTTGTTCCACCTTCCATAATCTTGATTCACTGTTTTTTTCCTGGCAGAGTCATGCGAAGGCCCAAAGCAAGTAAGGTAGAAGAGTATGACAGTGATGATCCTGCCTGCTATAAAAATGAGGAAGTCCCAGATAAGGTAAAAGTCTCGCAGATCGTCTCGAGGATTTTGTGGACAGCTGTGTTGCTCTGTGTATAAGTTGGAACATCAGGATTTAACTCGTCTTAACACTACTATGTGTTTCTGTCATCAGAGCTCATCCAAGAGTGTGCAGGATAAAGTAGAACGTTTCCACAGTACAAAAATCGCGGTGAGTTGCTCTTCGCACAGATGTGTGGCTCTTTCTTTGTCTAAAATGGGACCATCACTGATATTTGTTTATATTTGTAGAATCTTTTGGCTCAAGGCGTGCAGCTGGACAGTGAACAAGAGGATGAGGCTGATGAGGTGATAATCTTCAACTGATTATTAATAACTGATCAGCACACAGCGAACGTATTGAGTCATATTTTAAGATGTGCAGCAGTGCTCTGTGACCATTCCTGTGTGTTTAGGAAGAGGTGATGCCCCTGACACTTGAGGATTCAGATGATGAAGAAGAGAGGAATAGCAGTGATGAAGAACAAGAACAGACTGATATGGAGAGTGATCTGGAAGGAAAAAGGGATGATGGTAAGTCATGATTGTTCATTGGTTGATTTGTAACATTCACTCGTTTTTAAATTCATTATAATTGTGTATTATTTTCAAACAGGTTACTAATACTTTTTTTCTGTTTCACTTCAATAGATCTGCCAAATGACATGGCCTGGGGGAGCAAGAAGAAAATGTACTATGACTCTGATTATAAGACTAAAAGTATGTGTTTGACTGTACATGCTGCACACACTGGTTTTAGTGTTATAGTTTTCTGAAGCAGGATTTAAAACCACTGAGTACTCATTTGTTTGTAGAAGGAAAGCTGTTGGAGGAGGCAGAAGCAGAGGATAAGGAGGAAGAAGAGGAAGCCAAGAACATTCAAAAACGACTAGCGGCCAACCTGAGTGAGGAAGACTACGACCTAAACATGCTCCAGGTACATTTCATTCGCAGCCTTAATTGGTTCTGTGTAACGCACCCAGTTCCTAGACTTAAACATTGCTTGTCATTCTCATGACCTGTCACATGGACTTAAGACTTGACTTAGGATTTAGGTTTAGACACAGAGCTGGTGTCATCCAGAAGAGGATGGGTTCCTTTTTTAGTCTGGTTCCTATGAAGTTTTCTTCCTCATGATGTCTCAGGGAGTTTTTACTTGCCACTCTCGCCGCATGCTAGATTGCTAGATGTGACATTGTCTCTTGTTAAAATTGCTGCACAAAAAGGATTAATTTTTTTTTATTGTCAGTGTGTCATGACATTTATCAACAACATGCCATCAACAGGCTCCAACTTTGAACCTAGTTGATGTGATAGCCATCTGTGACCGGGAGACCAAGAGAGCAGAATTGGCCATGCTGTCAGGGTGGAAGGGTTGACGTACTCTCTGCCTGTCAGTCAAAGCTGCACTAACCAATCATGTATATATGTGAGCTCATGTACGCGAAAGAGTGTATACAGCTGCCCGTGACTCAGCATGAGCAGCAGTTCAGAAAGATGCGCTGGCTTCATGTGTCTCAGAGGAAGCCCTAGTGTCTCCCTAGTTGGTAGCTGTTGTGTGATAGGGGAGAGTTACCTAGCGGGCAGGAAGTGGTAAATGACCAATTGGGACCAAAATTTGAGAAAAGGGTATAAATATAGTTCTCATGGATTGGAGTTGAAATTCTGATAGGACTAGGGACAAGCTGATAGTCAGTAGATGATCTACTAAACTGTTGACCTGTTGTTGAGAATTTGTTGATGTACTGGGTCAAGTCAAGATGATCTTTGTCATCACAGCCATATACAGTGTGCAGTACACAGTAAGATGAAATAAGGTTATTCCTGGAAGATACATGTATGACATTCACAGTGCTGACAGGACATAAATAAAGTGCAACAGGAATAGGAAGCATGCAGGAAGGGGGGGTATGGGAGACAGTCGGGGTGCGTACAAAGACGGGCAGCAGAGCGTAAATAATCCAATCACAAAAAAGAACATTTAATATCACAGTGAGACATTGCGGTAAACGCAGGCTCCAAAACTGCAACTACAATAAATTTAGTAAAAAGTGTCAGTGCAGTAATGCTTGTAAAAGAAACCTGAGATGAATGACATTTAATGTGACTGTACTGATTCATTACAGCACTGCACTATCAAAGTGTCGGTGTGCTGTAAACAATACATCAGTGTAGTAATGAGCAAAGTGATATGCACATCGTTAGTGATGTAAAGTGCAGTAGGGTGGAGGGAGTTACTTGGATCCCAGGGTGATGTGTGTAGAGAAGGACAGCACAGTGTTCAGGAGACTGACAGCCTGGGGGTAGAAGCTGTTACCCAGGCTGGCAGTCCTTGAGCAGATGCTGCAGAGCCTTCTGTCAGATGGCAGAGGGGCAAATAGATTGTGGGAGTGGTGGGAGGGATCATCCACCATGCTGGAGGCCCTGTGGATGCTGCGTGGGTTGAAGATGTCCTGAACTGGGGGGTTAGAGGCACACCGGTGATCAGCTTTCCGTACCATCCTCTATAGAGTCTATATAATTTCAAGCTTAAAATGTTCTTATTCCATTGGCAGACAAATTTGCAAAATTATCTGCCAATAGGTTTACTAATTTTAGATTTGGTTTAATCTCATAATGGGAATATTATCTAAATTTGACTGTATTCAAGATATTTCCACTTGCTGAGATGTAATTTTTTGCAATGTAGTCTATATTCCTCTCATGTTAACAAGAAACCTGAAAGTGCAAAGGCTTTGGTCCTGAAGACTTTACTGTGTCAAAAAACATTTTGATATTTACAAAGCCCTGACACTGGAGACTCCATCCATAAATGTTCACCATAAACCTCACCATATTAACAATTAGACATATAACTTTGTCAAATAACAGCATTTATTTTAAATTCACTTATTATTAGTCCTAACAATACTGTAGATTACATGGAGCATCCATCATACAAGTCCCTGTGAATGAGCTGTTACTATAGAAACAGTAACATATAAGAATGAGCACATTAATGTAAACCTGTGATTTGAATTCCAGCTGACACTACTGTCAGAGCCATGCTGTTATAGAAAATGAAATCAGTGTATATAAATATGGTGTATTATCTCTGGTTTATCAGGACTTTGCAGTAGAAGTGGAGGCTGAGAAGACTGAAAAGACTGCAGGAAAGGAGCAGAGGATCATTAAAGACCTAAACACAATGTCACAGAAAGAGAAGCTCAAACTGCTGAAGAAGGAGAGTCCAGAGCTGCTGGAGCTCATTCAGGATTTCAAGGCTAAGGTATTGTTTTGGAGTAGTTTCTATTCATTAAAAGATCCTTTGCTGTAACGTTATTGTATATAAAGCATGGCATAGTTTATTTATTCTACTTTGTCGTGTTTAGCTGACAGAACTGCGAGACGAGATACAACCCATGGTGCAGATGATAAAAGATGGACAGATTCCACCAGGAAAGGTGAGCTGGTGTCTCAAGCAGAAAGTGATGAGATAGTCAGCTGAGTCTGGGATGAGTGGCTTAATTTTTTTTTTCCTGAACATCAGGACATTTCACATTCAATCCTTTGGGGAAACCTCAGGTCAAGTTACACTCTGCCTCTAAAGGCAAGCAGCCTCGTCCTCGCCACAGTTAAACTAAATGTTGAGAAATAAATGTAATCTTTAATATTAGTATTAATAAATTTGATCTAGATAGACAGCAGAGGTAGTTTTTCACATCAGGACCAAGGCACTTTAGGGAGTGTACTTTATATTTAATAAAAAAAATTTTAAAAAAACCTAGGTGAATGTATACATACAGTTCTTATTTCCTGTAATACCTCTTTTTTTTTTTTTTTTTTTCCCTTTCCTAGGGGGCAGATTATCTCATGACCAAGGAGCAACTTTATTTTAAGTAAATATTAATTTTTTTATACACACATTATTTATATATATATATATATATATATATATATATATATATATATATATATGTATTTTGTTTCAAGACTTTTACCTAAAATGTTTTTTTTTTTTACAAAATCACAATTTGCTGTTTGTTTTCCCCAGCTATTGCACAAACATTAGTTTTTACCTGGTTTTAAAAGCCAAGAGAATTCCAGCACATAACCATCCAGTGATTGAGAGATTGGTGACCTACAGAAATGTAAGTTGTAAGATGTTATTTTTCTGATCATATTATATTTTTTGTCAAGTGCCATGATAATACATGCTTATTTATTTGTTTAAAATACATGTTTGTCTCCTTTCATAGTTAATCAATGAACTAGGAGCTGTTGATGCCAAACTCTCCCCTCAGCTGCGCCAGCTGCTTTCTGAAAGGCAGGAAGAGAGAGCAGCTAAAAAAACACAGAGGAGCAAAAAGGACAAGCATGAAGCAAGAATTCTCTTTTCCCATATAGGTTCAGTATTGAGGTGTCAGTAATAAATGCCTAATGAGTTTCTTATGTCTTCATAGATATCAAAGGTGGCAGATATGCAGGAGGCTGAAGAGTCTGACTCGGATGAAGAGGCAGCCCTGCTCTTCTACAAAGGCATCGAGGAGAGACTGAAGCTAAAGAGAAAGAACAAGAGGCTGCCAGAGGATGGGTGAGAGATTTAGAATGATGATCAGTGTGTTATAGAAATACTAAACAGGGTCAAAGACCTCACTGACAGATATACTGAGGCTCTAATTGTGTACAGGTTAATGATGGACCAGGAGGAGGCGGAAGAAGAAGCAGAGATGAACGGAGAGACTAAAAGGGGCATTACTTACCAGGTACACTCACGCTGACTGTGGAAGAGAAACAGCCCTTATCTGGCCCTTGTTCTAAACATTCACATATTTAAAGAGAAGGCGTGAGAGGTTGCAAAAAGTTTCATATATTATTGTGGGGTTTAAGTAAGGAGAAGTTTGGTTTTCATTTCTTAAAATAACACATTTATTATGCCAAACTGTGCCTCATTTTGAAGCTATTAAGTCAAGACCTACCTACCCTTAACCTCAAGAAAACCAGAGATGTGGTATTGCCTTAAAACAGGTTCAAATTAAATGCAGTTAATCAGGTTAATGATAAATTAAATGTAGGGTGTTGAATATTTTGACAGGTTTGGTTGCTGTTGTATAATATTTTGAAAATATCAATGCAAACTGAGACTTAGACACAAGGGGGATTTCAGTAGCAGGTTTACTACTCCTTCAATTTCACATAGACAGTAGATGGAAGTAGGCTATGGGGGTTATTGAGTATAGTTTGGACCTTACTAATCCACCCCCTGATATCATGAAGTACAGTAGTGGTGGGTGGATGCTACTGCTCCATTTAGGACATCTGTTTATCTCTGCTTTGTCAATGTGTTCCTCATATAGATGCCAGAATTTGTGGTGCTGAGTTTATAAGCTGTACAGGAGCTTAACACTCAGACTGATGTGCTACTACCTGCTCCCAGAGCGCAATTTTAGACATCATTTACAGCATACTGTAGTTTCTTATTTTAATTATAAACAGCAAAATGTACATTTTGTTTTCAAATATTTATGTAATATCTTTTGCTTGCAAAGATGGCCAAGAACAAAGGACTCACTCCAAAGAGGAAGAAAATTGACCGCAATCCCAGAGTCAAACACAGAGAGAAATTCAGACGCGCCAAGATTCGCAGGAAGGGTCAGGTATGAGTTAAAGACACAAAAACTCACTAAAGTGTGTAACATGATTGTCTTGTTCTGAAAATGAGTTCACCTGCGCATCTGTTTCAGGTTCTTGAGGTTCGGCGTGAGGAGACGAGATACAGCGGGGAGCTATCTGGAATTCGTGCTGGAATTAAAAAGAGCATCAAGCTCAAGTGATCTCAATCACTTGAAAGAGCATCAAGATCCAGTGATATCAAGCAATTAAAAAGTCAAGACCATTCAGTTTGGGTAAAATCAGATGTTTATTTGCGAACCATTTGTTACAATGTGCACATCCATGAAATTAAAAAAAAAACAAAACAAAAAAAAAAACAGTATTCTCTGAGTTGATTAATCATGCAGCAGCGATTATAGTGCCATTTTAATGACTTCAGGACTGATTACATTCGCCCGCTGATAATGTCAGGAAAAAGTAAACCTGACTATTTGATGACAACACACTAGGAATTTAACTTTTTACAACCACAAACTTCTATTGTAACCCTGCACATTAATAAGAGAACTGAATGTCAAAGATGAGTAAATGGGTGCATGGGGAATATACACCGATCCGCCATAACAATAAAACAACCTGCCTAATATTGTAGGTCCTCTTGTGCCACCAAAACAGCTCTGACCCGTCAAGGCATGGACTCCCCAAGACCTCTTAAGGTGTGCTGTGGTATCTGGCACTAAGATGTTAGCAGCAGATCCTTTACGTCCTGTAAGCTGCAAGTTGTGGCTTCTGTAGATTGGACTTGTTTGTCCAGCACATCCCACAGATGCTCGATTGGATTGAGATCGGAGGAATATGGAGGCCAAGTCAACACCTTGAACTCTGTCATGTTTCTCAAACCATTCCTGAACAATTTTTGCAGTGTGTCAGAGCGCATTATCCTGCTGAAAGAGGCCAATGACTTTAGGGAATAATGTTGCCATGAAGGGGTGTACTTTATCTGAATGTTTAAGTAGTTGGTACGTGTTAAAGTAATATCCACGTGAATACCAGGACCCAAGGTTTCCCAGCAGAACATTGCCTAGAGCAGCATACTGCGTCTGTCAGCTTGCCTTCTTCTTGCCATCTCTTCCCCAGGTAAGCGATGCACACGCACCCGGCCGTCCACATGATTTAAAAGAAAACGTGATTCATCAGACCGGGCCACCTTCTTCCATTGCTCCATGGTCCAGTTCTGATGCTCATGTGCCCATTGTTGGCACTTTCGGCGGTGGACAGAGGTCAGCATGGCCACTTTGACCACTCTACAGCTATGCAGCCCCATACGCAGCAAGCTGCAATGCACTGTGTGATCTGACACCTTTCTATCATAGCCAGCATTAACTTTTTCAGCAATTTGTGCTGCAGTAGCTCTTCTGTGGGATTGGAACAGGCAGGCTAGTCTTCACTCCCCACACGCATCGGTGAGCCTTGTGCGCCCATGACCCTGTCGCCGGTTCACTGGTTGTCTTTCCTTGGACCATTTTGGTAGCTAATAACCACTGCATACTGGGAACACCCCACAAGATCTGCTGTTTTGGAGATGCTCTGACCCAGTCGTCTGGTCATCACAATTTGGCCCTTGTCAGAGTCACTCAGATCCTTACGCTTGCCCATTTTTCCTGCTTCCAACACATCAACTCCAAGAACTGACTGTTCACTTGCTGCCTAATATATCCCACCCATTGACAGATGCCACTGTAACGACAATCAATGTTATTCACTTCATCTGTCAGTGGGTTTAATGTTGTAGCTGATCGGTGTATATGCTTTTTTTTTCATCTAGCTGGGGCAAGTCAGATTTTGTTACTCTATCCAGAACACCCACCATCTTGGGATGACTGAGTTGATTCTAGTTTTACTGTGAATTAAAAGGCATGTATGAGTCTTCATTTTCCATTGATTTAGAACCTGCACTTAGACCTATACTTGAACTATTTTAAGTTAAGTGAAGAACAAGGAGTTATGAGATGGCCAATCCACTTCTAACCTTTTTGGTTTACGAACTGAGTGTGTGCATGTGACAAATTCTTGACAATCTTCTCTTCAATTTCAACATCTCGCTGAACTTCCTCTTCTGTAAGGACCAGTTCTTTCTGGGAGTCTTTAGTCACAATGACAACGTAACCGTGCCGTGTGTCCAGGACGTTGGCCACGACTACCTGGTGTTTGTAGATGTCCAAGGCGCAACGAGCTCGCTCCAAGAGGATGGATGGATCCGTTTCCAGCTTGAATGAAATGACAAATGCTTTTGGGGCCCAGTCCTTCACCAGTGGTTTAAGGATTTTAGGTACCATTTTCATGCTTATCTGAAAGGCCACAATCTCTGGTTAGAAGTGTAAAGATTATCAGGTGTGGTAACAAACATTTTTATGTGATTCTGTACCTGTAGAGGTCCATTGGAGGACTGTATTTTATGCTCCGGCATTTCAGAAGGTGGGATATAGAAATCAGAAACAGCCGCAGCCAAATAAAACATGGCTTTGGAACCTGTAATATGTAAATACAATTTATTTTAACCTCAACTTTGAAGCTTACACTCTCAGAAAAAAAGGATACTAAACTATATCTTTCCTTGTCACTGGGCTACCTTTATCTGTACCTATAATATGTATCTATCACCTGGAAACTTACACTCAGTCCACTTTACATAAAACAATCACAATAAAACTGTTACTCTCACATTAAAAGCATGAATACACTCACCATCCACTTTATTAGGAACACCTGTACATTCATGCAGTTATCTAATCAGCCTATCATGTGGAAGCAGCACAATGCAAAAAAATCATGCAGATACAGGTCAAGAGCTTCAGTTAACGTTCACATCAAACATCAGAATGAAGAAAAAGTGTGATCTCTGTGACTTTCATCGGGGCATGGTTGTTGGTACCAGAAGGGTGGTTTGAGTATTTCAGAAACTGCTGATCTCCTGGGATTTTCACATACAACAGTCTCTAGAGTTTACACAGAATGGTGTAAAAAAAAAAAAAAAATTGAGTGAGTGATAGTTCTGTAAGTGGAAATGCCTCGTTGATAAGAGACGTTAGAGGAAAATGGCTAGATTGGTTCGAGCTGCCAGGGAGGATATAGTAACTCCAAAAAAATCTGAGGCTATCAATGGCACAGGGCACAAGATTAGAAAAAAAAAAATCACCTGGTGATTTTTCCAGTCTTCAACTGTCCAGTTTGGGTGAGTCTCATCCACTTCAAGGCTTGATGTGTTGTGTGTTCTGAGATGCTTTTCTGCTCACCACGCTTGTAAAGAGGGCTAATTTGAGTTACTATAGACTTCCTGTCAGCTCTCACCAGTCTGGTCATTCTCTCTCATCAACAAAGTGTTTCAGCCTGCAGACCCTCTGCACACAGGATGTTTTTCTCATTATTCTGTGTAAACTCTAGAGACTGTTGTGTGTGAAAATTGCAGGAGATCAGCAGTTATAGAAATACTCAAACCACACATCTGGTGCCAACATTGATGCCACTGTTAAAGTCACAGAGATCACACTTTCTTCATTCTGATGTTTGATGTGAACTTTAACTGAAGCTCTTGACCTGCATCTGCATGGTGCCCTGTATATGCTATGTGCTGCTGCCACCCGACTGGCTGATTGGATAACTGCATAAATGATCAGGTATACAGGTGTTCCTAGCAAAGTGGACAGTGAGTGTATATATAGTGTATCTTTATAAAAAAAAAAAAAAAAAGAAGAAGAAGATTCAACATACACAATTGGACTTAATTACTTTTTAAATTAACGCCTTTAAGATATAAAAGGTGTATGTTTGAGTAAACCACTCCAGTAACATCTCAGTTTTTTTCTTAAGACAGTATATGGTGTGTGCTATGGGTGGTGCAGTTTATTTTCTTTACCCAGTGAACTGAGAGCTTGTGCTGCAGCTTTGAGAAGGTGGAGGTACTCGGATAAGGTGCTGAACTCCACTGGAAGAAGTAACCCTCCAGATTTCACTGCCTGGTACCTCTTCAGGACATCTGTGATGTTTGGCAGCTTGGTCTGATCCACTGCGACCAGCCCAGAGCCCTCGTGAACAGGGTGTAATGTCAGACAGTCCAGCAGATTGACGCCCGTGTAGAGGCGTGTGTAGGGGTACAGAGAGCGCTGTCTGTGCAGGAAGATCACAGCATACCCCTGCGCGAGGAAATACTCCGCTGACGAGGCTCCACGCCGCCCGCTGCTGAAGTTGTCCAGAAAGCGCACGGTCCTGGACTCCAGAGGAACCTTGGTGCCTCCCGAAGTGATGAGCACGACCATGCGACCTGCAGCTCCATGCTGCTCCGCAAACGCCGCCATCACTCTCCTGACCTCCTCCACATGAGCCGGCACAGCAAACTCCTCACTCAGGCTGCTCGCCATAGCGTCTACACCTGCATTAACGAACGACATGGCTGTGGATAGAGTTCATACACTGTCACCACCTCAAGTTCTTTCTTCAGTTACTACAAACTAAAAGTCCGCTTACTCTTCCCTAACTAGAGCCTGACTACTCATAAACAAACCTGCACATCTGATTGGTCTTCCTAATTATATAAACCTACACATTAACGTCTAGTGTGATCATTTTATAGGTAATAATCTTACTTTTTTTGTGTGAATGCGTGTCACTGGACCACCACAACCAAGTGTCAGAAGAGTTTAAACTCTTTATTTAAAAGGTGACCGCAAGTCGACTTCCTGGTGGACTACGCATGTGCGAGCTCGCCTGTCCTGATTGGCTCATTGTATGAGGCGACAAACAAGTTCAAAATAAAGGTCCATGACTGAAAAACTTTGTAACGTGCATTAATCTTACATTTTAAAACACTCTAAACATATTGAAAATTTGTGGTCCAAACCAATTTGCATCTTAGTGGTTTGAAAAGTGTACGGAACATCAGTTAAGATACTAAACTGATGCACAGTAGTCTTTATAAACATTGTTCATAAAGGAAGAAAGATATTTTGATATATGTTTGTTAAAGTGCTCAAATCCAAGCCCTGCATCTTTAATGACTAGAGGAAAAACAGGAAACCAAATGCCGAAAAACAAGCGTTTTTTTGCCATTCAGAATAAGGAATAGGGGGCAGTGTTGTTCCAGTAAAAACTTACACACACTTCCATGCCAGCAGTTTCATGCACAGCCGCATACTGGGCTCCAGCAGTCACACACCTCCAAACTGCGTATAAGTCCAAGCCATCAGCTTCCTCCTCACACTGGGTTACTTTATTAAGATCACTCTGCTAATATTGGGCCAGGACCCCCCTTTAGCTCTCCGAACCGCTTCAGTTCTTCATGGCACGGATTCCACAAGGTGTTGGAAACATTCCTTTGACATTTTGGCCCATGTTGACATGACTGCATCACATAACTGCTGCACATTTTTCCATTTTTTTTCCCAGGTTGAGTGAGTGTGCGCCTCAAGCAGTAGCTAGTCTGAGGCTACTGAGTGTAGGTTTAGATTCTTGTTATTGGCTGTCAGGAGTGGAACCTGATGTCCAAGGAAGTACAACCGGTGAATCGGCAACAGGGTCGTGGAAGGGAAGATATAGTAACTCAAATAATCACTCTTTACAGCTGCGGTGAACAGAAAAGCATCTCAGCATGCACAAAACATTGAACCTTGAGGTGGATGGGCTACAACAGCAGAAGACCACATTGGGTTCCACACCTGTCGGCCAAGAACAACTATCCAGTTTGGGTGAGTCTGTGCCCATGATAGCCTCAGATTCTTGTCCTTGGCTGACAGGAGAGGAACCTGATGTAATCTGCTGTTGTAGCCCATCCATATCAATGTTTGATATGTTGTGTGTGCTGAGATGCTTTTTTGCTCACCACGGTTGTAAAGTGTTCTTGCTGCATGAAGCAAAGGAGTGCAACCTGATGTCCAAGGAAGTACAACCGGTGAATTGGCAACAGCGTCGTGGGCGCCTAAGGCTCTCTGATGCATGTGGGAAGCAAAGACTAGCCCGTTTGGTCCAATCCCACAGAAGAGCTACTGCAGCACAAATTGCTGAAAAAGTTAACACTGGTTATGATAGAAGGGTGTCAGATCACACAGTGCATTGCAGCTTGCTGCGTAGCTGCAGACCGGTCAGAGTGCCCACGCTGACCCCTGTCCACCTACAATGGGCATGTGAACATCAGAACTGGACCATGGAGCAATGGAAGAAGGTGGCCTGGTCTGAGGAATCATGTTTTCTTTTACATCAAATGGATGGCCGAGTATGTGTGCATCACTTACCTGGGGAAGAGATGGCACCAGGATGCACTCTGGGAAGAAGGCAAGCTGGCAGAGGCAGTGTGATGCTCTGGGCAATGTTCTGCTGGGAAACTTTGGGTCCTGGAATTCATGTAGATGCTATTTTGACACACACCACCTAGTTAAACATTGTGGCAGACCAAGTACTCCCCTTCATGGCAACATTATTCCCTAATGTCATTGGCCTCTTTCATCAGGATAATGCACTCTGCCACACTGCAAAAATTGTTCAGGAATGGTTTGAGAAACATGACAAAGAGTTCAAGGTGTTGACTTGGCCTCCATATTCCTCCGATCTCAATCCAATCGAGCATCTGTGGGATGTGCTGGACAAACAAGTCCAATCTACAGAGGCCACAACTTGCAGCTTACAGGACGTAAAGGATCTGCTGCTAACATCTTAGTGCCAGATACCACAGCACACCTTAAGAGGTCTTGGGGAGTCCATGCTTCAACGGGTTAGAGCTGTTTTGGTGGCAGAAGGGTGACCTACACAATATTAGGCAGGTTGTTTTATTGTTATGGCTGCTCGGAGTGTATGTATGCACACTATTCACTTATAATAGGAACACCTGTACACCTACATATTCATGCAGTTATCTAACCAGCCAATCATGTGGAAGCAGTGAAATGCAAAACATCTTGCAGATACAGGTCATGGTTGTTGGTGCCAGATGGGATGAAAAAAAAAAAACATTCAGTGAGCAACAGTTCTGTAGGTGGAAATGTCTTGATGATAAGACAAGTTAGAGGAAAATGGCTAGATTGGTTCGAGCTGCCAGGGAGGATATAGTAACTCAAATAATCACTCTTTACAGCTGCGGTGAACAGAAAAGCATCTCAGCATGCACAAAACATTGAACCTTGAGGTGGATGGGCTACAACAGCAGAAGACCACATTGGGTTCCACACCTGTCGGCCAAGAACAACTATCCAGTTTGGGTGAGTCTGTGCCCATGATAGCCTCAGATTCTTGTCCTTGGCTGACAGGAGAGGAACCTGATGTAATCTGCTGTTGTAGCCCATCCATGTCAATGTCTGATATGTTGTGTGTGCTGAGATGCTTTTTTGCTCACCATGGTTGTAAATGTTCTTATTTGAGTTACTGTAGACTTCCTGTCAGCTCAGACCAATCTAGTCATTCTCCTCTGATCTCTCTCATCAACAAGGTGTTTCAGCCTGCAGACCCTCTGCACACAGGATGTTTTATGCTTTTCACACAATTCTGTGTAAACTCTAGACACTGTTGTGTGTGAAAATCCCAGAAGATCAGCAGTTTCTGAAATACTCAAACCACCCTTCTGGTGCCAACAGCCATGCCATGGTTAAAGACAAAAGAAATCACATTTTTGATGTGAACATTAAATGAAGCTCTTGACCTGTATCTGCATGATGCCATGCATTGAGCTGTTGCCAAATGATTGGCTGATTAGATCACTGCATGAATGTGCAGGTGTATAAGTGTTCCTAATAAAGTGGATGGTGAGTGTATTCATGTTTTTAATGTGAGCAGTAACAGTTTTATTGTGATTGTTACTTTAATAGGTGTTCCTATTAAAGTGGACGGTGACTGAACACACACACATATATATGTGCACACACACATATACATATATATATATATATATATATATATATATATATATATATATATATATATAATTATTATTTTGGATGTGTACAGTTACTGAGTGCTGTAGCCCAGTTTGTCAGGCTCAACCCACCCCATACATTATAATGTACAGTGAGCAATACAGAACCATCACCAGATGCTCAGCATACAGTATGAGTTGCGCTGTTGTGAGTGTATCAGGTGCAGCAGTATTGCTGAAGTTTTTAAAAACTGTATACCGAGGGCCAAGCAGGAATTTGCTCCCTATGACAAGCTAATATATTGAGTCTTACAGTGACGCCTTTCCATTGACTTATGAGATCAGAGTGGAGGGCTGACAAATTATGTATAGAATGGGTTACAGTCTGATGGGTTCCAGTCAGTGTGTGTGTATATATAAAAAGTGTAGCAATATATTATAATATAATATATATATACACACACACACACACATTATATATATATATATATATATATATGCTCATTATTGAAATAAATAATAAAGTATTTATTACTGTTTATGACTATTTATTAGAGTTATAGAGCTTTTTATTGCTGAACTTTCCACTGACAGAGCACATTATGAGCTGTAACTGCTGTAACTGTCATGCCAAAAAAGCTCATTGAATATTACAGTTTGGATTAAACCCATTCACGTCGAATGATCATTCAGATACACTAATAACTATAAGGATTCTACAGGAAATAGCACTTTGATTACAGTGTGTTGTGATCACTGGAAAAGATCAAGGAGCCCTTACAATAGCACAGCTCTAACACACACAATGCAAAATTACTTTCATATACTGTAGTACAAGAAAAACATTTGTCAAATGGAAAATTATGTATACCCTGATGCATACGATGATATTATATTGTTGAGAATGACAGTATTCTGGTTCGCATTGAGTTATTTTCGAGACGTTTTTGCGCATCGTCAGTGTGAACTGATTTGGAACTACTTTCCTCGCGCCGTGGTACAGTGCTGCGTTCTGCGGCTGAAGACCAAAAAGTAGTTCGAGATTTTTGAGAGCGGAGCAAGCGCAAGTGCCCGGATGTTAGCTGTCCAGAGAAAGACGAACGGGAAAGACAGGGGAGAGGCGGAGAGGCGAAGGGGAGCCACGGACACACCGGCAGAGGGACAGCTAGTCTCTAACCTGCGATAAACCTACAGAGTTCAGTCACTTTCTGACGAAGAGAGAAGAAGCTCTTTTTTTTTTTTTTTTTTTTTTTTTTTTTTTAAAAACCCGAAAAGGAAGGGGAGGGGACAGTTAACTTTGACTAACCTGGACTGCTTTGCTCAACAGGACACCCGCCTCTGAAATCCCCGGGTAAGTGCGAGCTAGCTAACGTTAGCTACCGCGGGTTCAAGTTGAAGTGAGGCCCGTGAAATGGACGACTTTGACTTGGGGGCGTGTTGCAGCGAGGCTGTGGGGATTCACTCAGCACACAGGCCTGCGTTGCTAACACGCGTCATGATGTGGATTAGGACAGCCATAAGAGCCAGACAGTTGTGCCGAACTTGGGTTGATAACTAGCTAGTTAGCATCAAGCCAGATGTCAACTAGCTGGCAGGCGGCTCGGGAACTAGCGCGCTAACGCTAAAGTCCGGGCGAGCTTCGGCTAACTTTCATACGCCAAGCGAGCTGACTCGGTACCCCAAACTTATCCGGATAGCTGTCAAGCCTGACAGTGTGCCATTTTGTGAAAAAATGGTTGCAAGAAGAAATTTTATGTCCGCTTGTACAGCACTGCTGGCGTTAGGTACAAGGTTAAAGGGCGTAGTAGCAACTATTTTGGATAACGTTGTAACCTTTCTTAGCTGTAGTCTGTCGCCAAGCAGTTGCGTGACTGCACTTTGCTGATGGCGTACTAACCTAGCCACATGGCTAACTCGCTAACTGCATTACCTACACAATCTTGCGAAATAATCTGAAGCACGAGTGCAGCCCATTAAAGACATTTTCCCCACAGTGCTAGCTGACACGAAGCGCAGACCTGCGTGGTGTAATGAGATGCCAGCTTGTTGTGTTGTGTTTTGTCTCTTTGACAGGCAGAAATGGCACCGACATGGTGAGCCTGATTTGGCGCTTGAATAGTTTGAACTGGAAAAAAATGTCACTTCTTAAAAGCTTGGTGTGTGTCAGAGCCAAGCCGTTAAGCATCTGTTGAATGCTGACTGCTTGCCTGCTTATCTACTAACTTTTTCCCTTCTCTGACTTTCCGATCAGTAGATTTATTTCAAAATTCACGAATCTGCCGCGCGTCATTACAGGAGTTTGCTCTGAATTTGAGTCATTTCTGTCACTTTTACTGTCTCCTGCGTTTTTCCTCTCTGATCTGTTGCTTACTGTATCAGTGTGTAGACACATTCCTGTTATAATCTGCTGTAAAATGCCCGCCATCTGTCAGTGATGGGATTTCCCCTAACCTATCTACAGAATATACTCACACTACTGGTAAGGTGATATGGTGTAGTGAAGGGAGCCCTGCAACTGTAAAATAAATACAGTCAACCCCTCAGACCACATTTATTTTATGACAGTAATGTAACTTCTTAAATGTTAGGCTCTTTTTTTTTTTTTTTTTTTTTTTTTAAATGTATACATATACGTTAGACTAAGTTAGTCCTGAATTTTCCATCAACAGAACACATCATTTATAGGAAGCCCACTGCATTCAAGTGATCAGTTGAACAGGCTAATAACTATAAGAGCTCTGTAATAACTCGAATGAGTTTCACCAAAGAAAAAAATCACCCACATTCACGGAACACAGTTTGAGAACTGCTAGTGTAGTGGACTTTGTGAATTTCTTTTTAATGGTCCATTTTTATCAGAAACTACTCAACATGTCAATTATTTAAATTGGTGTCTAGGAATTAAATGTACTAAATTACTAGTAATTGCTAGTGATGTGTGTTAAAAGTAGCTGTGGTTATTTGTACCGATCTACTGAGGCAGATGATTAATTGTAGTTAACAGTGATGTATGGCTGTCACAGTGCATGCTACACGAAAGGCTAGGACTTGCGCCATGATGTATGATTAATTAAAAGAACATTTTGTGATTAAATCCCGCATTCGATCATATTATGATTGACAGTGCACCTGAGCTACTGCACTTGCAAACTCGTATATGATAAGATGAGATGAGAGCTGGTTCCTCAGTCAGAATAGCGAAGTAGTTGTGAGTGTGCGACTGAAAATTTCAGACCTGTTTGTCTTTGGGTTGTACACACTCCAAAAACAGAAAATGTTCGAAACATGGTTTACCTGTCTGAACATGCCTGGTAGTTCGTAGATTGAAATAGTCTTGTATTGGGATAAGGGTGCATTAGTAGAAGAGTATGAGGTGTTCACACCCTGTCCGCTCACACCTGGCATTAACATGCGTCCTGGGGGATTGGATTACAAGTGGACAGCCGAGATGCAGAGCTGTTCACACCTGGCATTATGAGTGCGTCTCCACTGACCACTTGTAATCGGATTTAATACATCGTCTTCGCTGGAGAAAGATGCACATTTATTACATCAGTCTTCTGCAGCTTTCATTTTCTGGCACAAAAATAACACAAAATCTTACCTTGTACCTTTACAGGGTGTTTCAGCAGTTTTAATTGTGTGGTCTTCTGCTGTATTTATATTTAGGCAGAAATCCCCTGAATCATATCACATACCTGTACAAACTGTTTCAAACATTTTCATCATGTGTTCTGCTAACAAAACTTATAAATGAATGAGAGAAGAGATGACGATTGAAACTAAGAAAAGCAGCTTTTGCTGTTGTACCGTCGTCTTTATCCGTTAGCCTAGTGGCAGAGAGCTCTACCATTCAGCGCAGTTTCCACCGTCTCGCAACGATTACATATTTGATTGATTACAAATGTCATGTGGCCATATGCGTCCCAGACCATCTCCGAATGTGGTGTAAGTGATCACAATGCATTTTCAAGACACATTTGACCCCATCTGTACTTCACATCACATCTGTACTTATCACTCACTACTAGTGATCCGATCACCTAGGCCACATGGTGTGTGAACGGGGCCTAAATTACTCAAGTAGGTTACTCATTTCCGTATTGGTATTGAAGAGTACCAAAAAGTACAAGGAAAAAAAAAAGTTAGTGATGCATCCTTAATTGAAATATTTTTCAATGACTAAAGTGAATATTTATACTGTTCCTGTTATATTGAGGAATAAAGGGGTATTTTTGTTATAGAAAAGGGTGTTTGAGATGAATGAGACCTATAGCAATAAGAAGTGCTCTTGAGCATCTTCCGGTCCAGGCACCTTTATAGCTATACTTTTAAATGGTTCAGAATGGGAGCTGTAAGGCATAAGGTAATCATTACATGTCAGGATGTGAGACAGGCTTTGTTACAGCATCGTGTACAGTCCGATTTCCCTTATGCCCAAAGGGTTCACAGTGGGTATCCTGCCTCTTAGCCTAAACATACCAGGAAACTGCTGGCATTTTGCATTCCTCCCACTCCATCTTCACTAAACGATGCCATAGGCTAGACACCAGATGGGATGGTTTCATATAGCTAGATTGTCTACTGCCTCTTCCCTTGATGCCTCCTCATTGTGTTTTTGGCGAGCTGTGCATATTGTGCTTAATGAGGTTTTTCAGATGTTATACACAGTGTGCAGTGTTATCTAGGGTTTCAGCACAAATCCCCCTAACCCCTTTACATTTTCTTTTAATAAGTTGAATAATGAGAGATTTTTCTACATTTAGAACGTTAAGCCTTGTACTCCCTTGAGCATCTGTTTGTGCACATTTATATTAAGTGAGAGAAAGACAATTTTATATATATATATACATACAGTGAGGTCAATAAGTATTTGATCACCCTGTGATTTTGCAAGTTCTCTTACTTAGAAATCATGGAGGGGTCTACAATTTTCAGCATAGGTGCATTTCCACTGTGAGAGACAGAATCTAAAAATAAAAATCCGGAAATCATATTGTATGATTTTTTTAACAATTTATTTGTGAATTACTGTGTCAAATAAGTATTTGATCACTTGCTTATCAGCCAGATTTCTGACACTCAAAGACCTGTTATTTTGCTTTTAAATAGTCCAGCTACACTCTGCTCATGATTCTAAATTAGTAGCACCTGTTTGAGGTCGTTAGCTGTCATAAAGACACCTGTGCACCCCACAATCAGCCAAAGTCTAAGTAGCAACATGGGCAAAACCAAAGAGCTGTCAAAAGACACAAGAGACAAAATTGTAGACCTTCACAAAGCTGGAAAGGGCTACGGGGCAATTGCCAAGCAGCTTGGTGAAAAAACAAACAACTGTTGGAGCAATTGTCAGAAAATGGAAGAGGCTAATGATGACTGTCAATGTCCCTTCGGACTGGGGCCCCACGGAAGATCTCTCCTCGTGGGGTATCAATGATGCTAAGAATGGTGAAGAATCAGCCCAGAACTACACGGGAGGAGCTGGTCAATGCCGTGAAGAGAGCTGGGACCATCGTTTCCAAGGCTACTATCAGTAATACACTAAGACGTCATGGTTTAAAATCTTGCATCGCACGGAAGGTTCCCCTGCTTAAGTCAGCCCATGTCCAGGCCCGTCTGAAGTTTGCCAGGGACCATCTGGATGATCCAGAGGAGTCATGGGAGAAAGTCCTGTGGTCAGATGAGACCAAAGTAGAACTTTTTGGTCTTAACTCCATTCGCCGTGTTCGGAGGAAGAAGAATGATGAGTATCATCCCAATAATACCATACCTACAGTGAAGCATGGGGCTGGAAGCATCATGCTCTGGGGGTGTTTTTCTGCACAGGGGACAGGACGACTGCACTGTATTAAGGAGAGGATGAACGGGGCCATGTATTGTGACATATTGGGCAAAAACCTCCTTCCCTCAGTCAGAGCATTAAAGATGGGTCGTGGCTGGGTCTTCCAACATGACAATGACCCAAAGCACACAGCCAGGAAAACCAAGGAGTGGCTCCGTAAGAAGCATATCAAGGTTCTGGAGTGGCCTAGCCAGTCTCCAGACCTAAATCCAATAGAAAATCTTTGGAGGGAGCTGAAACTCCGTGTTGCTCAGCGACAGCCCCGAAACCTGACAGATCTAGAGAAGATCTGTATGGAGGAGTGGGCCAAAATCCCTCCTGCAGTGTGTGCAAACCTGGTGAAGAACTACAGGAACCGTTTGACCTCTGTAATTGTTAACAAAGGCTTCTGTATCAAATATTAAAATTTTTTGACTCAAGTGATCAAATACTTATTTGACACAGTAATTCACAAATAAATTGTTAAAAAATCATACAATATGATTTCCGGATTTTTATTTTTAGATTCTGTCTCTCACAGTGGAAATGCACCTATGCTGAAAATTGTAGACCCCTCCATGATTTCTAAGTAAGAGAACTTGCAAAATCACAGGGTGATCAAATACTTATATTACACATACAGTGAGGTCTAATATATATATATATATATATATATATATATATATATATATATATATTATTATATATATATTATATATATATATATATATATTAGTGTAGTTCCCCCTTGTGCCACCAAAACAGCTCTGACCTGTCCAGTGTGCTGTTGTATCTGGCACCAAGACATTAGCAGTAGATCCTTTAAATATTGTAAGTAGCGAGGTGGGGCCTCTGTAGATTGGACTTTTTTGTCGAGCACATCCCACAGATGCTCGATTGGATTGAGATCTTGGGAATTTGGAAGCCAAGTTAACACCTTGAACTCTTTGTCATGTTCCTCAAACCATTCCTGAACAATTTTTGCAGTGCGGCAGAGTGCATTATCCTGCTGAAAGAGGCCAAAGACATTAGGGAATAATGTTGCCATGAAGGAGTGTACTTGGTCTGCAACAATGTTTAAGTAGATGGTACGTGTCACAGTAACATCCACGTGAATGCCAGGACCCAAAGTTTCCCAGCAGAACATTGTCCAGAGCATCATACTGCCTCCGCCAGCTTGTGTTCTTCCCATAGTGCTTCCTGGTGCTTCTTGTGACGCACGGGCACCCGGCCATCCACATGATGTAAATGAAAATGTGATTCATCAGATCAGGCCCCCTTCTTCCATTGCTCCATGGTCCAGTTCTGATGCTCACGCACCCATTGTAGGCGCTTTCGGAGGTGGACAGGGGTCAGCATAGGCACTCTGACCGGTCTGCGGATACACAGCCCCATACACAGCAAACTTCGATGCACTGTGTGTTCTGACACCTGTCTTTCAAAGCCAGCATTAACTTTTTCAGCGAATCTGGGATGGGACCAGACAGGCTAGCCTTCGCTTCCCACACGGATCAGCATTATATTAGTATGAAGCTCTGACCCAGTCGTCTAGCCATGACAGTTTGGCCCTTGTCAAAGTTGCTCAGATCCTTACGCTTGCCCATTTTTCCTGCTTCCAACACATCAACTTCGAGAACTGACTGTTCACTTGCTGCCTAATATATCCCACCCCTTGACAGGTGCCATCGTAACGAGATAATCAATGTTACTCACTTCACCTGTCAGTGGTTTTAATGTTATGGCTGATCTGTGTGTGTGTGTGTGTGTGTGTGTGTGTGTGTGTGTGTGTGTGTGGGTGTGGGTGTGTGTGGGTGTGGGTGTGTGTGTACGTGTACATAATGTAACTTGAAATGACAGGCAGACTTTCCCGTTTGCATACCACTTGATTATTTGCGAATCAGCAGTTCAGGTTTTTTCAGTCCTGTCTCACTGAGATGGAGTTTAACTTTTTTGTTAAAGCAGTTATTCAAATGACTGTCCATGAGAGGGATTTATCAGACCCCGACTGGTAGATGGCCTTCAGACTAGCTGAAAACACTTTTCACTCTACTTGAACGTCACCCGTCAGTTCTCCACATGAGTGTGGTTTTGAAGCGATAAAGTGATAATCCTGTGTACGGTTTTCTGTGGTTTGTGTGAGCTTTGTTTGTAATTCATACTGTATAAATTGTGTTAAGTGCATTTGTTTGACATTAATTAATTAATTGGGCATTCTTGCTTTTTAATATAAATGTGGATTTTTTAATTCAGGTTATTGATTTGTCATATACAGAGTACAGTTAGATGAGTAATTAGCCCAGTGGATGAGTTCATGATTGAGAATTTCACCAGATCTGCAGTTACAATGTTATATAAGATAAGATGTGATGCACAGTGTAGGGCTTCACAGCATGGGTCAAAGGTAAATTTTGAGTGTGGTGCTACACACTGATATTTTGGTATACTTTTGTTCTATATTATTGTGATCATTGGCAATGCCATGCAACCTCTGAGATCAGTTTGTTCATGTGCTCATTTGCGATTTGGTTTAAAACAGTAATGATTATTGTGCACTTAATTCTAATTGCAATATTATATAGGAATAATCCTTTTTTTAATATCAAAATAGAGGGCTCGTTTTAAAGGAGCAGCAAATAAAATTGGAGCTCTAGATTTCCAAGGTGTACAATATCACTAATATTTTAGATATTTTTCTGGGAGATCTTTGTGACATTTAAAAAATTGCATCAGATAAAAACAAATAATTCACTAGTTCATTGTTGATTTAGGAACAATTTCAACAAAGTTCATCAGACAAATAAATAAAATGATTTTGAAATTAATTTTCATTTTTGTTCTTGACTTTCAAGAATTTGAATTATGCCTTCATAAGAGCAAAGTCTAATGCGTGATTATCCGATATTATCTCTAGCTAGTTAAATGTAATGAAATGAGGAGAAATGGTTAGATAGCCTAGTGTTAGGTGACGTTACAGTTGGCTGTTGGGGCTGCATGATTTTTGGATAAAGAGGAATCACAATATTTTTTTTTTTTTTTTTTTTTGGTCTTTGGCTTAATGGAGAATTTTATAATTTAGGCTTAAAATCATGATTTCCACTCATCATTCACTGACAGCAATTTTGTACGGAATGACATGGATATGTATTAATCCATTACAGTATCAGTGTGTGGTAGCTACATTTTCCGACTGAATGTTCATCAGTGTTCTGGATTTTGAATTACTGTTTTAAAGGCAGGTTTGTGCTGCGATAGTCTAAAGCAAAAGTAACAGCTATTTAGTATAAAACTTACTACTTCATAATCATATAAGGGTGCCATGAGCAAATTGTGTCCTTCAAAAGATAGTAGGAAAGCAGTAAAATTAACGTCTGGGTAAATAATTCTGGTCATTTCTGTTCTTCTGGCGATAGCAACTCATAAGCCGCTTGTGGAGGTGAAAATCAGTTTTGATAAATGGACACTATACATAATGCGCTGTTAGGGAGTTCAGCCGTTTCATTAGTTGTAATGCTTAGTAATTGGTAATCCAGTATGAAATTTTTGCAGCATAGGACAAATCTATTTGTTTCTTTTTACTGTGGGTGGATTTTTGGTTAATCTTAAAATCCCTTCTGACATTGTTTCTCTCCTCTCCTTTTCATAGACTCACAGTGCGAGAGGTCATGTGGTAGCGCCTCTGTGGTCGTTGGTCACAAAAGATAAGAGGGAGTAGTGGTGCTATAGAGAGTGCAAAGGCTGTAGAATCGATGATGGATTATTTTTGGCATGATATTAAATTCCTTTAGAAATAATGTAGTGCCAAGCAAAGTACTTACCCGGGCACTGTAAGTGTAGCTAGCTCCATATCTCATTTCCAACCCTTCAGTCCCCTCCGCTCTCAGCAATGAAAAGTCACACTGTTGTTTACTCTGCTTTTCTATTTAGATTTTCTTTTTTTTTTTTTAAACTGAATAAGTTTCTTTTCTTGTACGCTGTAAGTCTCTTATTCATTTGTCAAAATTGCCAAAACAGTTTGAAATTTTTTTTTTTTTTTTTAATATGCTATTAATTTTTCTCATTAGCCCACCACTGGCTTCACTGTTTTTGCTTTTCCTGCCCACTGAGTACCACACACAAAATGATTGACAGGCGTACAGTGATGCATCCCTGTGCTGCTGGTTAACACGTAGGGGTGGGCGTGGGTGGGTGGGGGGAATCAATTTGGTTACAAAACACTGATCCTGAGCATGACAATCTAAAATGCATCATCTTGATAGAAAATCCATTCTTCAAAAATTAAATAAATAAACAGCTTTGACATAATAAAGATAGGTTTACTAAAGTTATTTCGCCAGTAGCATACCACCGGGCTAACCCTAATATAAATTCTGTCAACAAAATCTAAGTGAGCATACAGCGTACCAGATATGTGGCACATCGGTAATAACTGCTTAAATGTGAAATGTGAGCAAGGTTTGCTTGATTTTAGCAAAAAGTGGAAAAATTGACAGATCAGATCATAATATAGCTGCAGGAGATACTCAGCACATATTGTGGAGTTATTAAACTGGCAGGTTTCTGCTGCTTTCCACTGTTATTAGAGCCTTGGACAGTCAAAGAGACATGACCTTTTTCTACAGAGTAGGGTTGTTATGATCTCCCAGTCTCATGGCATGTCATGGTGTATGATCGGCCAGTTACCTTACCATTGACTTTTGCGAAATACGGATTAAATCCATCCTCAGTGTGCCACTTTTCCACGCTGCATTATAAAATATATTTTATCTTATAATGACAAAGTGATAAATACTGAGAATGTAGTGGTGTTCAAGCTCAGTGCGATTGTTTCCTTTTGGTTTTTTGTCACATATATAAGCAATTCGTTTCATTTTCATTACTGGCTTGTATATTTTTAAAGGATCGATTAATACCATGGGAACTCATAATTTTACCCTAGGTTATCATATTGTGAAAATTTCCAAATGTAACAGCTTTACTGCAGACTATTTACTGAGTTACTAGGTATGTAAAAAGAAGTTATCCCCAGTTGTTAAACGATTTGGACAATGTGGTGAAGATTTCTGTACGTGGCTGAATAAGAACTTTTGCTGCATGTTCTACATTGAGTTGCAATTTCTTGTGTTGGGACAGGGGAGACTCGGGTAGCTCGCTCTACAATACCAATGCTGTGCCTCACTGGAATGCAGATATGCTATGAACTTATTCATCTCCTGGAAATGATTTCCTAGTTCCAGTTTGAATCATGTTTGCAGTCATATTGTGAGCCTTCTTTGTGTATTCAAGCATCTATGTCAAAGATCGCGGGCGATAATCGCACTGATGTGGACTTCATTTAGTCTCTGAGTATTTACTGTAAACTGCAGTTCTCTGCTTCTGCAGCTGCAGTAACTGTTCATACAGGCATATCATTTTGCAACTAGTCATAAATGACATTTTAAATTATTGTTTTTGTAATGATTAAAAATACATTTTTCCCAAGGTGATGTAAGTGAAACCAAACCAGCAAGGTTTCTTCAGGCGAATTCCCCCAAGCCTTCAGGCTGCTTTTATTATTAATGATATTCAGAAGCCAAATTTTTAGTTTTGCTCAGCTGGGTGCTTTAATCTATTTTTGCTGTAAATTAATGAATTTTTAAAGAGCCCCTCACCAGATATGGATGAATGTTGGAATGCAGCATCGGTTTAGAGAATTTCACTGTTCTTCCCTCGGGAAGGGAGCACAGATCCACTGACGCACTATACTTTCATTTTTTATTAATGCTGAAATACATTGCTATAACTCCATCAGTCTTTCAGTATACTAAAAACTTTGTCCAATTTTGGACTATACCAGATGCTTCTCAAGCTTTATCATGACCTGGTGTTAATATTGAACCTTTTCTACTTTGCCACTGATTTTTTTTAGTTGTACAGCTTTACGAATCCATTTTGAAAATGGTTGATGCTCCGTATGTAGATAACTGTGGAGTGCTTTCCTCCACAAGGTACAGTTATTTTTTTTTTTCAAATGATTATACAGTTAGACATAAAGGTAAAACACTGTCTGTGGCTCTTCATGTGGCGGCTGGGCTTAAATAAAAAAAATACCAAGAGATATATCAAAGCATGTACGCTCATGCTGATAATTCTTGTCAATTTTACAACTGTTATAAAAAGAACAACTATCTAAATCAATTAAAAACTAGTGTGGAGATTTTGGCATGCTAGTATACAGGGATTGATTTAACTATGGTTTTATATTTAGCTGGTTATTAAAGCACTTGTCGATACCTTATTAATCAGTTATGTGAAACAGTGGGCTAATTGTGTCTTATTAGTGTAAATGCATCATCTTTGACCTGACCTTAATTTTAATGATATTTATCTAATAACACTAACCGAATGCTTAGAGAGTCATCTACAGAAACAGCTAAACTCTAAAGAAATATTTGCCACTGAGGTTGGACAGTTTTTTTTTTTTTTTTTTTTTTTTAAGACCGTTACACTGGTTATCTAGCCTTAAAAAAGAAAAGCAATGGGTCCCTGAAAACAGGTCCAAAGCTTGGTACTGCAGTACTCAAATACTCCAGTTATCTTATTTAGCTAATCGTCTGAATTGTAAATTTTTTTTTTTATACTTCAGAAGCTTAAATTCAACTAGATTGCTAGATTGTTTGTAAATTGTTTGTTCATGCTGTATATCTTCATCTATTAATTATTTTACCTGTTTCCTTTTTTTCTTTCCTCTTTTTTTTTTTTGCCCCTCCCCATTATTAAAAACCAAACCTCCCCCTTAAACCAGTCAGATGTGTTTACCCACCCAGTTATGCCCCTCCCATCTGAAACTGCCTTGTGTGTTCAGTAATATGTTCAGAGTGTATGACTAATGCTAATTAGCATTCAGAGCCAGAAACACAACCATTATAGTTTACGCCTTGGCATTTAAAAAAAAAAATTATTACATGTTATAGCTCACTCTTACATGACACATTTTAAAACCAGATTTCATCATGACACAGCTTAATGCATCATGACAAATTTTTAATATAATTTTTTTCTTTCCTGATGGACTCACAAACATAAATAGCATCAACATCAGTTGGAATATTCAAATATTCAATTAATCATGCCTCGAGGCAGCTTTACTCTCCAGTGCAAGTTTAAACAGAAGTGGTAATGTGTTTTCAGTCTGCATAGACAAGTTTTGTTTGTTACACTTGCTTGTTGTCTTAATCCTTATGAGTTGCATGAGGTATAGAAAGTTTGATACCTGTTCAATGCAGCAGTGTCATAAAATGCTGTTTTATTATATAACATTTGATCATTTTGATTTAAATATGGCAACATTAATGTGATGTATTTTGCCTATAGGCGAATCACAATGTGTGAGTGAGACGTGTGCAGTGGCTCCAGCAGCATGTGCGAGCAAGGTGCAGACAAAGTGTTTACGTACTCAGCTTGTGGAAAAAGACGAGCTCAAAGAGAGGGATTTGGTCCTGTTTTTCTTATCTTGCTGATGAGGACGTGCAGCATAGAAAAACAATATGCTAGATGTGTTATAAATTCGTGCACTCCAAAACCGCCAACACAAGCAGCTAGGCAAGATGTCAGGCTGAAAAGCATCCCACCCTTGACTGCTATTTGACAGGTTAGACTAAAGGTTTTATTGAAAGTTTAAGTCAGGCATATGATTAACTGATTTTCCTGTGTATTGACTCATGAAGCATGTGACGGTTCTTGATTGCTATCACACATTACTCATCTAACTTTTACATAGGCTAATTTTTAATTAGAATGAAAAATATTAGTGTTAAAAACAAAGCTAGGTGTTAAACACGCAAAACAGCGTAACTTAGTGTTCGTTCTGTTTAATGGTGCAGTTTGGGGGTTGTACAGTATTGGGCTATATCTCTAACTGCTACAGTGAAGGGTGAGAAGAAAAATGAATTCTTGGATGCATCTCAAATTTCTCTTTAAATGATTCTGTGTTGATGAACCAAAAAAAATACAAAAAATACATATAGAATATATGTTTAGCTACAGGTCTTGACCAATTTAGTGAAAGGAAAAAGCATAGACTAGCAAGGGTGTTGTGTGTATGTTAGAAACTAGCGAAGCCAACTAATTTGAAGACGGACAAACTCAGACCGCCGCTATTATAGTGACTGTATGGCCACACTGTAGATTTTATTATTCGAAGGGACTAAAAGGACTGGACAAGAGGCATGCCATGTGCAAGCACAGTCGTACCAAGATATTGTATTTTGAGAATACAAAGAACAACTAAAATCACACGACACATTTCCACCTGGAGAAAAGACGCTTCTGCTATTTTTGCTCAGTGGAGATCACACAAGCAAGTTGAAGCTTTGCCACATAATTCAGAAAGGGCAAAGTGAAGTACCAGGTCAGTTGCAGGATACACCGCAGATGATTTGTGTCCCTTTGCTGCCCAGGCTTTTACACATGCTGGAGCAAGGTTACAGCATTAAAAGTAAAAAGAGGTCACACAGTTCTACAAAGTCGTTATGTGTAGAATTGAGAGGCATCAGAATTTTTTTATAATTGCATCTTCGCACCCTGAACTGAAATCACATTAAATTACAGGGGCCCAAAGAATTCCATCCCTGATAATTAACATTTTGTGTAAGTTTTGGGGAGAACTTGTGGCATTAACGCTCAGAGTACAGCGACCTTCCCCCTGAGTCATGATTAGTCACAGCTCTAACACATGACTTCAGAACATATTATTCATAAAAAAAAAAAAAAAAAAAAAATGGAAGAACCTGTAATTTTGTGCAAACAATCATAATGACTGTGTAATGGTGTTTCTTCCCCATTTTGATTTATTTAGGCTAGTTATTTTTGGCCAGTGTATCTTTTTGGTATTGATAATCACAATACTACATTAAAAGTCAAAATTTTGGTATTGTGAAAGCCCAAATCCTTCTGAAGTTGTTCTCTATGTGGTTTTGAATACAGCATGCACTGCCACTTTTTCATTACCACATTACCACTTTGATTAGGCATAACACATTTTACCGCAAACTTTCCCAGAATGCTCTGGGGATACACCGTAATACACTGTCACTGATCTTGGTTTGACAACTGGAATTTTTTTTGACTTCACTGCCTTTTCGTTGTCAGTAGGTAAAAACGAAGTTTGTCAGCAATATTAGTAGTTGGCTAACAGAATCAAAGCCAGTGTGGGAGGAGTGGTTTTCCACTTTAGTATTTGGTATTTTGTGTAATATTTATGTGTTAGTTTCAGTTTTAAACTGCTCATTTTCCAGTGTTGTAATACTTCTGTGATCAGTTTTGTCAGTTTGTTCCCTACTTTCAGTGACTGGTTTTGAAAGACCACAGCTGTCTGGTAAAATAGCAAAATATGTTTTGCTCTCTGTTATTTCAGCAAGAGACACATGCTTCTATTAAGTAGAGACTTGCGAGATGTGTACAGGATTTTGCTCAGTTTAAATAGGGATAATTAGGATTTCCTAATGCCATTTGATATCAATTTAATTACTTTAACTTTTTGAACACTTAGCTGCAAATACAACTCTAAGGAGATGCAGACTTAACTGACTAAAGGTTCAGTTATCATGCTGTGCACAGCGATTTCGTGCCATTTTATTTCCTCTGTTTATAGACGTTTAACCTCTGATTAGTAAACCTATTCACTTAGAGCTGAACTACTCAGTAATACTGAACAGACTAAAAATGGCTATCATGGTGAAAATGAAAGGCATTAATTTCTGATGGGGCAAAAATGTGTTAAAAAAAAACAAAAAACAAATCTAGATTCAAGTCAGTGTGTTGTCTGAAGTAGTATAGCTTTGTATGATCCGGCTAGCTTGGGGACAAGTTCACTCTACGCTGGTCTGAGTGTTTCTCACAGATGTGCAGGTACACCGCCCTTTAATAACTTATCCAGATATGCCTGTCAGTTTTATCAATTGAATCAATTTTATTGCTCCTAAAATATCACAGTCACAAAAACTGAGACTGTAGGCAGGTGTTGATCTGGGCAGTTTTAATTTGACAAAGCGTTTTATTGTTCTAAGTGTGGCAACTCGTGGGGGCTGATCACAGCTTTATAAATTCTGTTGTCTGTGCTTCAACTAAACCTAAAGGCATAAATGTTCTGTATAACACAGCCTGTGTCTGTTTTCACTCTTCCTGTGTTTAAATAGAAGGCAGTTGTTTGCTGTACTCGTGGAATTTAAAGTTTAATGAAGTGTTATTAACCAGCACTGCTTTAATAAACGCTTATCGCTTATCGCCGACATGGAAATTGGCTTTGTGTACACTAAGCTTATTTCTTCAAGCAAAACAAGTATATATACACATAAGTGTTAAGGAGTGCCAAAACCATGTACATTAGCTTTGCATTGAGACAAATAAATGAGTTGTTTTTGTAGTTTTTTCTATCACAAACTTCCCACTACTACCTGGAATTTAAAACTGTGCATTAATGGGGCCTGATTACAGACTGGTGATCTCTCACTAGTGTTGGGAAGATGAACGTGATTACTTTGCATTATTCATATAAAGTTGAAGACACTTGGCTTGTGATGGATTATGGAAAGAGATGTTGTGCACAACACGTTACATCCTACAGGAATTGTCCTGTTGGCTGTGGCTATGTCTGTGTATGTATGTGCATGCATGTGTTTGTGTGTCATTATAGTTGTTTGCACATTTTTTTAATCCCTTGTTAGAAAAGACAGATGTGGGCAGAGAAGTTCCGGTTTGCCATTTATACTTTGGTTTGAAAGAAATAATCAGTGAGTTGGAATTGGACATGATTGACAGTGTTTTTGTTCTCACTCCACATGACACTTTGAGTTTATGCACTTATAAGTCAGGCGAACACAATTTGAGACTTTTTTATTTGCATTTAACATGTAAACCTGTAGAGTAGCAAAGCACCATTAACTTAGATGCTCCATGTAACGAGTGTCTCCTACACACTTTGTAGCTTCCATTTCACAACACATCTGAAGGTCTTTGCTCATTTTATTACTTGCTAATTTGTTCTAAACTTTTCTTCTTGTGGGCTTTTCTGTGAGTGTGATTCAGAAAACCCCAGAATGCAGCCAAGAACGCACTCTGCAGAACTGGAGGAGCAGACCTCTAAAAAGTCATAACTGAAACTGAGCGATTAGTACCCCCAGCATGTTGACTCTCTCCCTCTCTGGCTATCTCCACCACCCCACCCCACCCTATATCTCACTTTTTTTTCTTTTTTTTTTCCTTAAAGTTCTGCATTCACAGGCAGCTCTTCATTTAACAATCACTTTGTGGAGGTTTCTGATGAATGCCTCATGTTACTCAAATGAGTCATATTTCCTTTGGACTGAGCCCTGCTGCCTGCATGCCGCATGGGGGGAGGGGCTGACTCATCCCGCCCGATTCTGCTGCTGTGACTAGTTGGTCACTTCAAGTGGCCCATGATGGTATTAAGAAAGCATTACTGCATTGGTAATGGGATGGGAGACATGTTGATCAGTGGAGCTTTAGAATGGCAGATGCCTGGGTGTCTGACACTGGGCTGGACCGGCTGAGTCATCCATCGTGAATAGACTGTTTGGAATCCCAGCCCTCGCAGTTACGCTGCCAGAGCCTGCGCTTGGACAGGAAGGTCAGCTCCCTGAACGAGGTTTTACCTGCACAGAATGAATAAACCCTGCACTAAAACTTTAATGCATGTAAATCTACCTCTCTTTGTTTTTTGCACCCAAATGCTAAATACGTTCTCCAAATACTACTTACATCACAGTATTGAACAGGTATTTAGTATTTTCATGACACAGATGTCTAAGTTAAAGAAAATAAATATTTTAAATGTAAAAAAAATTATTAACTAAAGTAATAGAAATATTTCCCTTTCTCAGTGAGCTGTAGTTAGTAAACCTCATGCCTTTCCGTTACCTGCTTTATTTGGTTTCTTGCCAGTATTAGTGAGTCACAGGAGGCTCAGTGACCTAGTTTTTTTTTAAGTCTTTTAACAGTGCCAGAGTTTTATTTCAAGAATGATACAGCAGATAAATAAGAGTCTGGGACTCATTTTGGATTGACAATACCAGCATGCTTATCACCGTAGGCATTCTATTGTTTAAGAGAAATGAAGTGAAAATGTTTCAGAGAGGGTTGTAATCGGTTTGTGGGAATGTGAGAAACAGTGGAAGCACACATTGTAACTGCGTGAATCATGTTTGTTAACTGCCGCGTCTGGAGTTATCCTGCCTTATCCAGATTTCTAGCTGTATTGCACATTTATGGTCATACTTATCAATCTTTTCTGCCCTACCAGAAAATAACATCTTGTGCTACTTAGCTTGTATGACAACTTGATGGGTTGAAAATGACTGAACATGGTCTCATGGTCTTACGAATATTTATTTTGCATTTATTTTGAATTGTCTGGTCAGAATTGATTAACTCCGGGCTTAAATTGCGGATAAGACATAGTTGCAAGGTGGTGTGCGGAACCAGTAAAAAGTTACTTTAGTTGTCTCGTTTGGTTGATATAAGCACTTGATAATATTCTCATGCTGTGACAGATTATCTGATAAATGCCAGTAATGTTGGATTGCAGTTAGTGATCTGTTATTTAATTAAGCCTAGTTAAGATTCTGTAGTAGTTGTTTGAAAAGGAATATTTTTCAATATTTTTTTGGTATTAATATACATTTTAAACAATCCAATTAATCGATTAATTAAAAACCAATCAGTTTATTAATAGATTATCTAAATAGTTGTTGCCTTACGTAATCATTTCAGCAATATTAATGTACAGTGAACACATTCTAAAAATTTTTGGGTTCCCCGTCTCAGTTGTGCATGAATAGGAATCATGAAATCCGTAGAGTGTGCTTGTGAGAGACTAAACTATGCTTGAGGGCTAACAGCTGAGGTGTTTGTAGTCTTTCACCTAAGTGGAGACAAATTAAAAGTGAATGTGACTCCTTACTCATTTTGATGCTCTCTTACAAGGCTATGAGCTGTGATGTGTTACTCTAATGACAGATTGTGAACAGACCAGGATGTGCAGGCATTTAGACTGCCGTGTATAAAACACATTTGATATTGGCTCTTTCTTGCCTTGATTAACCCTTTTCATTAACATGCAAAGAGAAAGTTACTCAGAAAAGCCAGGGTATTTTCATGGTTGTTTTAATAGCTGCTGATCCCTGTGGCAGCTCTGTAGCCATCTTTATTGCACAGCATTTGTTTTTATTTTGCTTTTACACAAATGCCACTTTACTGACATCACTGTATGTCACTGTATTTTCTTGCATGAATGCCATTATTTGATTCAGCTTGGTACATCATTATTTACTATTAGTTGCTTTAATGCCTTGTACCTGTTCGTATCCAAAAATGTTTTGTGATGAGGAAGCCCAGTTTTTCCGCTTGTTTTGCTCAGAAGTATAGACACATGAATATTATCCTAGTTATAGCCTATATTGTCACAACATGTATAATACACAAGAAAGTACTTCTTTTATTCATCCATTGCAGTGGGTGCTGTGTTGCAGTCTGCAGGCCTGGAACAAGCTGATGACTCACACCTCTGTTCAGGTAGAAGGCTATATCGGTTGAGACTGGCATGTTTATGGCCTTTGTAGTTCATGTCCATGGGGCAGGTCAAATCTTAACTAGACCATAATTGACTGTGGCTTAGATAGCCACACTGTATCAGACCATGGTTAATCTAGCTACGTGTAACATTTAGGAGCGCAGCTTACAGTCACTTAGCGTTATTAGTGCTGAAAACTGAAATGAAAAGAAACTAAGCCAGGAGAAACTGGCCAGCCTTGTGCAGAAGAAAACTTGTCATGCTTCAGCCTGGCAACTTTCTCGATTCAAGCCCAAAGAAAAGTGTCAATCACTCAATCCAAATGAATTGACATGCAAAATCTGGGACAGACAAATCATCACAAAAGGTGAAAAACCTTAAAAGGTTCTTCCCCTGGGTTCCTGGGTCTTCTCTACATGATGGGGTGAGTTGCCCTTCAGAAACATGCTGTGAGTCTTTTACATGTAAACTTAATGACACTCAACAGTGCCACTCCATGGCTTTAGGTTTTATTTTTGTCTGTTTTAACATAATACTTATACACTCAGTTCTTGTACTGAATTGAGATTTAACTGCAGTCAGCAGAAGCAACCGGCTGAGTGTTTCTCCCACTCAGATCCAGCCGCACCATTTCTGGGTAGCATGGTGACCAGCTGATCAGATTATGATGCTGTCAAGTTGCCCACATCATGTTTCTGTCTAATGTAAATTTGGAGTAATGTTAGCTAGCTGGCCAATTTGTTTGTGTTTTTTCCCAGATGTTCACCAAATAGTAATAAAATAGCAAGGTAAACGTCTGGAGTGACCTTTACTTGTGGCTCCCCCATTTTCTTTTACTGGCCAAAGAGACCACAGTCCTGCTTTCTTGTTTGCTATTGGCTCAGAAGACAGAGGAATTCACAGGTCAAAGTTCACATAAAATTGTTGTGAAATGAAACTGACATTTTTTCACATCTTGGATCATTACCCCTTCAGTAAATTTGTTTTTTTATTTGTGTTGCATTTTATTCAATGATCTCTACTTTATCTGAAGCAGAAAAGGGTACCATAAATGTTGGCACCTTTGCTCTATGATGTCTTTATTGCCTCCTACATGCACCTGGACATTCTCAGACTCCTGTGATGTCAGGTTGGATAGCTGCCTGACATGCCTTACTCCCGTGTTTTTACTGGCAGGTCTGCTGGCATGCTCTAGAAAGCCATTAGAAGAGTTTGTTGTGGACTAGGTCACAGTAGCACAGCAAGTTTCTGGTATGCATTACAGAATCAAGTGAATATAGAAACACATTTGTGTGTAATAAATGTTAAATGCATTGCTGGTGCTCATTGGTGGTGTTCCCTTGTTCTCTTATTTCTCTTGTGGCCAGTGGTAATTGTTAAATGCGCTATACAAATAAAATTTAATTGAATAATCATATTTTCATAATGGAATATAACAGAAATGTCTTGCATGATGTGTTTTTAAACTACTTTGTCTTTCAGTTTTCTCTTCTTTTTAAAATCTAGCTTGTTCTTCTCCTTTTGAAGCGCTACAAGCTTGGATAGTGATCAGTACTAATATAAGGCTCCTGCTGGACGATAATGGCAGGTCAGCAGTTTGCACCAGCGATCCTGTGTTCTGAATGAGTCATGCTGCCTGCCACATGATGTGTGACTTCTGCCAAGTGAGTCATCCCAAATAAGAGCATTTCATAAAGCAATGCTTAGAATGCTGTGACAGAACCAAGAGATATATATATATATTTCTGCATTTTATCGTTGGCCTTAGGTTGATATTGAAATACTGTATTTGTGATGCAGTTTGCAATTCTGATGCTAATTTCTGCTTGATTGTGTTGAGTGATGTTTCCATGGGTAGTGACTGTGTGCTGCACATGGCTATCATAGAGACAGTGGTGTTTAGTAGGAGAAAGTTTTTCAACAATTGTCAGTGTAAGTTATTCAGAGTTAGGGGGTGTGGTCAGCAACCAACTCTGCTAGTGTTAGTTAAAGAGAAGATAATGACACTTCAACTGAGGAAGCATGTGGTATTAGCATGGAAGTTGAAGTTTTGGAACTGAGTATACAGATGAGGAGGTGAGAGAGCTGAACAGAATAAAGGATAAAATAGTTTCTGATCCCTTTAGGTAGAGGTGAAGCCAAGGAATAATTCCCACTAGCACCAATATCAGTGTGTCGTAAATTAACTCAGCTAAAATGTTTATTGTAAAATAAATCTTGGGTACTGTTGAATATCACAAAATGAATTATAAATATTGACATATAAGTCTTTCACTGTGACGTCAGCTCAGTTAAAGTTGGATGATTGCCAAGTTTCTTTTGGTTATTTTTTCCTCAGCTCCTAATTTCTCTGCTTTTAGGACTATGTACAATTAACATTTAATATTTAATTGAGTGGCTCATGCTGAATATGTATAACTAGGGGTAAAGAAAAATCTAAATGTGACATTTAAAGCATCCATAAGCGATGCTGGTGATGCTTCAGTTACACACTTGATTCTAGATCAAGAAACCTGATAGCAAACTGTACCAGAACCTGCCAAAGAAAAAATAAAAGTTAAGCAGAAGGAAACAAGCTCGGCAAGGTCTCTCTCTCTCTCAGGTCTCTCCTGCCCACTAGGCTGTTCCAAATCCAGAACTGTAGTTAAACATCAGCTATCTGTCATTGCTTTCATAAGATATATGAACACCAGCACCATGTTTATCTCTGACTTTATTATGTTAGCACTTCCTTTTCATGTATAGCTTACTCTTGTATGGTCTGGCAGTGCACATGAAATAGGATTGATAGAAATGACTGTCTTCTTGAGAAGTTTCCTAATTCGCTGTACAGCTAGATCATGTTTCTATTTTTACACATTGCAGAAACCATGGCGATCAAAGACACGTTTTGTACCAAAGCATGTAGTTTAACTAACAGTACGTAAAGGTGTTGTTTCAGGAGTGGACAAATCACTTCCCTGTCCACCCTGGACGAGCAGATCACATGTTCGGGCATTGCTTTCTAATTTGTAGGCTCAGCAGGTGTGTCATACAGCGTGTCAGGTTTTTTTTTATTCTCTTTATAAAGTTCTCACCACATCTCTTAGTTGAAATGTTAGCCAAGGACTTCCTGTTGTCTTGTGTGCAAAAATGACATGCATCGAAAACATTAGGGATAAATTCACACATTTACAATTTATTTTGGTTTAATTTAATTTGAATGTATTTGTTTCTGTAAAGCTGCTTTGTGACAGTGTCCATTGTTAAGTGCTATACATATAAAATTTAATTGAATTATCAGGTGAGGAGGACCATCACTACACAGACTTGTCTTCTCCCCAGGAATTTGAGTATGTATTCAATTTCTGTGTCTAGTATTTTTCTTTTATCCATTCAGCTGTATGAATGCTACAAACTAGCTAACTATTTAGTCATTCTTTTTGGGAGATATTAAGTTAGCTACCACATTCAGGCGTATTAAACAGGCTTATTTCTGAGTAAGCAAAATATGGGGTTGGTCAGTTACACTGGATTACAATTACTTGCTTGCTCCTGAATTTATGATTCCGTACATGCCTGTGGATAAGAACAGCTTTAAGAAGGTTGTGTTGAACTCCGGAAGTGTGAGATTTGGACTCAAGGCAGCAGAGGTAAAGATGTCACGTTTCATTGAAAATAGTTAGTATATAATATATATATATATATGAGTGACTTGAGATGTTATTATTGTTCTAGATCTTCATGCAGGGCCATTAAATTAGATTTTTTTTTTTTTTTTTCCTTCTCTGCTCATGCTGGTGTTGTAGACATGTACACTGTGCTGGGGTTTGGGGTGTGTTTAGGACTTTTAATCGGAGAGATTTGTCAGAAGGATGATTGTGGGGTGTGATGGCAAATCCCCTGAGACTCACATCAGCTATTAATTAAGTGACGGGATTTCTTCTCTGTGTGTGTTGTGATGATACAGTGTTCAAGGGAAAGCTGCTCGTAGTATGAGTGTTTGTGGATCTTAAAGGAAATCAGAGCTAGTGTGGATCTGCTTAGATAAATTGTTTTGAAGCTTTAAGACCGGTTTATACTTCTGTGTTGAAACATGTCATCGTGTATCATTTGACTCATTTGAGAATATTTTTTAGAAGAGTGGTGTTCATCCCTGTAGACACTTCCAGAGACTTTATGACAAGATGCACTGAAGTTGTGCTGGTGGCTCCGGACAAGACACTGTGTTGTTTTTTTCTTTAATTGCTTACCTGTCTGTATGTTACAAGTTGTCTTATAGTGTGAAAAATACATTATGTTATGCTTGAAATAACTGCAGTTTGGTCTTTAATTTTACTACTTTTTTAGTAAAGAGCAGATATCTTGTTTTTTTTAATTTAATAAGCAGTGTCTCTATTAATTCAAACAAGACAAACTTGTTAAATTGAAGATGTTCTTATAGGCTGACTAAATGATGTTCCCAATGAAAGCTGCATCAGACTATATTCACAGTCAGTAATACTCCAAGGATTTAAGACACAGTCTGATGAGTTTCCTATTGATTCGCTGTAAATCCTCACATTGAGTAGTGTGGCTTTTTTTTTTTTTCTTCCACGCTACATCTTTACTTGGTTCTTTACTAAGTTGTGAAGACATGTTCAGATATTCAGCATTGATGTCATCTGATGTAGTGAGAGGAAATGAGTCAATGTTACTGCATCCTGCCCTAACAGTATCCTGTTGATATAAGTTGACATGAGTGAATGATGTGTCAACCTACAGTTAGGCTACTGCTTGTATGCGCATATGTGCTTTATTTCAAGGATTAATGGATGTGTGACAGAACAGCTTTAAACTTTATTATGTTTCCAGCTCAGTAGTCCAGTCTCTGACTGGAGTCCTCCCTCGTGTTAAAGTCTTAATGGATCTATCTAGAAGCAGAGTTGTCTCCTGCGCAACGTTTTCACATTTCTGCTTGGCTGTGGGCTCACACCAGAGTTCCTCTTTCAGCCTGCCTTCACTCTTTTCACTCGTGCTACAGATGAGCCAGGAGCTCTAAGTTAACCCTTCAGCCTATGCATAACACAACCTTATCTTGGAGCCGTTTGGTCAGCATGGTGCAGAACTAGAGGACAAGCACTCCTTATTCTATGGAACAGTTTATGGCCAGATGAGGAAAAGTTCTTTCAGGGAACTTAAACTTTAACATGCTCTTTAATATTCAAATATTCAGCATTAGCCACTTTTAGGCCAGTTTCAACCCACATGCCATTTGTGTAACAATCAGTAACGTTTGTACTGGATGGGTTTTTAGATGCCTGTTTCTATCTGTCACTGGTTCGTTTGCTACTTCTGAAAAAAAAAGCCTGCCAAGAATGTGGTTCCGATATATGTACAGTCCCTGCCGAAAGTATTGGAACAGCAAGGCCAGTTCTATTTATTTATTTATTTATTTATTTTTAAGACTGCTTGTTTAAACAATTAATAGGTCTGAATGTGTACTCTTGGTTTGAGTCCTGGTTTTTCGCCTGGGAAGGCTACTTTTGTTGTTAAAAAGGATATACCAACATGAAGACCAGAGAGTGGTCTGTGGGAGAAAAGCAAGTCATTTTGAAGCTGAGAAAAGAGGAGAAATCTATCAGAGCATTGTATCAGCATTGGGCATAGCCAATACAATTCAACACAGTTCTCACTAATCTTTATTGTTACTCTTGATGGTAGCAGCAGAATGAATTCAAGTCAGTATGCCAATTTACAGAGAAATGCATCTGACCTAATTGGGAGGAACTTCATCATGCAGCAAGACAATGACCCAAAACACACTGCCAACACAAAAAGGACTTCATCAGAGTTAAAAAGTGGAAGGTTTTGTACTGGCCAAGTCGAGCAGCAGGCCTTAACCCAATTGAGCATACATTTCACCTCCTGAAGAGGAGACAGAAGGGACAAACCCCCAAAAGCAAGCAACTGAAAGAAGCCTGGAGAAGCATCGCAAAAGAAGAATGCAACAGTTTGGTGATGTGAGTGGATTGCTGCTTTGATGCAGTTATTGAAAGCAAGGGAAATCCAACTAATTTGGATACATTAATTTATTTTGACTATCTGTTCCAGTACTTTTGCTCACCAAAAAATTGGGTGGTCTGCCACCGAAGGTGCCAGGTTCTAAGTTGTTTAACATATGTAAATATCAGGAAATGAAATCTGAAATTCTGATCATTTCATATTCATCTTTTGATCTCAAACTCAAACATCAGTGTATAGCAAAAACAAAAGAATTGGCCTTGCTGTTCAACTCTTTCAGAGGAGACTGTATATAATAGCACAAAAAAAAATAAACATAAATCTGTAGTGAAATTCACTTCAGTCTAGTAAGTAATTACAATGCAATGCACATACATGTATTCATTTATAAGCATTATCAAAGGCAAAGTTTATTTTTTGTTGCTTCTCTCAAGGCCACTGATACTCTTGTCCAGAAGAAAATTGATTGAAGGTTGTTGCCAGAGCTTGAAAAATCACAGGCTTAATGAAGTTGCTATAAATCCTCAAATGCATCAAGATGCCTCTTTACCAAATTTCCCTTTAAAAAGGACTATACAAAGGCTTGCCTGACCTCAGTGCACTGAAATAGACTGTGGTGAACTAGCTAAACATCTACCTTGAGTGATGAGGATAGAGCCGCATAGACCCAGACCAGAGTTTCCACTAAGAAATTTTGGTGCTGGCCAACGTGTCCTGGAATAATAAAGTTTACTGGACAAACTGGAAAAAATCTGGCCATCTCATCTCAGTGTTTATTTTGCATTGTAACATTTTTGCCTGATGAGCAGAACATTTTTTTTCTCTCCATCGACGGTCTCCTATCATAGCCATGGAAATCTCTTTCCATTCGGGTCTTAATGGACTAGAGTTCTTCTTCTTTGCAGGTGAAGCAACGCTATCAGACGGCTCAGGGTCTACATCGTGCTCCTCATCCTGCCATTTACTAACTGGCTGGTTAGGATTTCAGAAATGACTGAGACTTATTTGCTTAGGCGTATTTGGTTGTTGCGCTATTGCATGCTACCTTGTCTTGTAATGTTTTAGCTATGTTCCATGCACGCGCACACGTACAAACTACGCAAGTATCAAGGATGTAATAGCGAGTCAATCAGAGTACATGTTACAGGAGAAACGTGGAAAAAAAAACTTGTGCAGACGGAGACCTTATTTAGGTGTGCAATTGCAAATGTGCTTTGTCTAAAGTATGTCTGCTTTGTATTAATATTTTTACATTTTACATGTGTCAGACAATTTTAGATTTTATCGGACATCGGGAATGTTTAACGGTCAAATACCGGTATTTACTGGCTAATGGAAAATCTGGCCCAGACATTGAGGCTATAATGGTTTGGCAAGCATCAGGGTCATTGTGAAAATGTTTGTTGATTAACCTAAAAAAAATATACAGATGTGCGTGCAGTCCTTATATGACGTCCGTTCGGCTAAACAGAACGCTTTATTTGCCTGCTTTGAGTTTAACCTTCAGCCCCGAATGATAAGACTAATGCTCTCTGGAATCTATCAGTGGAATAATCTTGAAAAATGTTAGTGGAATTTATGGCCAGGTGTGACCAAATTACATAACCTAGAAGCTCAAGTCAAATTCCTCAGTCAGTGGCTCAGAACTTAGATACCTGTAGTCAGTGATTCCTCATAATTCTCAGTATACAGAAAATAAATAGAACAGTTGAACTTATTTTATTACATAAACACCCTGTGTCTGCCCACACCTGCAGTGACTAAGGTGTAATTTCTGGACTTTTATCCTTAATCCTTTCTTTTAGTGTTTGCAGTTTTGCCGTCAGAGCTGCGTGTAGGTGGTCATGCTTTAAATGCCTCAGTGCTACAGCTTTTAAATCATTCATCTTTATGCCATATAATTATTAGCGAGTGGCTGGTGTTCCCCTTCTGAGTCACCATGTTTCAGTTCTTCATTTCCTCAGATTAGCTCTGTGACTCATTACACACTGTGCTCACAACTTTAAAATCCTTAAATCTATATGAACTTTCCCTTTGTAAATATGGCGTAAACTTCTGTATCTCACCAAGCTTTTGTTTAAGGCTTTAGTGGTTGTTGCCTTTTTTTTTTTTTTCTTTTTTTTTTCTCTCCTTTCCCTCCTCCTGGAGTTATTTGCCATTTGCCTGAATCTTTTTGTTAGGAAATAGCATAACTCTGTAAAAACAAAGCTGCAGTATAGTAAAGAACAGCTATTATTCTGTATCACTGTTGTCTACACTAGATGTCTGTTCACGTATGTGTGAGTGTGCTGTTATAAATGGCCCATGTGAGTCTGTACTTGGTCGAATGTAATGAATTAGCAGAAGGAAAATGCCATCAGAGGGTTAAAGGTAAAAAAAAAAATGCTCAAAACTGCCAGAGGATTCAGAACAAGGAGGATGTGAAGCAGCAACATTCAGCTCTAGTAGACAGTAAACGCTTTAATATTTTGATAGTTACTTCACAAAGATTGGGTATTGATTAAAAAACAAAATGGTCTTAATTATCATCCAAGTGTTAATGGCATTCTAAGTCTGGACTGTGTGAGGAGAAACCCAAAATTATTACACCGGAGTCACTGTATAATGAATTTATTTTTCCCTTTTTTCATTGTTAACCACCAAAAATAGTTCAATTTTCTATAGTAAACATTCAAATGGCCTTCTCATCTAGAAATCATCAATCATCAAATGGCATTCTCATCAGAAATCTAGTTCCTGTTAATATTATGTTGAGCACTTTAATATATATTTAATATAATTTATGAGGAATACTCAGTCACATAACTTTTGGACCAGAAGTTTTCTTAACATGTATGTAATTTGGATGACATGAGTTTGGTATGGTTTTGTGCAATATGTAAACTTCTGCTCTTTGTAATCCATTTCCAGCTTCTTTCTTAGAAGTCTATATGTGGTGCAAAATGCAATGCACATGTGACTGCAGGACTGACAGTGCCTTTGGGTTCAGGCTGGCTCTGCGGCAGCACTGAGGCCCGCTGCTTCCTGCAAAGCATATCAAAACCAGAGAAAAGCTGAGTATTTAATTGTTGTCTAGGAAAAAAACCCCCAAAAAAAACAGGAATTCTGATGAGAAAAGAGCTTTCAAGAATGCCAGGACAAATGATTCTTTTGCCAAAGCCTTAAGTGCTTTATTTGTGATTCAGCAGCAGCAGGCTGTGGTGAGTGACTGCCAGGCTGGCACTGATCTGCACATCTCAGGGGGGAATATGTGTTAATGTGGAGGCCTCAGGCGAATGGAGCAGTGTAATTGGGTTCGCATGGTTGGTGTCAGGGTTGCACTGCTGCTCCACACACAAAGGGTACCTCCTAGCCAAGCTGCTGGGGGACATGAAGACAATCCCGCTCCTGATGAGTGTGCTAATTCACTGGAAAGGCCTTATTGAATTACTGGAATGCTGAGCATTGACGGTGTAAGGGCCTCTGGAATGCACGATTGCCGAAGGCATTGTGTTTGTCAGCATGTGCTGCTATTTGCCACCCAGCTATGAAAGAGACTGCAAGTGGTGGCCAACTGCTGAGAAAATCTCTCTAATATCCCCAAATGGCATAATTACTCTTGCATATATTCAAATGCCTTTTTCCCTTTCCAGTAATTATTTGAATGTATCTGCACTGGAGGTTACAAAGTCCATTGTCTCTGCTTTTAACCCCATACCACATCATGTGCTGATTGACCTATAAGGCTTTTTACTCCATGTGACTGCTATGAAGTTATATGTATTTCAGTTATGAAGGATAAAATCATCCATAGTACCATTTTTATTATTACTATTATCCAACATGCCGTTTTATTCACAACATAAGGCATGTAAGTCTTTGTGATTAGCAGCAATTTGCTGTTCATTTCGCTCAAACGCATTTGGCTTTCTCATGAACCTGCCATTTACCTGGTGTCACATTTATGATCAGCCACCTGCATGAACATGTTGCTCTATCTCATCACAGCCTTAGTGGTACTTTGCTGTGATTGGCAGATTAATTATGCAGTACATGCACAGAGGGGTCCCTGTAGACTGTTGTGGTGGGAATTGGTCCCCCTGGCAGCCAACAACAGTGTGCGCTGAGGACACACCACCCGAGCTGTCAGGCCTTATTACTGCAACACATCTCCTCCCACAGTTGACAAGAAACCTCCCCACGAGTCAGATCTGCCAGTCTGAAGCTGAATTCTCCACTAAAGAAGCCCAGTCTCTCACACACCTGAGATCCTCGCTGGCCTTAGAATAGACCAAGTTGTGAGTTCTGGTCTGCTGGAGGCAGTAATAAGCCAAACAGTGTGCTTGGCAGCAATGTGAACAGAACAGTAATGATGTCCAAACGCAAGTAACGGATTGGTTATTAATGTTCTCTCTTCCTAGTGAGGTTTCAGCAGAACCATTAAGCCTTTAATGTAGAAGGAAGACTGACACTGTAAGTCACTGTTTTTTAGCATCCTCTGAAAACAAGTTGTAGGATGGCTCTAGCAGACAGTTACGGTGCTCCAATTCTCAAAAACACAAAAGTAAGCCGTTGCTATTTTTGTATTTTTCATTTTTTAAAATAACTTGTTAAGCCTTGTGCCTCGGGGCTGGAAAAAGTGAGGAATATCCCATTGACTTCAGAGCAGGTGAGAGGCTTTCCCACCCCTCCCTGTTTTTCCCTCCTGCAATCACTAAGACAACATCAGGCCTTGCCACACTCTGTACTAACGCTGTTGATATGGAAGCTATGGCCCAAGTTTTGGTTAGGAGTGGAGATGTCAAGGCCTTGTTACTAGGTTACATCACTGTTTTTGTTGTGAGGCGGCATGCCAGATCTTCAGGCTGTGTGGAGGGATCTCACAAAGTGCAGTTCCCCTCTGCCTAAGCCAAATTACTATTCTCCAACAGGCCTGTTCCACCACACACGACTGCTTGCTAATGCGTGCGCGCACACACACACACACACACACACACACATTCCAACTCTGGTTTACTCGTACTGTTACTATCTGCAGATTAATATGTTGATTGTTTTTTGTCATTTGAAATTATTGAGATCTCTGAAAATCAGAAACTGTGTGAAACATTTGTTCATGCTTTTCCGCTTTTTGTTTTCTTTTACTGTTAAAATCTACATCATGAGGAAATAATAGACACTTCTTTGTCATTTAGATGCTTTGTCACTTGATGGCATTTTTTTTGCTTTCCTAATGATGTGCTAATGGTGGCTATTTTGTGTAGTAGCAGTAAAGACGTTTCATCACTTATTTGATGAGCTTCATTTGTCTTTGCTTTACTTGGCTGTAGGATAGATTGAATGATGCAAGCTTCCAAAGATAATAAGAATCAGTCTGCAGTGAATTTGATTTCAGTTTTGTGTGTGTTCATGTTTATGTTCATTCCTGTCTGCTTATTTTAACAACCAGTTCTGACTCCTGTCCTTGGATTGTTTTTGTTTGGAATTGTTGGTTATGGAGCTGATGTACTTCTCTGTTTGCCTTTCAGAATGCAACATGCATGACTTTTATTTAATTACAAATGTTCAAGGACCTACTTTGTAAATGTAGAGGTCCTCATTCTGAATTGATGAAGCCTTTAGAAAGATTGGCAAATGTTTTTGACATTGACACCATATAGTAGTAGTAGTACTGTTAATGAAAAACACCTTTTAAATTATTCCTGTTAGACTAAGTAGACCAGCTTCTCTGGCAGCTCAAGTCCTCAGCTGCCAGAGAAACAATAAACTTGACATTAGTTTCAGTGCATCAGGTGCATCATGTGTTACACTTTTCGAACTGATGAACTTTCGTATTTAAATTACTTTAAACTTTGACAAAATCTGGAGCACAAATTTAAGCCGACCTTCAAGTGCAGCAGATCCAGTAGGAGAAATTTTCACCGTAGCACTCACGTGGTACGATGTAATTATAGGTAGCTACCTTGCTAGCAACAAACTATGTGTAATTTGTAAAAACCACATATGTACAAAAATTATTTATACATTGTACTGATACACAATATATATAATATATGTGTACCAATTAAAGGAATGTTATCTGATTTGTACAGAATTATGACGTGTTTATGACAGCAAAAAAACACTAGGCCAGTGTAAAAACAGCTGAGTTAGTTCTTGTTTGAGTTTGTCTGTTTTCCATTGACATGTTAAGTAGCAAATGTTCTCAATGTTCTCCTTAAACTTAATGGCAATAGCCTATTGTATTGTTTAATTGTGTCTTTTTTTTAAATTAAATAAGCTATTCAAGTATTTATCATTTGGAAGCACCCATCAGTATTTTAATCACGATGGATTTGTATTAGAATTCGCAAGATATTTGTATTTATATCACATACTATATGGCCAAAAGTATGTGGACACCTGACAGTCACACCTATGTGTGTCGTGACACGGCCACAAGATCACTAGTGAGGTTAGGTACTGATGTCAGATGAGGAGGCCTGGGGTGCAGTCGGTGTTCCAGTTCATCCCAAAGGTGTTCAGTGGGGTTGAGGTCAGGGCTCTGTGCAGGCCACTTGAGTTCTTCCACACCAACCTTGGCAAATCATGTCTTCATGGACCTCGGTTTGTGCACAGGGCATTGTCATACTAGAACAGGTTTGGGCCGCTTAGTTTCATCTTAATGCTACAGCATACAGAGACATTCTATACAATTGTGCGCTTCCAACTTTGTGGCAGCAGTTTGGGGAAGGCCCACATATGAGTGTTATGGTCAGGTGTCCACATACATTTTGGCCATATAGTGTACGTCAAACATCATTATGTCCCAACTTTAGGCACAAAGTATCTCTGACTACAAGGATTCAGGAGTGATGAAGTTTTAGCTTTTTTTGTTTGTTTGTTGGTAAAGCATTTGTTTTCTAGTTTGGCAAGAAGCTAGTGAATGATAGTCATGTCATTTATCCTTTTTGTAAAATTTGTCATTGCATATTTTACCTAATGAAATAACGATAGCTGATTAGTGGATGTCTTTTAGTGACTAGTCATTATAAAACATTCATTGTATTTTACTTCTATACTGTGTCCCTGCAGCATACAAACATACTAAATAGTATTTCCATGCACAATTGGTGTCTTCACTACGTAGACATAGTAGTTGAATTCATATTGAATGGGTTTTGTATATTAGAACAGGTACATCATAGTAAGGTTTTTTTGGCAATCAGTGCTTTGCAAAGGTTCTCCTTGCAATAAACATACTGTCTTTTGCAGTGATATAATACACCAGCAAGAATCATAAAGAACAACATGATGGGCAATTAACATTATTGCCTGATCTTAAACTGTGGTCTACTTCGTGGCCATGGACAAAGGCTTGTAGTATTTAAAAAAAAAAAAAAAAAAAACAGTGTGGTGTGTGCAGTGAATCAAAGCACTTCCATGTGTCTGCTCCCGAGGGTGTGCTGGCTTCAATGGGCTGGACCGGCTGACCTCTGTGTTGGAGCAGAGCAGCTGCCAGGCTTCTCACTGTCCTGTGCCAGCAGGTTCATGCCCCCCAGTGCCCCGCTTTACTCCCTGGGTTTAGGCTAATAAGGGGCGATGCTGGTTGTGTTTTAATGTCTGCCTCTGCTGAGGTGCACTAATTAAAATGATTTTCCACAGCATCTGGACCATTTACACAAGGTCAAAACAGCAGCAGCCTCGTTGGAAGAGGGTGAGGTTTGAGCCATGATCTCTGGCTTTTGGCCGGCGTAGCAAGCGAGGGGAGGTATGTGTGGTTTAAGGTTAAGATTTTATGTTAGATACATGTAGTAAGAAATTTCAAGGATTGTAGTAGTTTGTTTTGTTTTGTTCTGCTTGGAGGATTGTCCAAATAATGGCCATGTACAAATAATTCAGAAACCTTAGAAAGATAATATGATTCAATCTGCAGTGAATTTGAGTTTAGTTTCGATTTGAAAGTGTTAGAGATTTGAACACATCATCTACAAAATCTGGTCTTAAACCCAAGGGTTGTGAGTCACTTTTATGAAAAATCTCAGGTATTATGAATACTTCATTAATTATGAAAATGTGTGTCATACCGACCAATAGATTTTAGAAGCTTCCCTCTATTTCACAAGCATTTGTGAAGAAATTTCATGTCAGTGTGTGTCTCGGGTCTCCTGAGGCTCTCAAGGTATTTTTTCTGCCAGAATTTTTGGAATATTATGTGGGATAATCCCTCTCATTGGTTCCTTTTTCTAGCCATGTTGTCTGAGCGATTAAAAATTTCTAGCAAGTGGGGTTTCGCTCTGGTCATGTGGCTGTGCACTTTTGCCTGAAGTGGGGCCCCCGTGCTCGTTCCCTTCTATTTTAGGAGCAGTGAGGGCATGGTGCCTAAAACACAAGGTTGTTTGTGGGTGTAGGGTGCAGCCACAAGCTGGCACAAGGCACGCTGACAATTCTGTGCCTTGTTTACAACTCAGACTGGGTGGAGCAAGGGAAGGGAAAGCGGAGAAGAGAGGGTTACTACCCTTAGGCCCACAGGAGAATCGGAATTCCTTGTGAACCATTCCTCCATTTGGCTGGCAGTTGTGAAAACAATTCCACAGCATTGCTACGCTGACTCACTCTGCTGTAATCTGAGCCACTGTGTGTAGGACAGAGGTAGGAGGTGGGCCAGACAGCCTGGTCAGCACGCGCTACAGACCGATGTCTGTTCCACAGAACTGGGTGGGCTAATTAGAATACAGACCCTTTTTCCTTTGACTGTCCTGCAATAAATTAAATATTACCAGTGTGTTTTCCTGAAGGTTTGATTAAGTAATTGCCATTCATGGTTTAATTAATCTCTGATCATCTCTTTCATAAAGGAGAAAATAGGCCTGTTTTTTAAGACTGAGAAGTGAGCACAGAATGTGTTTGATGATGATAAAAAAAACTGTCCAAACAAGCCGCATAGGTTTGACTCGATGAGAGTCACAGCGGTTTATTTAATCACAATGTTACCCAACGCATGTCTGCAGCTAGGGTTTCTCTGATTTGATATTGTATAGTGAACTAAGTAGCCCACTGTATTTTATTTCCTTGCAGTTTTGACCTGGAATCTGCTGAGGCGCCTGGGCTCCAATCTGAAGGAGCTTCTGCGCTTGCCCCCAGTCTTCGCCCAACCTTCATCCGCTCCATCCACCATGACCTCGGAGCTGGAGAGCAGTTTAACCTCCATGGACTGGCTGCCGCAGCTGACCATGCGGGCAGCCATCCAAAAGGCTGATGCCCAGAGTGCCCATGGCCCAGGCATGGCCAAGAAGAGCGCCCTGCTGGACACCAACACTACGCTGGACCAGGAGGAGGTACAGCAGCACAAAGATGGAAAGCCACCATACAGCTATGCCAGCCTCATCACGTTTGCCATCAACAGCTCGCCAAAGAAGAAAATGACCCTGAGCGAAATCTACCAGTGGATCTGTGACAATTTCCCCTACTACAGGGAGGCAGGCAGCGGCTGGAAGGTAAGAGCAGCGGGTGCCAAGGATTTCCTTTTTTTGCTTTCTGCCCATCAAGACGAATTTGCATGCATGCAAGTGGCAGTCACTCCACTTAAATTCAATCAGTGTGCCAAATCAGCCTAGAATTCAGGCAGGAGGAGACGGCCAAGGTTAATGTGTGAAATTATCCTCGTTTCTTATCCTGTCAAGATGTTTTGCAGGGAATTATTTTGCAAATATAAGGTAGAAAATGATTCGCAAGCATCACTTTCATTTTATGGAGGAAGCAGTTCTGATCTGGTTTTGAGTGTTAATATTTAACAGTGTTTTTGTTTTTCAAACAGAGAAAACAGAAGCTGTTTTTCAGGCAGAAATGTGAGCACTGAAAGTGTTGATATTCAGAGAAGCAGACCTATCTGAAATGAGCCTCAGACAAAATCTCCTATTCATGGATTGTATTATTCATGCCAGATGCCTTGATACAAGTCCATTATGCAAGAGAGTGCCATTGCTGTGTCATCTTCTCAAGTAGCATGTGATATACAGAGATGAAGCCATGCTGATTGCCTTTTATAGAGCGGAGATGGAAATTGATATTAGAATGAGCTTTCCAATCAGTTGACATTTATTGCCAATAGAATTGCTGCTCTGGCTTCATTGCAGTCAAAGCAATATGTATGTGGTTCATATCCGTGAGAGACATGCCGTGTGCATGCAGGAGCATGTTTTCACCTCCCTCACGTTTCCTTTTTCTGTGCAGCAGATGTTTACATCAGTCTATGCAAGGCTATAAAAGATTATAGTGTTGTGATCACCCAGACACTACTGCCCTAATTTCTTTTTTTGTTTCATGATTTTTTATTTATTCCTCGTTTGATAAACCCGGAATCAAAACCTCCAATTAAATACTTGATGCTGAAATTGCAACAGTCAGCAGGCTTTTGAAAAAACAAAAATGACCTTTTCTCATAAATGAAAGTTCTTAGAGTTATATTTTAGGAAATGCAGTTACATTGCTTTTGAAAAGATGTGTAATTTCCAAGAGGTGTGCTTGGGTTCAGGAGGTGTTAATGCTCAAGGTTTGTACTGCTCCTCTTTCATTCTCTTGCTGCACTCATGGGTTCATATACACACAGTACTATCTGAAAAAATGCTGGTAAGTTCAATTTCATCACTGTGCCTTAATGCTTCTTGTGACATCCGCCCCTTTTGTCCTTGGCCTGCATTGTGAACCAAAACAACAAATGGATTTCTGCTTTTTATGTATGCAGAAAGCAGTATACAAGGATACTGCCCTGACTTGTTCAAGCAACTAGAATTGAATGAACTAGAATTGCAATTAGAATGTAGAATGTAACCCAAGACAAGTAAGCACCTAGCATTTATTAACATTGTGACCAGAGAAGGAAATGCTACTTGTTCACAGAATTATCTTAATGATGACCACTAATTGCCACATTCCTGTTGTATGTTATCTATTATAACCCTTAATTCAATTCCATTCAGTTTTATTTATTTAGCACTTTTAACAATGGACAAAGCAAAGCTTTACATAAATATATAAATATAACTTTGTGACTGTGTGAATAGTGGCCATCCCAAAGACATGGTAGTATTATTCAAAACGGAAAATAGTAGTACTTAGTTAATAGACCTCATTCATCAGCTTGCTAATATCATTCTGTGGAGACATATCCGTTTGTCTTCTGTTGCAGGTATGGATGGGGGAAGATTGGAATAGCCCCCCCTACACACTTAATCCTGTATGTAGAAGCAGTGGCTGTATTTCAACTGAAGGTGGCTGAACTCAAAGGAAAAGGCATGCTGATCACTTTTTCTGAAGACATTTACTTTTAGATGTGCAGTATGACACAGAAAGAGACACTATGTTGTCTGCCTGTATAATGTGAGCGAGGGAGTGTGTTTCAGGCAGAGAGGCAGAGTACAGCTCGTCAAACTGGTGACATTCACACTACTCTTAGGCTGTATTGCAGGGAATAATAAGATTGGTGTGCATTTTATATAAGAGCTAGATGAGCTGTTGTAACAGGAGAGATGGTGTGAATCTCACCTGTGGTATTTGAGCCATTCCTGTCTAATAGGGACTTTTTGTCTTGGTGCTGTGCAGTGATATATTTACGTATTCATACATACATCGTGCATGCAGTTGGGATGAATGTAGGTCGGCGTGCAGTCACCACTCTGCTGTTCCCCTGGAGATGTCGGCAGCAGGAATTTACAACCCAGCGCACGCACACGTCTGTTCTCTATGATAATGTAGTCTATGCTAGAGAGATGAGACTGGGCTAATCCGGATGGCAGCAACTCATTTAATTATCTCAATAGAACTCCTTTAGCCAACACTTTTAAGAAATATTAATAAGCATTGTCAATAAGAAAAGATAATTCGTCAAGGTCAAAAATTATTATTACAGTATTTGAGGATATACTCTAGCTTGCAAGTAGATTCCTTAGATCAGTCTTTATTGCAGCCTATTAAGTGCTTCAGAGCTGTTTGCAAAAGATTGAGGGTCTAAGATTCATCAGTATTATGAGTCAGGGTTCTGCAGAGCTCTAGCTTGCCACTGGTGAAAGATCTGCATCAGAAAGCCAAACCAAGGAATGAAATGGGCTATTTTTAAATGGTTTTAAAAAGAGGTTCTTATGTGATTGAAAATTACTTGTGCATTAATATGGCCTAAGCAGCAGAATTCATTTTGATGTTTTCAGATTAAAAAAAAGAGCACAGTGCCATCATCTGTTTTTATACAGAATGACATACAGGCCTCAAGACAAAAGGCAAGCTTGTATTTTCCACATCTGTATAGCAAAATGAATGAGACCCGTTTTTGTCAGCCCCTGTTGATTGCAGTGATTATGTGTGAGACATGTTGCCGCAGTCTTCCTGAATAAGAGTGTAAATGAGATTAATTTGGCTGCTCTCAGGTTAACAGATTCTCCCTTACCAGTCAGCTCCACACATTGCTGATGAGATATTTAATGTTTAGCAGATGCTTAGCAGGAATTCAGTATCTAATCTTATAAGTTTGACAGAATTTGGGCCTTGTGGTTGCCTTGCCTAATGAGTTCAATGTTACTTGGCCCCAGGTTTCCATAACATGAGTTTTTTTTTCCTCCAAATGTCTATGTGGCCCTGTGTGTACTCATGCAGCTCAACCTCAGTTAAAGGCATTACCCTCAAAAATTTTAAACTTGTATATAAAACACTTTTGCAGATATATCTGTAGCACAAGTCATAATCTAATCATGCTGTCTGAAAATGTGAAGCTGTGGCACCTGTGCCTGCAGATGATGCCATTAACATGGTTGTCTCTCCATGGGATTATAAAGCATAATTTTCCTTGAGTATGTGCAACACTGTAATTGCTGACAAGAGTTTTGGGTCAGTCACCCCTCACAGTCTTGGCCTAATGAATCGTCCAGCACTGATAATCAAAAAAAAAGAACTCTCAGCAAATATGAGATGCCGAAGGAAATCCTAAATATTTCTTTGCCTGTTTGCAGAATGCTTGAAATGTTTGTTACTGAGCATGAGGTGGTAGTTGCTGTTACGTGTATTTCTCAGTAGCAAAACGGGAGGAAGAAAGGAGAAGAATGCAGGTGCCCAACAATCATCACTGCTATTACCGCTGACACTGACCTTTCAGCTCAGGTTAAAGGATAAATGCTGTTACTGAGCCTGAATCTGCTGCAGTTTTGAAGCGGTGGCTTCAGTAAGATGTTGGACTGAGCCTTTTGATCTCATTATGAAATGCAAATAGCCAGAACCCAAAACTGATCAAAGGTTACTTCCACCATTGGGCAGCCAGCAGAGGAATGGGAGCCTGGGGCATTTAGCTATTTTTCTATTTAGTGATTTGGGGAGCTGCTGCACACCCTCTGGGCATTATTTGCTTTGGAGATAGTGTTCCTGCTCATAAGTAATGGAAAAGTCAAGTCGTTGCCGTTATTTAAATGTCTGCAGCAGTTCAGGTGAGAGTATTGTGGTTTCTCCTATCTCTCAGCCCCAGCTTTATTCTCAAGATGTAAAAATCTCTCCTATTGCCCCCATCTGTTCCTCCAGTCTGGATCATCTTTACACTGTTAAGAAAGCATTTGGATTTTTAAACGCTCTGCTGATAATGGAAAAAAATAGGTGAGATACAGTACATATTTAGAGTTAGCCCATTTGCTTTTTCATTTAGCATCTCAAAATGTGGTCACTTCACAGAACATCAGATAGTCATTTGAAATCTGCTGCACAATTATTAAGTGGTGAGGTTTGTTGAATATTTTTAGCACTGCAGTCTCTCTTGTTCTCTCTCCAGATTGCTTTTAATTGTGGTAGCAGAAGTGGCTGTGTTGGTGGTGGGAGTGGTGTGATTCACGCAGCAGCCAGTTTGATCCCGCTGCGAGACGGGCTCATGAGGCAGGAAGCTCCTGCCGCTCGGCCGCCCACCAGCCTCACCTTGCCCCATCCCACTCGTGCCCCGACACCCGTTCACTCACTCAGAGTAGGTGGTCACAGAGCGCTGCTGTGTGCCAGGTATGCTTGGCAGAGTTACCAGCTTGCTGTGCACTGAGTGAGGAGCTGATATCGACAAGCTGATGTGGTGGCTGCAACTATTATTATTATTATGTGGTGGCTGCACTTATTATCGGCTATTTATTTCACTGCAATATAATTTTTATGCCTTCTTTACCTCTTTCGTACCTCTAGTCCCCTTTGTGGTCCACATAAAAAGGAATCTATCGTAATCAATTTAACAGTGTGGTTATAAAGAATGTGAGTCCAGTTGTTAGTCATTTCAGTGATGATTCCTCTTGGTCATCAGTAAAGAGTGTGTGTCTGTCTGTAGTATGATGGTCATTGGTGTGTCATAGGCTGGGTCGGAGTGGCATTTGAGTGATCAAGTGTTTATATATTTTTTTTATAATTGTTTGCTGGCGCATGTTTAAAGATTTAAACACTGACATTCTACTACGGTTAGGTTTCATATTCATGTAGCATAATACTGTACTGAATAAATATAATGTATATAATATTGTTTCAATTAAATTAGTAAATTTAGTGAAAATTTGGTAGTCATTATATCTTTTCATTACTAGTTCTATGTTTATAAGGGATGTGCAAAAGTATGTATTTTCAGAACTGAATAATTGACTCAAGGAAGCCATGTAGAGCTCTGTATATTTTGGCTTGCTTAGGGCCTTGTTCACCTGACAGTGGTCTGTTGATGGTGTTTTCATAGAATTGGCTGTCATGTTTTAAAAATATTGAATTATCTAGGAACAAAATGATCATTAGAAGTAGCCTAGCTAGCGGCATTAACAGTGTTGTGAATGAATTGTACTTTTTTGAAGCAGAATGCTTAATTACAGGACTCAGCAGAGACCTGAATGATAATTCTCTACAGTCTCTGCAGAGTTTAGTAATCATGTATGCTGTTAGTGCAGATTCACTCATTGGATGGTGTGTCAGTCCACTTACAAGAAGTTTACCTCACTTAACTCACAGTCACTGCATTGTACAAGGCTATTTTGCAGTTCACTAAAAGTTACCTGAGCAGTATTTATATCTTCAGGTTAATTTAATAACTCTGAACAGGATGTGAAATGCAGAAATGGTGTATGTTTTCCCAGATTTGCTGTCTTATAGGCAGACTGAGATAATCACCTCCCTTAAGTCATGCTTATGATTTTGTCTTAAATTTGGGGTGTTTGAAATACAGATGTTATGTGTTAACGGTCCACAGATTTCTCACAGTTTAGAATTTTAGACAACACGCAGTCAGAAGTGTCATTAGCTACTGTGCTAAAAACTACAGGAATTGTGCCAGTGCAGTGATGGATTTTGTCATGTTGGAGAGGAACCAGAAGGTATAAACTTGTCCTGAAGACTTTTCTGTGACTGTTACAAAGTGCTGACACTGGAGACTCCTTCCATAAACATTAAATAAGTGAAGAAACCTTCACCATATCCATGATTATACTGATAGATATTTTTAGACCTTTTATTATTAGCCTTAGATTATGTAGCACATCCACCATACAAGTGCCTTTGAATGAGCTGTTAGTACAGAAATAACAATGTATTAGAATGAGCAGATTAACATAAACCCATCATTTGTGGGATTTTTTTTTTTTTTTAAGTTTTAAAAACAGAACTGCTGTTACAGAAGATTCAACGGTGCTGTGGTGTAGTGCATATTAATACATGGGTTGCATTAAGTGTTAAGCTAAAAAGTCAGTACCTGTTGATTTGAGTTAAACAGCTGTCTCTTCATTAATTGAGGCAGAAGAGGCCTGGGCTTGGCCTTGTGTTGGTGCAGTGATTTAGTCTTGAGAGAGCTGGTGAGCCACGATGAATGTCTGCATTCAATAAATAGATCTGGTCCTTGGACTCAGCCTATAACTCTGAATCTGCTCACTTCAATCCTCTGAACATTGGTTGGGCTCTGTGTGTGTCTGCTGGATGAAGGTGGGAAACATTTGTATGCTGTGCTTAGAGTGGAAAGAAAAATCTTTTTCCACTTATTTTTTCTTTTAAAAACGTTGCCTAGTAATGAAGTAATCTTCCTGACTTGTGTGTGTGTGTGTGTGTGTGTGTGTGTGTGTATGCTTCACTGTTATAAAGTATGAGTCCTGCCTCTTTAACAATCTTTTGAAGAACTTTCAGACCTGAATAGATACTTTTATTTTCCAATATTCTGTCAAGAATTAAACAAAAAAGATGTTTAATTAATGATTTAATTTAAAAAAAATCTGCCAAAAATAAATAAAAATTAAGATGAATATATAAAATTCCCACAGAAATTTAAATAGGGCTTGAGACATTCCTACAACCCTAAAGACATTCTTTGATGAATAAGTTAAATGCAAATTTGTGCTATGTGAGGCCTTCTGGAAAAACCTTTTGGATGTCACCGTGGCTGAATTCTGGCCAACAGACAAAAATGGGACCAGAATTGGGTTTTACTGCCTATAAAATAATTTGACATTTCTACTTTAATAAAACCAAAATATATTTCACCCAAGCAATTTAGAAATATTTTTATTTACTTTCAGTCCTTGTCTAGGCCATCTGCCTGCAGAGGTCATTTTAGGTATGGAAGGATGTAAAGCTCTGTGTGTGCTTTCCTCATGTAGAGAATGTCATGCTGTAGTGAAACAGTAAATACTGTTTGACAGATGGTCAGCGATGCAACTGCACTGTTGTTTACACTGTAGAGATCTGCAGCGAAGTTGTGATGTTTGAATGTTTATCAATATCGAGATCAGTCAGCGATGAAGCTCCTTTTTATCAAATGCAGTGACATTTACCTCAAGAGATGAAGCTAAAGAGACTGATGTGAATGATTACTTGTTTTTCATTGTAATCTTTGATGAAGCGTCACTAATGTTATTTTTTTCCTTAAGTAGTTTTGCTTCCAAATTTTAAAGTTAGACCAGTGTTTGCTTGCTGAAGCCTTTCAGCTCAGGATAATATTAAATCAGGGTAAGATAATTACAACTGAAATAATATAAATGACAACAGTTACATTGACGACTCAAAATCTAGTTTATAACGTGTATATGTAATGAATTCCACTAATCTGGTAAAAAAAAAAAATCTGCTCTTAAAAAAAATTATTAAATAAATATTTAATAATAGGACATTATTGCAGATCTCCAATGCACGTTCACGAGAGAACCACGACGTGAGCATGTTGCGTTGATCTGAGAGTGGACATTCTCGCACTGATGCACTGTTTACAGCAGAGGAAGCTTCTCAAGGTTCTGCACCATTTTGAAAATTAAACCAAGACCTAAAGCAAAATCAACTTGGAATGTAACAAACGAAGCTTGCATACAGCATCCCTCTTCCTCTGCTGTGAACAGTGCAGCACTTCCGGGTCCGGTTGTATCGTGAGAACGTCCGCTCTTGCATCAACACAACATGCATAAGTTGTGGTTCTCTCCTGAGCACACGTTGAAGATCTGTGTGGAAGTGAAGATATTTTGAGAATAAAGATTTTTTTTTTTTTTTTTTTTTTTTTTGTGCACACAGTGTTCGTGTCGCTTCATAAAATTGGGATTAAACCACTGGAGTCACATGGATTACTTTTACGATGCCTTTATGAACTTTTTGGAGCTTTGGAACGTTTTGTTTACATGAACTGTCAGTAATCTGTCAGAAATCTCCCAGCTTTCATTAAAAATATCTTCATTTGTGTTCGAAAAATGAGCGAAAGTCTTATGGGTTTGGAATGACATGAGTGTGAGGAATTGATGACAGAATTTTCATTTCTGGATGAACTATCCCTTTAACTTCAAGTGAGAAAAAATGTCTGGTGAGGGAACGAATTTAATGTTTATGATGTAACTGATAAAAAGAACTTGTTTTGTGGACTTTCCAGAACATTAAACATAGCTATAAAGGGATAAAAAGTCTTCAATAAATAAAAAAATTATATAAGAAGAATAAAACACTTCAGGGCATGCTGTTATTAGAAAATAATCTATTTCGGCTTGCTAACGGCCCTCCAATGTTTAATATAATAGCATGTCCGTTCGTGTTTTATGTATACTTAAAACTTTTAAAAGAGAACACATTTTAGTTCAGGAAAACTGAAAGTGTTTGGAACTTCCTATAATAGAAAATGTCATAGTTTCACCATGTGAAGGCTCTTCCTCATGCAAATCCCTTTTTTACATTTAAAAAAAACAATTTTAATTTTATTATTATTATTATTATTTTTTTTAATTAAAAATGTACTTTTTACTAGAGCATATGCGTAGGAGTTGTGATTATGGTATGAATGTAGGCTTACTCACTTTTACCTGTTAAATTTTTTTAAAAATTTATTTATTTATTTTTCACAGTATCTGTTAAAGGCAGCAAAGCCACAATGCAGGATGATGAATAATGCAGACGTAACAAGGGAAAATTCAGAATTCGGTCTGTTTTTGAAAAGATATTTTTACCAGCTAATTTGTCCTGGTCCAGTGCATAGTTTACTTTCTTATCTGATTATCATTTCATCTACATTTTTTTTTGTCAATTTACATTCTTTTAATGGTTTTTATTTTGGCAATTTTATTTTGTCCGTTTACATTTTAATGACTGTTTAGCTTTATGTGGTTGTTTTGACATTAGTGTCTGAGTTTTATTTAATAGTTTTATTCTTGTTAAACATTTTAGCACTTTTGCTTGTCACATAGTGTGCTAAATACTTGAGGAGTGCTACATTTAAATATATATTATTATTACTATAAGCTTTAAAATACTGCGTCTCTGACATGGTTTTAGAAGAACTGAGCAGATGCACGGCCTGTACTCCATGCCGAGTTCCCACACCAGAAAGGCCACTGATCTTCTGTGCATTTGACTGTCTGGGTTTTAAGTGACTAAGGTTTGTCTGCATTTCTGCCAGGGAATGTGAGGATTTTAAAGCCTAACGAGCTGGCATTATTTTTTTTGGCTGTAGCAGCTGAACATGAGTCAAATGCCCGATATTGCTGTTTTTCTTTGCTTAACCACAACCTCTCATTTCTGCACATCTCCTGGCTCTTGTGTGGCATGCTGCACATTTTTGGGGTCATCTCTGGTTAGCTTTTGCAGCATTCCAAGAGTGAAACCCAAGATTGAGTCCTAGTGTCCTTACAGGGGTCACCCGTCTCTGGATGAAGAGATAGTGCCACCGCCTGGTTACTGAGTGCCCAGTAGAGGAGGGGCAGAAACCAGTGTCAGAAATCACAGCGCTGCAGTCGTTTGCTGCACTGTGGATAGAGCACAGTTCTTTACAAGACTGGGTAATAATCTGCAGTACACTGTAATGGACTGTGTAAAACTATGTAATAACAGTGGACTGTGGTGTGTGGCTGTGTTGGGTCTGAACTGAGAGAGAAGATGCTGTGACCTGCATCGTCCTTATCAGGGTCAGCTTGAGCAAGGCCATAGCCTTTCACCACCAACTAATTGCCTCTAAATTAGACAATTAATGTGGCCTTGTAGAGGAGCTAGAGTGTGTGTCCAGGGAAGAGCGGGAGCAGAAGGGTATCTGGTCTCTCATCACCGCTGCAATGTATTATTTATGGGTCATTGTGCTTGACAGCTCTGCATTAACTTTGCTAATGGATTGCATAGGATGCTTTGACTGCCTTTTAAATCAGCGGCAAACTGAATACAAATTACACCATCCAGTGTTTGTTTTTTTTTTTTTTTTGGATATTCTGTTGAAAAGGAGACCATTGTCTTAACATATTGTCTTAATGGCATTGTGGGTGGGTGTGTGGCTCCTTTCATTAACTCTGATACAGATGAATAAATCGAAGAGTTAGTAAAGTCAGACAGTAAAGGCGTTAGCCATTGGTGAGTGATTATTTTGGAGCCTTCATATAGATTGTGCTGATTGGTACATCAGTGTAGCATCTGCCTTTGAAAATGAGAAACCTGAAAAATTGTATGCTTTCTATGCTTGATTTAGATCGTAGTCATGTTTTGTGCAGTGGATAAAACGTGCGATGATCTGACTATTTTTGGCAAATAGTCAAAATGGTCCATGTTTTTTTTTTTTTTTTTTTTCTTCCCCCATATCACCATCAGCCTTTAAAAAAAAAATCAATATTGGTCAGCCAATAGTCGTGGGTGGGGTCCTTTCTTTTCATAAATCTTTACTGTGGTTTAAAGCATTCAGTCATGCACTGAACATTTGAAGTACTATCATTAAGGTGGTAGGCACAAAACAGCTTCAGAGAGGCTAATTGTGGCCATTTCAGACAGATGTGTTTAGTTTAACTGCTTTCAGAATGGCGCTAGTAGAATGGAGTGGGCAGGTATGGTGCAGGCCCACAGCGAGCTCTAGAGATTTGGCTGTATTGTGTGTATGGGAGCTGAATTGTCACCTCTGCACCCCTCATTGGCTCCATTGGCTGTAATAGTAGTTATTGACTGGATGGGACTTTAAGCACCTGTAAGATTAATGGAAGCTCTGCCAGCTGCATGGCACGAGTGCTGCTTGTGCACACATCTCTGAGGAGGCTCTTCTCCTCGTGCTCAATCAGCCACTCGTTTGTAGTGGCTGTTCCAAACTGTGTTGGCTGGTGACATTCTGCATTTCCCTGATTGGTAGCTGTTAAATGTGCCAAGAGCAAAGGTCTTTTGGAGCACGTGTGTGCGTAATAGCTTTGTCGTAACACAGCATTTTTGCATTTAGCTTCACTTCACACTTGTGTCTGTAAATTATTTTCCAAAATGTACTGGAAAACAAAGTACTGTCAATAATTGTGAAAGCAAGTTCTGATAAGCTCTGCATGGCTTCTTTTTTTTGTCTATTCTTTAATATACATTCTGCTCCCAGCCTGTTTGATAAAATGGGCCAATTAAAATGTGCACTGCCATGTGGACATCCTCACCCCTGACATAAATCACTTCTTTATGACATGGTGCATAAATTCAGAGGCTTTATTGTAGCATTTTATAAGTCCACTATAATGCACAAACTTCTTCTGAAGTAATTGAATGCCTTTTTCACATGCCTTTTGACAGCCTTTATATATATATATATATATATATATATATTTTATATATATATATATATATATATATATATATATATATATATATATATATATATATTTTATATATATATATATATATATATTATATATATATATATAGGGGTTGTGGCTAATCATTAGTTGGTCACATGACCATAACATGAACGTAGGCTTTACCTGTACTAAGAAGCTGTGCCACTTGAAACCCTTCAGACTCTCATTTCTCTGACAAGTCCTTTTAAATGTCATATGTAGCTTATTGTTCTGCATTTTAAACTCAGCCATTACTTGGTGTTACTTTAGTTTTGGCGGGAGGCAGGTGAAGAGTGCTTCCTGGAGTGATATTTTTGAGAAGAGGATTTCCTTAAAATCTCTCAAATTTTCATTATTAATCACTGTCATTAAGAGAAGAAAGATAGTAGCTGCAAGAAGAAAAAATGGAAATGCATTTTAATCTATATTTTTAAATAAAATGTCAGTGGTTGGGTAACCATCTGACCATACACCATGACTTACTGTGACACCTTAACAACCCTCTTGAGATGTAAACAATTATTCAGTGTTTTAAGGAAAACCAGTCCATTCTAGAGATAATTTACCGACTCTGATCTACATTACTTGGGATGAAGGTTAGGGCTTTGGGACCAACTTTTACAGCACAATGATATTTATTCAAATTATCATTGAAAGATGCAAGTAGATTCATTTTTTTTTCCAAACATGCTTGATTTTTATAGCTGTGGACTGCAGAGATGGAGGACGATTTTGTGAATCAAAATCAGCAAGTGCGTATAAAGGCATAAAAAAGCCTGGGAAGATACTGTATATTGCGTCCATCGTTGTCATGTGGTAAAAGGATTCCTTTAATATTTTTTAAGGGTTTGTCCACTGCCAATATGTCATGATGGATCATACATGTATAATACTATGTTTTTGCTTAATCATGTAGTGAAATTCTCTAACAAACAAGTGTGTGATGCTCTATGAAGAACATTGGTTTAATGTCATGTTTCTCTTCAAAATTGGTTTGCTATCAACGGTAGACAAATGTATTAGTTAACTCACTGGGCAAGTAAAAGCTTCAGTACTATATGTTACCTATAAGTACTATAAGTCCCATGTTATGGTTCCCCTGAAGTTGAAAAGATCATTAGTCGAAGCTGGAAGCTGAAAAGATCATTAGGTTAGTTAGGTAGTTAGGCAAGTAAGTGCATTAATACAAATTAATTGAAACTGACATCTTTGTGATTATTATCCTCATCTAACTATTTAATCTGGAACAGTGTTTTTGACAAAAATTCAGCCAGTCATTGGTCGATGTTTCACATCGCATTGTGAAGGATAGGAGTCTGGTTAGCGTCTTTATTTTTTGTAGAATGAGAGGTGATTGTGTGTAGTAACCACAAGAGAGTTATATAAAAGCTTTGTGCTAGACTTTCAACTGCTCACCCGGTAAAGACCGTTCTGCCGTCAGCCAGATCGCACTTTGGCTAATGTGTGTGATGCAGCTTGGGGCGGGATTCAGAGCAAGTAGTGCACACTACAGTTACAGCATCAACCTTTGTTGCACCACCCTCATGTTTAAACATAGTCATGTGAAAAAGTAAGTGCACCCCATGAATTGTTTATTTTATTTTGACATACGTGGACACATCAGTATTTGAACTACAGTCGAATGTTGTATAGACTAAAAACAAACAAAAAAAACGATGTCTCTCTCTGTGTGTTGAAAAAGTAATCACACCCCTCACTTCAGTAACTGTTATTGCCCCCTTTGGCAGAATTTTTTCAACTGTGCAGTGTTGGAGGGTTTTTTCTTTTTGTTGTTGTTTTTTTTTTTTTTTTTTTTTTTTTGCATGTGCAGCCTGTTTCAAAACCCCCACAGCATTTCGATGGGATTCACATCTGGGCTTTGACTAGGCTATTCCATAACTCTCCATTTCTTTCTTTTGACCCATTCCTTGGTGGATTTACTTGTATGTTTGGGATCATTATCATTTCTGAGTGTCCACTTCTTCAGCTTCAACTTTTTTGATACATGGCCTCACATTCTCCTTAAGCGCACTCTGGGATGAAAGAAAATTCGTAGTTGATTCTATGATTGCAGTTTGGCCACACCCTGAGGCAGCAAAGCAGACCCAAACCATAACATTTCCACCACCATGCTGTACAGATGGTATGAGTGTTTTTCTGATCAAATACTGTCTTTTGGTTTTTGCCAAACGTGGCTTATGGTACTGTGACCAAACAACTCTATCTTTGTCTTGTCTGTCCATAGCACATTGTTCCAAGGCCTGGCCCTTGCCAAGATATTCTTTAGCAAACTTTATTCTTGTCCTGATGTTCTTTTTAGACCGCAAAGGCTTCCTCCTGGCACACCTCCCATGTAGGTCAAATTTGTGCAGTTTCTATGTAATGGCAGAGGCACGCACTGTGTCATCAGTGACGAGAGCTGCCTGCTTCTTAAAGACTTCTTTTAGCATCTTACGGTCTGCTCTTGGGTTAAATGTGCTGGGACGGCCTGGCCTGGACAAGTTGGCAGTGGTTTTAAATCTTCTCCACTTGTAGATGATCGTCCGGACAGTGGAATGATTGATTTCCAATATTTTGGAAATCTTCTTAAACCCTTTTCCCTCATAGGCATCTACAACCTACTTTCTGAAGGTATAAGAGCTCTTTTGTTCTAGGTATGATGATACCACACACTGCAATAACAAAGAGCAAAGCAGATCAGATATCTGAGGTTTAAATAAGGCAGGTTCCTCCAAGACATTTTCTAACAGTGCTCCAATCAATAGCACCTGATCTTGTGCAGCTGATTTCAATTAAAACATTTGAAATAGTGATATACACTCACTGCCCACTTTAATAGGAACTCTTGTACACCTGATTATTTATGCAGTTATCCAATCAGCCAATCATGTGGCAGCAGCACAATGCATAAAATCATGCAGATACAGGTCAAGAGCTTCAGTTAAAGTTCATCAGAATGGGGGAAAATGTGATCTCTGTGACTTTAACCATGGTATGCTTGTTGTTGCCAAGCTACTGATCTCCTGGGGTTTTCATACACATCTTTAGGGTTACCACAGAATGGTGTGAAAAACCGAAAACATCCTGTGTGTGGAGGGTCTGCAGGCTGAAACAGTTGAAGAGTGGAAAAATCTTCAATTGTACAGTTTGGGTGAGTCTGTGCCCTTGAAAGCCTCAGATTCTTGTTCTTGGCTGACAGGAGTAGAACTCAATGTGGTCATCTGCTCTTGTAGCCCATCCACTTCAAGGTCGTTTCGTGCATGCTGAGATGCTTTTCTGCTCCCCACGGTTGTAAAGAGTGATTATATGAGTTACTATTATATGAGCAGCTCGAACCGATCTGGGGATTTTCTTTTATCAACAAGGCATTGCCACCCACAGAACTGTCACTGACTCAATGTTTTTTGTTTTTCAGACATTTCATACTGTTGTGTGTGAAAATCCCGGATGGTCAGCAGTTTCTGAAATACTCAAACCAGCCTATCTGGCCCCAAGAGATCACACTTTTTCCCCATTTTGATGTTTGATGTGAACATTAACTGAAGCTCTTGAGCTTTATGTGCATGATTTTATTGCATTGTGCTGCTTCCACATGGTTGGTTGATTGGATAGCTGCATAAACCAGCAGGTGTACAGGTGTTCCAATTAAAGTGGATGGTGAGTCTATGTAGGGGGGTGGTGATGTAACTGTTTTTTCAGGAGAATGCTGGGAAGTGCCAGCATTTACAGTTTAGGCATGGCGTTCTATGATAACCCCTTGCTAAAGGGATATGAAAGACAACTGTAAACTACACCTTTTTTGCTTTTTCAGCTAAAGCAGTGGTCAAAACAAATACAAGTAACATTCACCTCGCAGCAAAGGCAGTTCACAGAAGGATCAGAGGGGTGTGGAATGCGACAGTCTGCTAGTGCTCACTTTTCCTTCATGTGAACCAACATAATGCTCATCCATGTAACAAGATACGGCACCTCATCAGTTAATTAAAAATAAATAAATAAATAAAATTTTTAGTCTGGCTAAATCTGTGTAGGAGAAAGTGGAATGGATGGATTTTATGTTATAATACACTATATGGCCAAAAGTTTGTGGACATTATGTGATTTTTGAACATCCCATTCCAGATTTAGACCCCCATTGCTGTCAAAATAACCTCCACTTTTCTGGGAAGGTTTTTCGCTAGATTTTGGAGCATGACTATGGGGAGTCAGCCACAAGAGCATTAAAGAGGTCATGCACTGATGTCAGGCGAGGAGACCTGGTGTGTAGTCAGTGTTTCAGTTCATCCCAGAGGTGTTCAGTGTGGTTGAGGTCAGGGCTCTGTGTCTTGGCAAAACATGTCTTCATGGACCTCGCTTTGTGCGCAGGGGCAATGTCACGCTGGAACAGGTTTGGGCCCCTTTAGCAGGATACTCTGATGTAAATGCATGAAGGTTTTTGGACCAATCTGTCTGCCTTTACATGAGAGTATGCTGCTACACAAAAAGACTAGTCTTCAGTCTTCTTTCTTATTAATTACTGACCTCTTTCCTAGAATAGGAAGAAAGGACGTAAACTGGTAGTTACCTTAAAACCCTGTATTATATACACGCCACTGTTTCTACCTTAGACGAGTGATTTGTGAAAGAACTATATTGAAAATGATTTCTGCATTATTCTTCTTCGGGGTTGGCAGGTTTGCATATGGCTGTCTAACATGTGCGAGGTTCCTCCACTTTGTCAGTGAGATGCCCCTAGTTTTAATGACATGATATGGCCTTGTACAGGTAATATGTAACTTGAGACTTTGCCAGTTTGAAATAGATGGAAAAGTCACATTAAAGACATTTGTGCCCTGTGTGGTCTTAGATGGAGAATATTTTCTCAGAGCAATGGCGTTCTTTAGAATTTTTGTTTTTTGGATATTTATTTACTCATGTATGCTTTCTGCACTGAATGGAAAGCTGTTGCACCCAGCTGTTCTGTCCTTTCTTGCACCTTTTAATGCTTCAAGTAAATGCTTACATTTATAAAAGGGATCTCTTTAAATGCTGCAGTGAAATAAGTGTTCTGGCCTTGAACACAGCAAAAAAATATTGAGGAGTTCAGTCCAGAGTGGATTAGTTGAATGAAATTTTGGAGGTTATCTATGGCACAAAACCACCAGTGGCAATGAAGGCCATTCTCAGTGAATGGCCCTCGATAGTTTTTTTTTTTTTTTTTTTTTTTTTAAACCCACAAACTCAATGGGCAGTATTTTTGAAAATGTTTTCCATGAAAGATTTAAATAGAGTATATGTGTTAAAAAAACTAAACAAACCAAAAAAAAAAAAAAACCAGCACACTTTTAAAGATTAAGTTGAAATATGTTTAAGTTTCTCCACTGTCTCTGTAACTGCCAGGGACACACTTTTGCCTTTAGTCTGTGAACACAGTGGAGAATTGTTGAACATTTCATTGTATAGTCAAACATGAGTCACAGTCACTGAATGTTTGTTAGCTGCTAAACTGCTCTCTATTGCATCGAATTTTTTTTGAAACCACTCAAGCATGAATAATTACTAACTTATAATTTTATGATTACTTAAGCTTAAATGCATTCAGGAATACTCCAGAATGATTTGCCCTTCAACAGAATGGTCAAAAAAAAAATTATATATATATATATGCGCTAATATGTATAATAGTATATAAAATAATACAAATATTATTAAATAGAAATATATTATTATAAAATATATAAAATAAACTTGACACAATAATACAAAGGTTCTACATGAACAATTGGATAAATTACATTCCATTACAATAAAAAAGTAGTAGATTTTTTTAAGAAAAAGAGCAGTACTTTCTCTGAAACACCTCTCATAATTATTGACAGGGATTGCAAATAGACACAATCTCCTTGTCATGGATTTAAAAAAAAAAACAAAAAAAAAAAAAACAGAAGAGCTTACAACACAGAAGGATAAATGGCTGTTGATTGGCACAAGCCACACAATGGATGTAAAAATCTGTATTATGTGCCGTGGTCATAAGAGACCAAAATTTTGGCCATGTACGCAATCCGCATGTTTAGTGAAAAAAATAGGTTAATCTCCTCAACTGCTGTTAGTGCAGAGTTCTCCATGTTCTTCCCATGTCTGCCTGGGTTTCCACCAGGTTCTTCAGTTTTCTCCCACCTCTTGAAAACCTGCTTGTAGGGGGAGGGGCTACTTTAAATTGCTTGTGTGTGTAATAACCTACGACAAGTCTGCGTTGTGTCCTGTCTTATGTCTAGTGTTCCTGGGATAAGCACTTGTGCCTTCACAGCTGTAACCAGGAGAGGTTAAGTGATTACTGAGGGTTAATTATTAAATAGGCTGGGTGATATGACAAAAAATATATAAATATTGTGACACATTGTCACAGTACAGTTTTATGAGGTAGCAAGGTAGCATATAATGTGGTATCTTTTTATTTGTTGATTTTTTAAATTAAAGTTAATTACAAACTGACTGGAAGCAGCTGATTTGAATGTTTGTACATAAAGTTTGTACATAAAATTCTAATGTTAATTTTTAATAGATTTTTTTTTCTCATTTTCAGTGTTAAATTTTTTTTATAAATAAAAATATTTTTTAAAGTACATTTATTTTTGTATATATTATATAATTCTTGAAACTATTTTTTTAATGCAACACTACTGTATTGCTGACAGTGTGTGAGCAGACTTGTATGTCATCATACATATTGTTTATAGTAGACATGCCACTGGCCACTGCTGTTATTGAATGAATGTTAAAAAGCTTTTAAATAAACCTCTACAGTACTGTTTCGTCAAAATATCACTCATTGCATGTATTTCAACAGTGTTTTTTCTCTTTTGTTGCATTCCTCACCCTGTGTGTTATTAGAAGCCTAAACTATACGTGCATGAATGTGGTTGCATGAAATATGAGCTTAATTTAAACACCAAATTAGTCTGTTCCCCAAAGTGGCATCTTGTTTTTTTTGGGTGTTCTTGAGTTAATGATGTTATCTCCCATGCCACTGAGTATTGAAACACACGCATTGACCTGTCTCACTTGTGCCTTTTGTTGGTCTTGTGCTAGGTGTAATGTGGTTTTGCTCAGCTTTGGTGTAGGCAGAGCAGTTGTGGGTGATTACCATGGAAATGAGTTTAGCCTGTATTTCCACTTGTTTAGATGAGAGGGCAAGAACATTTGAGCACAGGTAGCGAGCAGCACATCACTCGTACTACACCTACAGGGAGCTTCTACATCTGGGCTCCTTATCATCTCCAGCTTCTCTCGGTCAGTCAAAAACTCCTTATCTAAGGCTAAGGGTGATAAATGCTCTATGCTCTGTAAGTGGATTATCCTCCAGCTCCAGTCTGTCGCACTCCGCTTAAACACCATTACTCCCAGACCCTGTCTGTTCAGGTTGGTATAGGAGAGACCTTGGTTGGTGTTTTCTAGGTCAGCAGATGGCATGTCAATAATGGTTAATAGAGCTCTGTTCTTTCCCGTTCATCACCCAGGTGAAAACACTAAGCTTAGAATTTTCCCACCCATCACAAACAGAGCCTGGCAATGTGCTAAATTTCCCTAACCAGTAGAGAACAGTTGGAACTGACTAGTATTTTTGTCAAGAAAGAAAACTTTCAACTATACTGTATGTGTAAGTGTTTGACTTTGCAGATGTAACTAGCTGTCAGCCTGGCCTTGTTAAACACTCCAATTATTTCTAGTCCATCACTGGTCTAGGAGTTGGAACACGTGGAACAACCCGCAATCAATCATATATGGAAGTGCAAGTTATCAAACACAAGGAATTGGAGTCGTGAGTGCTGAAAATACAGTGTGATTGGAGCATATTAAATAGAGAGAGTGATACAAACCTGGTAGAGCTCAAGATGCAGCATGCATCTTATATAATATGAAAAAATATTTAGCATACGTATACCTCAGTAGGCTGGTTTTTATACAGTACCCTACACAACAGTGCATTTGTGTTCCTGCTCCCTATGCCGAGACAGCACAGGCAAAATAAGTCTATTTCTTAAGGAGTCTTTCTTAATGAATTTCAGGGAAAATTGTAACATGCTGCTCAATAATGATTTTATGCTGTATTACAAAAAAAGAAAAGAATGAGCATTTGAAAGTGTGTCTTATAATTTAAAGCTTTTTTGTCAGTGCATATCAATTGCACATATTTATTGTCTTTTGTGAAAACCACTGTCATAAAACTAGGCATCTCTGCGTATCCTATAAGTGTAAAGCAGGAAGGTTGAGGTGGTGAAGCTATGCATGCACCCATGCCAAAATGACTTTGAGCTTTTTTTGCCTCTGAAGTCACTTAAATTCTAGTGGTTGCAGGTTTTGGGGATTATTTTATTAGAGAGTTCAGATAGTCTGTTTGAGAACTTTTATGTACTGCAAATAAAATCCCAAGTATAATATAGATAGAGCTCATATAAGAGCTCATATATACAGTCAGGCCCTTAAGTATTTGGACAAGGACACAATTTTTGTAATTTTGCTTCTGTACACCACCGCAATGGATATTGCAAAATATTGCATTAATGGTGTGGGGAATTACAGACTTTTTTTTTTTTTTCTTCTTCTTCTTTCTCTTCTCTTCTCTCTTAAACAGTGCCTCCATTTTCACAGGCTCAAACGTAATTGGACAATTGACTGATAAGCAGTTTCATTTGGTAGCTGTTCATGGGAACTCTCAATATGCAGTTCAAAGAGGTTTCAATGCAAGTGAAGGAGGCCATCATTAGGCTGAAAAAAAAGGCCTATGAGAGAGACAGCAGAAACTTTAGGAGGGCCAAATCAATAATTTGGTACATAAAGAAGGAATGCACCTGTTAGCTCAGCAACACCAAAAGGCCTGGAAGGCCACAGAAGACAACTAAAGTGGATGATCGCAGAATTCTTTCCTTGGTGAAGAAAAACCCCTTCACAACATCTAGCCAAGTCAAGAACACACTGGAGAAGGTAGGCGTATCATTGTCAAAGTCTACAATCAAGAGACGCCTTCATGAATGTAAATACAGATGTTTTACCTCAAGATGCAAACCACTGGTAACGCTCAAGGACAGAAAGACCAGATTAGACTTTGCTAGAAAACATCTAAAAAAGCCTCCCATGTTCTGGAACAGTATTCTTTGGACAGATGAAACCAAGATTAACCTGTACAGGAATGATGGGAAGAGAAGAGTATGGAGAAGGAAAGGAAGGGCTCATGATCCAAAGCATACCACATCATCTGTCAAACATGGTGGAGGAAGTGTTATGGCTTGGGGATGTATGGTTGTCCATGGAACTGGGTCACTGGTGTTTATTGATGATGAATTCTGATGTGTTTAGCGCTATACTTTCTGCTCAGATTTAGGCAAATGCTGCAAAACCGACAGGACAGCGCTTCACAGTACAGGTGGATAATGACCTAAAACATATGATGAACTTAAGGCAAAGAAATGGAATGTTCTTGAATGTCCTTGTCAGTCACATGACCTCAACCCAATTGAGCATTCTTTTCACTTACTGAAGACAAAATGTAAGGCAAAAGGACCCACAAATGAGCAGCAACTGAAGTCGGCTGCCGTAAAGGCCTGGCAAAGCATTGTTCCAGGGTTCCAGACTTCAGGCAGTCATTGCAAATTATTAAAAATAAGGATTATTTTTATAATCGTTAGTTTGTCCAGTTACTTTTGAGCCTGTTAAAAATGGAAGGGTGTATAAAATGGCTTTAATTCCTAAACGGTTAATGCAATAGGTTTGTTAAACCCTTGAATTAAAGATGAAAGTCTACACTTCAATCACATCTTGATTGCTTTATTTCCATTGTGGGGGTGTACAGAGGCAAAATTACAGAAATTGCCTCATTGTCCAAGTACTTATGGACATGACTATAATTATAATATAGAGTTCATACAGAATAGGTTTTTATTGTGTTTGTCTTACGTGTTGCTTTAACCATGGCTTTGTGCTATCAGTAAATTCCTCACTTGTTCCCCAACTATGAAACAAATAGCCCACATGTTAAGGGAGATAACCCACATTTTCTGCAATTAACATTTTTTTCCGCAATGAATTTATAATTTTATAGAATAACGATCAACATAATTTCTCGATCAACATAATGACTCTCAGTAGACCCTGTGTGTGTGTGTGTGTGTGTGTGTGTGTGTGTGTGTGCTCGTGCCATTAATGCTAAATGTGCAAGACTATCACTGCATTGAACATGAAATTACTGACAGGTTCTCCTAGAGCAACTGTGATCACAGGTGGTCTGTAGGGCCAAAAGTATGTGTACACCTGACTGACATATGTGCTTGTTGAATAGTCCATTTCAAATCCATGAGCATTTAAATGGAGATTTTTCTCCCAGGTGAAAAGACCTGGCATGCAGGTTCCAGTTCTTCCCAAAGGTGTTCAGTGGGGTTGAAGTCAGTTGAGTTGAGGTCAACTTCAGTTCTTCTACTCCAATCTCAGCAAACCATGACCTATTGTGCAAAGGAGCATTTTCATGCTGGGACAGCTTTGGGCCCCTTAGTTCCAGTGAAGGGAAATCTTAATGCTGTAACATACCAAGACATTCTATACTATGTTGTGTGCTTCACAATTTGGGGAAGACTCACATATGGGTGTGATGGTCAGGTGTCCACAAATGTTTGGCCATATAGTTTATTTAAGAATATTCAGTGCTCCATTTATTGGCATTTATGCTCTGAGATTAAGATACTATACAAGTAGACATAATTTAGCAGTGTAGTTACAGCCTTGCTTTATGAAGAAAGTGTTTGAGAGAATTATCAGTGCAGAGCTATTTGACCTGACTTCCTTTAAATTCCAAAACCAACTGATCCAAGATGGTAGCATCAGGTAGAATTCCAGCTATGCAGCAGGACACAGAGCAGCAAAGGTCAGTGTGTTCCACACTTTCTCAGAAGTCCAATAAGAATGTGAATTTGTACACTGCTGTGCTATTTTTTTTAATAGGAATTTGTTTTCTTTATTCGTTTATTTATAAATCACAAATGGGTCTTCACAGTGTATGCATGGATGTTGCACTAAAAATTCCATGTGTACTACATACACCTCATTTTAATGCAAACTTGTAAGGGGTGTGGTTGCTTCATTTGTAGGTCACATGAACATAACATGTCTGTAGGCTTTACCTGAGCTAGGAATTCAAAAGCTTGCCTAAAACCCCAAATTAGTGTTCTGCCAAACCAAGCCAGGACTTGGTTTTGTTTTGGTTTCGGCAGGAAAAGATAGAAAGGAGCACTTTCTGGAGTGTCTTATTTGAAGAAAAATTATGAAGACTCTTGTCCCACAGGATACGACAAAGTTTTTACCAAAAGATATTTTTGAAACATTTCTATAAAATCTCTTACGTTTGTTAGTATTTATCACTTTGTCATTATAAGATTGAAAGAGAGAGGTGGCTGCGGGGAAAACCAGCGTGCTCTGAGCCAAAAACAAAAAGCGACTCAAATGCATTTTAATTTATGTTATGAAAAAATAAACACTGTGATTTACCGTGATACCATGACACTGTAACAACCCTATTATGCCTGTTACATAGGAGTAGTGGATCTCAAGATGGGATATGTCAGAGTTGGGGTGCAAGCCTTATTTCAGGAGTGGCAGCTGCTACTCTGTGCAATACCACTGTTCCCTGAACAAGTGGAAAATTCTCAATGGCCTGTGCTCGAGCAGAGCTTTAAGATTGTTGCTCTGAGCCACCATATTTCTGTTATACACATCTACTATTGTCCCATCGCTGCTATTCTGACTTCCTCTGTGTCCGTGTTGATTTGACAAAGCATTTTAATTCTGAGTACAGTGTATTATATGCATGTTGTGGTTTCCCGATTACCCCTTAAGTTTCTCTGTCATATGCAAAAGTCTTTCTTTCATATCACAGTACAGTTTGCATTGCCTTCATTGCCTTCTACTTTTGTTTACATTAAAAATGTTTTTTTTTTTTAAAAAAAGCCTTGCGTTATAGTAAGGTGTTACGTTTACTACAATAAGGCTATTAGAAAGCCTGTCTTACCTGTGATCATTTAGTAACCTCTTGAATAATCTCTAATGATAGAGGTCTAGGTAAGTTCCTGTTTTGCAGAGTGAGGATGTCAGGCTGGATTTGGTGTAGGTGGTGTGACGGCTGTGGTTCCCTGGGCTGAGTGACCCAGTCTGTCCTTTTGGCTCGCATGGGTCGATCGACACCAGGACTGAAGAGCTTGGATTGGCCCAGTGTCCTCCACAGGCGGGAGTGCTATCTGCCAGTAGCCTCACTGTGAGCAGCGGGCTCAGCGGTGTGGTGGAGGACAGCTCCACTGCTGTGAGGAGTGGCAGAGAGGTTACTCCCCACTGCGCAGCACAGTCTCTGTCTGAGACTGGCTAGTCTGCTCCCCCCTGCAGAGCACAGTGTCTGAATTAGTTAATGCAGCAACTCGGAGCCTTCACACTACCCTCCGCTCTGAACATTTCACTCCTCTGGTAGAACCCTGTAGTGAGACCTGGACATTAAGAATTTTTTCTATGTTGAGGAAAAATTGCTTTCATGGCTGAGTGTATGCACTCTGATAGCCTTGCCTGAACAGCTGAAGTAACAATTAGTTTCCATTATATTTGTTAAAGAAGCCATCAGCACGGGTTGCGAATAACTGAGGATGGAAATGCAAGGCCTTTGCCCACATCACAGGGCTGAATAAGCAGTGAGCAGCCATCCTGCTGTGCTGTATGTTCCTGTTTATTACTCGCACACCACCACCAATCTATTTCTGCCTTAAAAAGTCTGAAAACAAACCTACAGAGGCAAAGGCAAAAGTAAATATATACTTTCATAAATATATGCTGTCTTATTATGACACACACAAGAAGCAGTTCTGCAAAGATGAAAAAAATTAAAACATCTCCACTGTTCATTTTCTTGATGAAAACTATGATGAAAAATGTTGCCCAATGCCATTTTCTCTGTGATGAAAACTTAACGATAAACAGTCAGTTATCTTTATACTCAAAATATATGACTAATGATTTAACTAATAAAAACAAGACAAAATGTCAAATCCAGTTGATTGAACAAAGGTGAAATTTTGTCCCATCATCTTTGCACGCTTACACTGTATGGCCAAAAGTTTGTGGACACTTGGATACCTGTTATTGGACCATCACACCCATATGTGTTTTTTCCTCAGACTGTTGCTACAAAGTTAGAAATGCCCAATCGTGTAGAATGTCTTTCCCTTTACTGGAACTAATAACCCCAGACATGTTCCAGCATGACCCTGTGCATGAAGACATTACATGAGATGAAATAAACATTTAAACTTAATCAAGCACTCACTCTGAAAAAGAAACACACTTCTCCAAAATGCTCCTACATTCACCACCTGATTGTATCGTACCAAATTTGAATTATGTGTATCATTACACCCCTACTTGTCAGTATTAGCTAGCATACTGGCTTGTGTTTTTGTTATCTTCTGCTTTAGAGACATAGGATAATGTAAAATTATGCAAGCTTCATCACAATCACAGGCATTTTTAACTTGCCTTCTGAATTAAAGCTCCATAGTGTGTGTACGTGTGTATATATCTATCTATCTATATATATATACTGTATATATATATGAGAGAGAAACTCTGTTTTTCTTAATTTTTGTTGTTTTCTCTGCCCTTCAATGTGCTCGCTCCTTGCTCTCTTCATAGGAGAAATACACTTTATGTATAGAACTGATCTTTGTGAGTCTTTCTTCTTAGCACAGATAATTTGACCTTGACTCGCATTGCTGCACAAAGCAGGTTTGTAGCATGAGGCAAGTATGAGGCGTGTCCATTTTGGTAGGTGTAGAATGCTAATGTTTATTGTTGGAGCTTTCTGTAAATTAGCGGATGCATTTATGGACCGTCATCATTGCGTTCACATGTTACTTATTGCCTGAGCTCTTTTCATACATCTAAAGCTTGTGCCAGTTTAACAATAATTTATTTATAAAATAAATTATAAATATCAAAATTAAAATAAACAAAATGTATGTAGAGAGATGATGCTTTGTTGTACTGTACTGCAGGGTTTTTTTTTGTTTTTTTTTTTTCTTTTCTTTTTCTTTTTCTTTTTAGAAATTTAACTGTAGAAACTTAGAAATCTCTTGGTATTCTGACAGCATTGATGATGCTGACTATTCTGTAAGGCATTGCTATATTTTTTTTAATATTATTAAAAATTATAAATTTAAATTATAATTTTTTTTAATGATATTATTAATTTAATAGAAATTTTATTGTGTTAGGTGCCTTAACTGAGTTTGGTTCCCGTCCACTGCTGTTCATTATTTTATTTTATATATTTTTTTCATTTCAAAATTTATTGTTAAATAAAAGTAGAAAAATTTAATAACAGTTAAATTCAGTTATTCAGGATTCAGTTGTTTTTGATGGATTTCTTGCAAGTGGCAAATAGTAATGTTTTTTGTTTATACAAAAATGTATTTGCAATATATTTTCATAAATGTGCGTGTGTTTAAATACATTTATTGGATATGGAACGGTGTTCTCTCTCTCCTGCTCTCTCTCCCTCTCTCTGTCTCTGTCTGTCTGTGTGTGTGTGTGTGTGTGTGTGTGTGTGTGTGTGTGTGTGTTATATACACTATATGGGTCCTATTATGATGCTATATTGTATAACAGACTTATTTCTCTCTCTCTCTCTCTCTCTCTCTCTCTCTCTCTCCCCTGCAGAATTCTATACGGCACAATCTTTCATTGAACAAGTGTTTTCTCAAAGTGCCTCGGTCCAAAGATGACCCAGGAAAGGTAAGCTCTCTCTTGCCTCATTTATTTTCTTCTTTGTCTTTTGTGTAGTTAAAATTTTTATGGGGCTTTGTTTTAATAATGTCCACTTTAGGTTTATATCCTGGTGTGTCTTTTTTTCCATTGAGTGTGGACTGCTGATTCAGTCATATAAGAAATACTTAAGTTAGGAGAAGAGTGACAGAGCACATTTGCAGTGATGTAGAAAAGCTCTGCAGTCGTCAAGAGTCAATCTTGGTACCTCGTGGAAGAATAAGTGAAAAATTCTGCAGCCAGCATACGGGTCTGAGCTCACAGCGAGTACAGTCCTGAAAATATCGCCACAGGAGCCCTGACTGGTGAAGATACAGTGATATAGAATGTAAATATTGTAAATTATACTTTAGCTTTGGCTGTTGATGTAGGTATTTGGATCTGTGGCAATAAGAAAGGAGATGATGTGGGGGAAAATTACTTTTCTTCTCTGGGCTTTCTGGAACCAGTGCTGCTTATTTCCTGCTGTAGTGTGTCATGTGGCTAATATAACATTGTTTTTGAAGCCCAGGATAGCATTACTGAGACTTTCTTAAATGTTTATGTTGACTAAAGGAGTGTTTGGCATAAAGCTAGCATTTAGTGTGTTATTTAGTGTTCTGTGGTGCCAGATTGCATCTGTCAGTGCTTTGGCACAATTTCAGAAGTTACAACAAAACCCAGCCTACATTACACATACATCAAACATGTCAGTGCTTTCATTCTGTGTTAGCTAGTTAGTAGCAGGGGTTAAGTTTAGGGGTAGGAAGAGCTCAGAGCTGGTTTACGTGAATAGTAAGCTGACTTGAGCTCCCATATCTTATTGAAGAAAATCTAACTCATAATATGGCTTAATGGTAATAATACTGATGGTGTAATATAGTTTAATAATGCTTTATAAAAAATGCTTTCATTTAAAAAAAAAAGTAAAATAGATTTGTTCAATCAAGGCAGTTGGTAAAGCAATGTGTTCATCATGTGTTTTTGCTAGAGAGATATTTTTCAGTTTGATGACAAAATAACAAAGTAATACTAAAAACTTTGGCCACCCATTGGATTTGTTTTGAAAACTTCTTTTAATCACAATGATAATGTTGAGAACACATCCTGTTCCCACATTGTTGGCAACTAAGAAATAATTAATGCTCCCCACATCCTGTCTAATTAACCCCTGACAATAAACCAGCTAGAAAAGATGCTTAAAAATCCATCCCTAATGTAGTTCATAACCTTTCAAAATTACTGTCACCAGGAGGAACCAAGCACCATGTCCTCCTAGTATTAAATCCTGGAAATCTCACTCTGGAGAATACTGTCACTGCTGTAAGTACCAAGGCGAGGTAGGCAAGTAGACAGTAGACATGTTTATTACGGTTGTATCAGTGAGATTGTTCTTGAATCGCTGTTTAATCCTTAACTGGAATACATATTTTGCTCAACCTTTTCCTGGCTCCAGTCCTCATCCAGAGAGCGTGAACTACCTCGGACCAGACAGTGAGGCTTAAAGAGCAGTACTGAGGCATGTCAGAAGATGAGGCCTGAATGTTAATTTCATGTTTTGCTCTAATCCTCTGATACCGACACTCCTGTGAGCTGCTTCACTAAATATGAAATAATCTATTGCTGTATGGATTCAATGGCAAACGCACAGCCAGCAAGCTTGCATCTCATATGTTCAATTTGGAATTTGCCTCTCTCTTTCCCCTGAAGAAAAACTTCAAAGCCGACCAGGGCCTTCCTGATATGTTCCATCAATATTGTAATGTGATAGGAATATGGAGCCTGCTGCTTGCTTGAGATAGTAACAGAAGCATGGCTTTCAAAGAGATGGGCAGAAAAGATGATGCACTGTACCACAATATTCATGCAGGCTGCAAGAAGCTGTAATTCTGCAGTTAATCCATGAACATTATTTGCACAGATAGAATCGTATTTGCTCCAGCGTGTCCTCGTTTAAAAACATGGTTGTTCAGGATGAGGGATATCAATCATGAACTGTACTTTGACTGCATTGAAACAGGACAGATGACTGACATTTTAGCTCTGAACCGTTGTGTTTAAAAATGATTCAGTGTTGACGAGGGCTGGGCAACATTGCTTTAAAAAAAAAAAAAAAAAAAAAAAATCTTGATTTTTCTTTCTTTCCTTTTTTTTTTTTTTTTTTTTATTTTTTTTTTTATAACTTTATGAACAATTCTCTATTACGATTTACTTTTTTTTTTTTTGTTCTTACATAATGCAATTGAAACATTACGCAGCCTATTTATAGTCTATAGTATAAGTATTTATTTTATTAGAATGGACTTGTAGATGTGCAAAAATAGTAACAGCACCAGCTATAGCAAAGGATATTAAAAAAAAAAAAACATTGTTTGCACCATTTGCTATAGATGGCACTTTATATAAAAAACCATAGACATATTGCTGTTTGCATTTCTAGACAGATGCTAACTGCATTTCATTGGCTCTGTACTTGTACATTGTACTTTGCACAATGACGAAGTTGAATCTAATCTAATCCTTTCAACTCCGAGTTCCTTCCCCATTTACAGAGTGACATGGTTGCACACAACATCAGAAACAAAGTAAAACTTCTTACCTTTAAATGAGTTATACTGTATATAGCTTTAGATTAATCAAATTACAGACATATTCGTTTGTTAAACCTAAAAAACTGACTATACTGTTCACTGTTTGAGAAAGAAAATGTACATCACTCATCCGAATTAGCTGCCTAGCTTGCTGCTAACAAAATATGAACATAGGGGCGTCCAGTTTCCCTCTTCATCTGTCGAATGTGCTGAGGTCGGAAATTGCATAATTCCAACCGGCAAATTACCACTTAGGATTAGGGATGCATGATGTATTGGCGGCCATATCGGTATTGTCGGACAAATATAAATTTTTAATATTATTGTTATTGGTCTGATAAGAAAATTCGGTTGATAAATTATGGATTTTTTTTGGTTGGTGCCTTCAGCACAACGTGACACGCAGCAGACTATGCATGTGTTAGAAGAGTTTATGCTAGAGAGAAGACTCAGTGCTGACTGTGGGAGTTTTTCACGGTGAAAAAAGAGGACATCAGAATTGCAATTTGCAGCACCTGCCAGTGTGATGTTATGCGAGGAGGCAGTAGAACAAAAAACTTCAATACAAGTAATTTAATAAGTCATCTGAAATTTCACCATCCTGAAATTTATAAAGATTATCAGACGAATGTCACTGCCAAGCAAACAATAGCAGTACCCATTACCAACATTAAGCCAGTACAACAAACACTTGACAGTCCAAGGAAATTCCGCAAGGACAGTGCCAAAGCAAAATCCTTCACATGCAAAGTTATGGAAATGATTGCACTTGAGGACCATGGATTTCGTCGGCTAATTGAATTTATTGAACCTCGCTACTCCCTCCCTAGCCGATGGTTCTCCACTGACGTTTCGCTCTCTGCTTTATACAATGAAGTAGCAACACCTATCCATACACTTTTGAGCAAAAATGTAACTGCTAAGTTTTACTACTGATGGATTGGATTTCTGACGTAAGTCCAGTGAGTATGTTGAGCCTTACTGCTCAGTGGATTGAGGGAAAACTTTGAGATGAGGAGAGCGATGCTGCATGCACAAGAATGCTTAGGGTCTCACACCGCCATAGCGCATGCACATGAGAGCATGTTAGTTCAGTGGAACATAACGAAAGATATGTTGCATGTTGTGCTGCGAGATAATGCCCGAAATATGGCTGAGGCTACGGATTGTGGAATGAACAGTATTGGCTGCATGGTTCATACTCTTCAGTTAACTGTAAATGAAGGAGTTCTGAGCCAGCGCAGCATCTCCAACTGTATGGCAGTAGGGAGACTTTATCCCAAAATTTATGGCACATGCATTTTGATTCTTTACATAATTAATGTTGTCCTATGACTTGTCATTATTTGTGCATATTTTTTTTGTCAGTAATAGATTTTTTCTTTTATAAAGAAAGTTGTGCATAGCAATGTAAAATCAATTTTAAAAGTTAAGGAATCTTTAACTGGTTCAAAGTAGGTTACAGTTGGTAAATGATTTTGGGAAAAGAAAGATCTAGGTGTTTCCTTGCAGTTTCCTTGTTTTCTGCAGTTAAGGTTTTAAAATAAAAGCAGTTGTCCACTGTATATGTTTGCCTTTTGTTTTCGTAATCAGACTCTCAAAAATTTATATCGACCAATATATCGGTTATCGGATTCCAAATATACAGAGTTATCAGTATCGGCCAAAATTTCCATATCGGTGCATCCCTGCTTAGGATGTAATGTAGCATTATATTTTACATAAACTTATTCATCTGACTTTACAAACCTGTACCAATTCCATATCTCTGAAGTGATATTTGAACCTTTCTTTGCTACCAGCTCAGTCTTCTGCAAAGTGCTGCCTGTTTATCTTGGTGGTTTTATTTATATATTTTTATTTATTTATTTTTCCCATTAATAAGCACAGAGTGTTTGAAGGTAGCACAGGCAGTAGGAGGCATCTATCAGGTTAAGGCGGCTGTGTTTTTCCTTCATATTGGTTTAAACTTTTGAATAGCATTTATAGGTGATTTATATCATCTATAGACACACACACACATATATAGTATAGCTAATTGTATAATCACTTTGTCAACCATTTGTTGTAAATTTTTAGTATATTTGTTTTAGAATATTTGTGTGCTCTTTCCTGCCTACTCTCAGGCCACAGCCACACACATACAATTTTTTTAAAAATAGTTTTTACTTGTGTTTTCAAAATATTTCAATCCAAACAAACAGTAAGCCAAAGGCAGAGGGGGGAAAAAAGGGATTTCAAAAATATCATAAGATCGGTTCTATGAATCTGGGCAGAAATTTATCCTAAGGGCTTTCACATAAGATTTTGCAGCTAATTAAAACTATTGCTATGCATCCTCCATTCCCTTCACTCTGAGTGTCTGTGTGCTGCAAGTGTAACTGATTGCCACTCGTTCTCTCTCACCGTGAGCCGTCCTTCACAACTTAGTCGTTATGCTTCAGCACTTTAATGAAAGCAATAACAGTAAAGTGCTTTTCTCCCTATAAGCTATGGTTTGAAGAAGGATGTCTCAGTGTCAGTGAATTGATGCTGAGGTTTTCTGCTAATTTAATCATCTTAGTGTATAGTTGCACTTAACTTCTTGTTTGTAACATTAATTGTTGTTGGCAAGGCCTTTTGAAAATTATTTTACTGGATTATTTTTCCCTTATTTTTTGAGGATTAGTTTTATTGTGCACTATACCTGTTTGTGACTGGTACACTGGTATTACACAGTACTTTGCAGACATTTTCTTTTCATTAGTCGTAGTTGTTTAATGGCATTTTCATCAAGAACACCTCATTGGAAATTAATCTGCTAAATGTGTAATTAACGCATTAGGAGTGCTGCTGTTTTGCCCTGCTTTTCTGACATTGGTTGACCAATCAGCATTTGACCGTAAATTTTTACACATTTGGTTGCCTAATTGTGTTTAGTTTGCTGTTTGATAGATGTTTATAATGGCTCAGGTTCTCATTGAGCCATTTACAGCAATCTGCTGATTATGTCCACGAAGGACATTTCAAGGCCAAGTGGGTTCTGAGCATCTGAGACCTGTGATTCAAGGGATTGTTCTTAAGCTGTCGTCATACCTTAAAAATAAGTTACACTGTTGAGCAGGTGTTAGAAATAAACTACATTAAAGATTACTTTACCTGGGATTAAACCACAGTGACATTTGCATGTTTCTCTGTAGGACTCTGTATAGATACTTAGAGAGCTGTATTGGAACTATACAAGCAATCCTAAATAGATATATTTGTTTACAGGTTGGAATTAACATATGAAGTGCTGTAGATACTATAACTATGAAGTCTGAAATATAGCTGCCCATAAGTAATTTTAAAGGTCCTGATCTTGCCATCTCCCGACAATTGAGATTTTATCACATGTAATATAAAATATTTAAAAACAAAACCCAAGCCTCAGGGTAAGGTATTTCTTTTTGACCAGCTTTTTGAGCTGTTGTTGCCTTTAGCTTTTGTGGACGAGCAGCACTATTGAAAAATAAATTAAACAGCAAGAGTGCAAAGATAAATTATTCAGTCAGGGTCTTGGGTGTTTGGATACGTGCAACCCCAAACTGAGGTGTGCTATTCTCTGCCTGATTATCTGGGAGCAGACCTGACCAGAAACCCAACATTTCTGTGTCTGGTCCTGAGCTGGAGCAATCAATAAAGCAGAGGCTGAGGAACGGGGGTTCAGATGGGCGTTAGCATTTTACCTGTCTCAGCCAAGGCTCAGGAGAAGACCAGGAGAAAGAGAGAGTGAAGGTGGAGAGAAAGACCATGCTCAACGTTCCAGACATACAGCTCCATAAATGTCTTCCTGACATGATGGGCTTACAAATGAGCTCACTAAAACTTTGATGGGCTGAAAAACTTTACATGATGGACAGCACTTGAGTGGAAAACAATCCAATAACTGATTCTTGAAGCCCTCCTCTGGTGTGTGTGTGTGGGTGTGGGTGTGTGGGTGTGGGTGTGTGTGTGTATATATGTCTGACTCTTAAACCTCTCTGATTGTCATCTTTTTCTGTAAAAAAAAAAAAAAAAAAAACTTTTCTGTGTGAACTTTTTACAGTTTGTGTCAAAGTTGTGAATGCTTGGTATAAGGGAACTGTTTCAGAATGCGCTTACTGTACTCCAACACAGTTTGGGCTAATACCGAAATGCTTGTTTTTGTTTATAGGGTTCGTACTGGGCAATCGATACAAATCCAAAGGAGGACACGTTGCCCACACGGCCCAAGAAGAGGCCACGGTCTGGAGAACGGGTGAGTGTGTGTGTGTGTGTGTGTGTGTGTGTGTGTGTGTGTGTGTGTGTGTGTGTGTGTGAGTGAAAGAGAGGATACCATGAATGTTATGGCTGCCTGGAGCATGATTTATTAATAAGTCAAACCATCTTCTGCATGATAAGGTGAAGCCACAATGATGAATGCAGTTACATAAAAAAGCAGCTTGCAAGCATCCAGAATAGCACAGAGGCAAACTGTGTCTGAATGTCTGCGTCAGAGCACATCAGTCTTTGAACCAGAAGAAATATTTTTATCATCAATTAAGCTATTGGTTTTTGAATTTATGACTAATCTAACAATTACTGTCATGTTTAAATTGCTGAAACATTTTTTTAAACCCAGTTTTCTTTCAGTGTAGTCACAACTAAATATCACCTAGCTGAGTTTCCACAACAGCCACTAATCCAGAACAGCACAGGCTAACATGAGTTAGACATAACATCGGAGACACATGAGCCATTCCACCTTTTGTTAAAACCGTTTTTGTTTTTCTTTACAAACAAGGCAAGGGTCATAACATAAATCAAAGAGACTAGTAATTTTGGGGTGTGTGTGTGTGTGTACACAGTGGATATAAAAAAGTGTACGCACCCCTGTTAAAATGGCAGGTTTCATGATGTAAAAAAATGAAACCATGATAAATCATATCAGAACTTTTTCCACACTCAATGTGAAATTACAACGTATAAAAAGTAAATGAAAAAGAATCAGGAACATTTTAGGGAAAAATAGGAAAATTGAAAATCTGTAAATCTGTAGGATTTTCTTCACATCTTTTTGGTTTCATCTGACTTCTGAAGCCACAGTCTGCAAAGAGCTTACAGGGTCCCACTATCGAAAGGTATCGATCAGGAGAGAGGTACAAAAAAATTTTCAAAACATTAGTACCATATAACACCATAAAGGCCATCAACAAGTGGAGAAAATGGAGTGCCACAGTGACATCACCAAGATCAGGACATCCCTCCAAAATTGATTAAAGGACAAGACAAAAACTTAACAGGGAGGCTGCCAAGAGACCTACGACAACATTAAAGGATCTGCAGGAATATCTGCCAAGTACTGATTACTCTCTGTATGTGACAACAATCTCATATTCTTCACATGTCTGGGCTATGGGGTAGGTAGAAGCCCTTTCTCACAAAAAACATCCAAGCTCAACTAAATCACCCCAAACTATGTGGCAAAATGTGTTATGGTCTGATGAGACCAATTCCAGAAGGTATAATAATTCCATAATTCCAAAAGGTGTGTTTGGTGTGGGGGGAAAAAAAAAAAAAAAAAAAAAAAAAAGCACATCACAAAAGCACAAAAGAACACTATACCCACAGTGAAGCATGTTGGTGGCAGGATCATAGCTTAGGACTGCTTCTTTTCAGCCAGAACTGTGGCTTTTATCAAGGTGGAGGGAATCATGAATAGCTACAAATACCAGCTTAACCAAAATGAATGGCTTAACCAAAAGGTCAGTGTTTTTAAATGACCTAGCCAGAGCCCAGACCTGAATCCAGCTGAAAATTTGTGGAGTGACCTGAAGCGGGTCACAGGAGATGTCCTCACAATTTGATGGATCTAGAATGTTTTTGCAAGAAAGACTGGAAAAATATTGCCAAGTCATGATGTGCGATGCTGATAGACTCTTAGCCAAAAAGACTGAGTGGTGTAATAACATGAAAAGGTGCTTCAACAAAGTATTAGTTTAGGGGTGTGTACACTTATGCAACCAGGGTATTGTGAGTTTTTTATTTTTCCTATTTTTCCCTAAAATGTTTCTGATTGTTTTTCACTTAATTTTTCACTTAATTTTTTGAATTTACATTGCAATTTCACATTGAGAGTGACAGAAATTCTGATATGATTTATCTTGGTTTAAATTTTTTTTACACCATGAAAACCTGCCATTTTAACAGGAGTGTGTGGACTTTTTATATCCACTGTGTGTGTGTATATATACATGTGTATGTGTGTGTGTATATATATATATATATATATATATATATATATATATATATATATATATATATATATATATACACACACACACACACACACACACATATACATATATATATATATATATATATATATATATATATATATATATATATATATATATATATATAATGTGTGTGTGTACATGTGTACATACACATGTTTTCCAGTCAGCCAGCAGCACAGTGCATAAAGTTTTGCAGATAGAGGTCAAGAGCTTCTGTTCACATTAAACATCTGAAAGTGGAAAAATTGTGAACTCTGTCACTTGAACTGTCGCATAGTTGTTGGTGCCAGATGGACTGGTTTGAGTATTTCAGAAACTGCTCCTGAGAATTTCACACACAACAGAATGGTGCGAAAAACATAAAAAAAAAAAAAAAAAAAAATCTTGAGTGAGCGACAGTTCTGTTGGTGGAAACGGCTTGTTGAATGGGAGGTCAGAGGAAAATGGCCAGATTGGTTTGTGGTGCCAGGAAAGATATGCCCATGATAGCCTCAGATTCTTGTTTTTGGCTGACAGAAGTGGAACCTGATGTGATCTTCTGCTGTTGTAGCTCATCCACTTCAATGTTTCATGTGTTGTGCATGCTGAGATTCTTTTCTGCTCAGCATGGTTGTAAAGAGTGCTTATTTGAGTTACTATAGACTTCCTATCAGCTCAGACCAGTCTGGTCGCTCTCCTCTGATCTATGGTGATGAACTACAGACCCTCCACACACAACTTTTTTTTTTTTTTTTTTTTTTTTTTTTTGTGCAATTCTGTGTAAACTCTAGAGACTGTTGTGCGTGAAATTCCCAGGAGATCAGCAGTTTATGAAATACTCAAACCAGCCCATCTGGCACCAGCATCCATGCCACGGTTAAAGTCAGAGAGATTAAATTTTTTTCCCCCATTCTTATGTTTGATGTGAACATTAACTGAAGCTTTGACCTGTATCTGCATGATTTTTTTGCATTGCATTGCTGCCACCTTGCTGGCTGGTTAGATAACTGCATGAATGTGCAATTGTACAGGTGTTCCTAATAAAGTGGACAGTGAGTGTATACACCGATCACCCATAACATTAAAACCACCTGCCTAATATTGTGGCTATCTCCCTGTTGTGCCACCAAAACAGCTCTGAGCTCTCGAGGCATGGACTCCACAAGACCTTTGAAAGAGTGCTGTGGTATCTGGCACCAAGACGTTAGCAGCAGCTCCTTTAAGTCCTGTGAGTTACGAGGTGGGGCCTCCTTGGATTGTACTTGTTTGTCCAGCACATCCCACAGATCCTCGATTGGATTGAGGTCTGGGGAATTTGTAGGCCAAGTGAACACCTTGAACTCTTTGTCGTGTTCCTCAAACCATTCCTGAACAATTTTTGCAGTGTGGCAGGGCGCATTATTCAATTCAATTCAATTCATTTTTATTTGTATAGCGCTTTTTACAAAGGTCATTGTCTCAAAGCAGCTTTACACAAACAAAAGTAAAGTGAAGTGTGTGTGTGTGCCGTCTCTGATGAGCAAGCAGGGCGACGGTGGCAAGGAAAAACTCCCTGAGATGGTGATAGGAAGAAACCTTGAGAGGAACCAGACTCAACAGAGAACCCATCCTCATATGGGTTTACACTGCATTATCCTGCTGAAAGAGGCCACTGCCTTTAGGGAATACCGCTACCATAAAGGGGTGTACTTGGTCTGCAACAGTGTTTGAGTAGGTGGTACGTGTCACAGTAACATCCACATGAATACCAGGACCCAAGGTTTTCCAGCAAAACATTGCCCAGAGCATTACACTGCCTCCGCTAGCTTGCATTCTTCCCATAGTGCATCCTGGTGCCATCTCTTCCCCAGGTAAGTGATGCACGAGCTTGGCCATCCACGTGGTGTAAAAGAAAACATGATTCATCAGACCAGGCCACCATCTTCCATTGCTCCATGGTCCAGTTCTGATGCTCACCTGCCCATTGTAGGCGCTTTCAGTGGTGGACAGGGGTCAGCATGGGCACTCTGACCAGTCTGCGGCCAGTCCCCATACGCAGCAAGCTGCGACACCTTTCTATCATAGCTAGCAATAACTCTTTCAGGAATTTGTGCTACAGTAGCTCTTCTGTGGGATCGGACCAGACAGGCCTGCCTTCGCTACCCACACGCATCGGTGAGCCTTGTGCGCCCATGACCCTGTCGCCGGTTCACTGGTTGTCCTTCCTTGGACCATTTTGGTAGCTATGAACCACTGCATACCAGGAACACCCCACAAAACCTCCCGTTTTGGAGATGCTCTGACCCAGTCGTCTGGCCATCACAATTTAGCCCTTGTTAGAGTCACTCAGATCCTTACGCTTGCCCATTTTTCCTGCTTCCAATACATCAACTCCGAGAACTGACTGTTCACTTGCTGCCTAATGATATTTTCTCTCTTCCAAAAATGTTTTCCCCTTACTCAGTGATTTTATGCTAATTTATGGTGCTTTGTTTGTTTGTTTATTTATTTATTTATTTATTTATTTATTTATCAGAACAAACTTTGTTGCGCAAACTTCGAGTTTTGGGTATTTGTTTCTGCCTTTTATCCAGAAGGAGCTCAGATCTAGTTTGCAAAATGCCAACTGGAGGCTGCCATCAGATGCAAGTTCCACAAGATGTGTTTTGCAAATGAATGGGAAGTGCAACATCTGCATCACTGGGGTCTCCTGAAAAAGGATCGCAAATCCATGCATTTCCAGCTCTTGGGTCATTAGGAAAATAATCTGAGAATTTGTTTGATAATTTGGGCAGGTGGTCTTGCACGATTCTTGCACAAGTCAACAGCACATGGGATAATTAGCTCTTTACCAATACTAAATGCTTTCTTAGCACGGGCAATATGAGCAGCAGCCAGGTAACTTGCCTTCAGGGTGCCTTTCGAGGCTGCCTTGAGTGATTCGATTCTATTTTGTTGTTTTTGTATTAGGTCTCGCTTTCATTAAAAAAATAAATAAATAAATCCACTGGTTTACCCAGACATGTTGGATGCTTATTTTGAAGATGACATTCAAGTTGGCTTCATTGACTCGTTGGCCAAAACCTCAGCACACTCGAAACACTGGTTTTTCATCCAGCGTAACCATAAAACCATACTTAATATAGTTCGGGTTATACTTGCTAACGCATTTTGTTGCCTATGATGTAGAAGGAGTTTCTGAATCGACTACATGCAAAAAGATGCATTTTTCCGGACATTGAATTGTGTTCAGACTAGCACGGTGCATGGAGCTAGCTCATACGTAAGAGCAACACTACGTAAACTCGCGACCCAGCAGACAATGAGCTGCGACTGAGAGCAGTGGTTGAAAAATGCTGCAGTAGATGGAGGTCCAGCTTATTGATAAATACACCACATGCAGCCATTTCCTCCATTACCTTCTGCAGCATTTTCTTTTAAGGAAATTCCAATTAACACAGGGAGATTGTTGCCTTTTATTTATGAGCAGCACTCAGTGCAAAGCATGGCTTGGCCACCCTCAGAGCACAGCTTGCAGATCAAGTTGCCTTAGAGGCATCTTGCATCATAGTGAATAAGTGGCAAGGCCGGCTGGGGGACACTAAGAGAAAGAGTTCTGTCAAACTTCAGACTTGACACCCAGACCGCACTGTTCAAAATGCAGAGTTCTGGGCTTCATTAAGTCACTATTGTTAAACCACACGTGCGCACGCACACGCACACGCACACACACTTGCCCTTTGTTGTCCTAAGATCAAAAACCTGTAAATAGTCAATCTTGGGAAAAGAATTGGAAGGAAACTGTGTATCTGTGTGTATCTGTGTGTATATGTATTGTGCATGGGTGCTTGCATGTGTTTGAGTGTGTGTTTGCATTTGTCTGAATCTGTATGTGCATGCATATGCACTCATATTTTCACACTTTGTCTTTTTCATTCCCGCTGTCTCATTTAAATTCTCTGACATTAAAAATTTTGACTTGGTAAAATCTCATTTATGTTTATCATGAATTAAAAATCGCATTGTTGCCAGGCAATCCTCTTATAATAAGCAGTTTGGGAGACGCTGAAGTTATCTTCTTCAGTAGAAGCAGACTATGAAGAGCACTTCTCTTATTCATTTCATTTGAGAATAATTCCAATTCTGCCCTAAATAAAGGTGTTGCTCTCTTGTTATTCACAAGAGCACATCCCTTTTTTTTAATTTATTTATCTGTAAGCACACACGCTCTTGCCTTGACTTTAATTCACCCAGGTAATGTTAAATTGGTCTTCTCAGTCTCAGCTCTGAAAAGAGCTGAAGCTCTTTTTAGTTTTAAAGGCAACCTTTGTTTTCTCTACAGGCTTCCACACCCTACAATCTAGAGTCTGATTCCCTGGGAATGGACTGCATCATTTCTGGAAGTGCCTCTCCGACACTGGCAATCAACACTGTGACTAACAAGGTAGCCACCAGTGCAATCCAAGCCATGTATGTGCCCAATGATCCCTGTTAGGCAGCCACAGAAACTCTTCTTTATGAATATGTTCTGTACTCCATTCATCTTGCGCACACACAGCTTCTGTAACCGTATTCCAAGGTAAAGCACTTATGTTACGACTACTGCCGACTCTTTCCTCTTATACCACAGCAATTTGCCATTACAATGTTTTATTTATTAAAACAATAACATATACTTTTTATTCGTTTGTAGTTACCTTTAATGTTCTCTTGAAGTTAATAAGACAAAAAAGTGCATCTTCACACTGAGAAACCATGTCCTCCATCATAAAGGCAGAAAGCTCCTGCCATACATGTTAAATAAACATCTCTTTACAGAAACGTCACCATATCAGTGATGACTTGTTTTACCCTTGTTAAATAACAGCATGTTTTTTTTAAAAAAAAAATCCATTTATTGTTAGGCGACGATTATGTAGTTCATTTACCATAGAAGTCTCTGTGAATGAACTGTTGCTATAGAAATAATAACGTTAGAACGAGCACATTAATATAGACCTGTGATTTGAATTACAACCAGCAATATTGTCAGAGCTGCCGTTATAGAAAATTAATCAACACTTTCTGACCATCAGAATCAAGAATTCAGCAGCACATTGCTGTAATTTACTTTAATTAAACCAACAAGATTTGTAGATACTATATTGTTTTGGGAAGGAACACCAAGAGATGTTTGTATGTTGGAGATGGTGTGTGACTGATGATACAAAATTAGTGCTTTATGGCACAGGACCTAATAAAGTTGGGTTAACAGTATTTGTCAGAGGTATATTTGTCCCTGAACTTCAAACGTCATGTAGTAGAAAACCACATGCAGCATTTTTTCTTTTTTCCAGGGAAGACAAGTGATTCTCCTGGTCATGTAATTAGTGTGTAGAGAAAAAGTGGGTACTTCACTGTCTAAAAGATGATGCTCTGATGCATTCTTTCATGTCTCTCATCCTTTCTTACTTCAGGTTGAAAGTTTGGACCTCTAATTTTCTCCCTTTTAATTTGTTTTTCTTCTCTTGTGGTATTTGACTTGTGGTGTAAAACTCGCAGATTAAGTTAAGCTGTTTATTTCAACATACCTGTATTATTTATGTGGTAAACACCACTGGTTAACCCCAGTGGCTAATGCATGTTTGTTGGTCTTGCTGCTTTTGTTCTTTTGCTTTACACAAAAACAAATTTGAGTAGGAGACAAAGTCGGGGGGGGGAGTACATCTAGGAGCTGAGGCTCCTTTGAGAGGTTATTTCTCAGTGAGAGGCCTGTAAACAGAGCAGGCCACACCTCTCTCTCTGCTTTGTGCCAAGCCACAGGAATTCTCTCTTTCTCTGGTTTTCCCACCTGCCAGTGCAGGCCGTCAAAAGCACAACTCATTCCAGTCATCGGTCACTCAGCACAACCTCACACCCAGCCTGCTGTCTGCTTTTTAGTCTTCATTTTGATCCTGAAAAAAGCTAGTAACCTTTATTACGCAAACACAAGATGGAAAAAGAATGAATACTATTGAATTGAAACTGAAAAATCTGCTGTCTCTGCACACTCTTCTTTCACCACTCTATTTAAAGCCCAGACAGAGGGAATCTTCTCTCTGGTGTGCACCATTGTTTAAAGCACCTGGGTGGATTTCTCTTAGCTTTCGTAATGTGTGTCTCATGCTGCAGATTAGTCTTCCATGTAAAAGATACCACTGGGTTTTGACTTTAATTCATGGTTAAATATAGGCCTAACACTCCCTTTCCCCTGGCAAACACTCCATATTTGTAGTGGACAACACCCCCCTCTTCAGCTCATTCTGCTTTTCCGACTGAGTGCCTGCCATGTTCTGTTGCAGTATATGCGTCTGCTTTGGGGTCTTTAGCAAACCGCAGTATAAGGAGCTTTTTGAAAACTGACGCTTTATAACAAAAGAGTAAAAATTGCCTGTGGTGGAGGCTTCTGGCTAAAAGCTTACTTTATGACTTAATTACATATAACGTTTATATTTGTGTGATATGCTGGATTTAATTGTAATTAAGACTGTTTCAGCATGTCTGTATCCCCTGCTCCTCAGGCTCTGTGGGTTAGTCGTTTTAATGAACGCTGGAGCCTGGCCCACACACATTTAGAAGAAGGTTGTAGTATGCAAATAAGGCCATTAAATCCTCCCCCTCCATATGATGCAGACTGGATCTATTATGTTTTTCTTTTGAAGCGAGGTGAATAATAGGATTGGGAGACATTCATTCTGGCTGAATGAATTCTCTGTAAGAGACTATGAAGTGATTTTTTTTCTTTTTCTCCTTGTTGGTTTTTTTCTCTCTCTCTCTCTCTCTCTCTCTCGTTCTGATCGAGCCAGAAAGCTTAAAAGCCTGGCTGTTGCCATATCCCTGATGCTGAAAGAAACCTGACAGAAAACAGCTGTGCTCAAGCTGGTTACAGTGGTTGCAAACTGATTTTGCTATTTTGACGCACTGCCAGTGACCCAAAAAGAGTAGACCTGTGTAGTACACAGTGCCCAGTTTTTGTTTTGTTTGCTGTAAAGATGTCTGAGCTTTGCTGAGTGGTTTTAGCATCAGACTGGGTCTGCCATGAGATGCAGCAGTATTATTGCAATTCTATTCATCCTTTTCTAACACAAGAAGCTTAATGTAGAGTTATTCTCTCAGGATCTCATTATGTTCATTTACATTTCATTTCTCCCATGCCTTATTTACTCTCCCTTTTCCCCCAGCAAACGCATATTTGGAATAAAGCTTTTCAAATGATAATAGGGATTACCATCTGAAGTGCGGAAGTATGTAAAGAACCCCATATACTGTATTTATACTTTTATAGTTTTGTAAAGGTTTGATTCTCTGTAGCGCCAAGGATTTTTTGTGAGCTGCCCCAGACCAATTTATACTGGCCAAGCTGATGCTTCTGACACAGATAGTGCTGTGCCTTTTACTGAAAGAGACCTTTACTTCACTGTCCAGGATGACAGTCTCCCCACCTGGTCATAAGCCTTGAAAATGAGACCCACCATGGGGCTACATGGTTCTGATGTAACAGGCTAGAGTGTTGGAACAAGCCAAGGGGATTACATGCTATGGACCTCAGAAACCACTAGTTTCTGTTTGTTTGCTTCTTTTGTTACACTCTGCCCTTGGAATCTATGCTACATTCCTGGTTGTTGCCAGGTGGCATCTCTCGTTATTATTATTATTATTATTATTATTATTATGTGTTTTTCTTTTTCAGGTGGCGTTATACAACCCAGACCAAGACGGAAGCGATAGCCCTAGAAGCAGCCTTAACAACAGCCTGTCTGACCAGAGCCTGGCCTCAGTCAATCTGAACAGTGTGGGCAGTGTGCACAGCTACACCCCGGTAAGACTAGGCTGTATTCCCTTAACCACTACACCACTAACCTCCTGTTCCTCCTGCACACATACTTAGAGGAGAATTATTACAGTCTTCTAGCAATGATATATCAGAATATATCAACAGCCTACCCAAAATAAATAAATAAATAAATTGTAGTCAAGCAGGAGCAGGGGAGGGCAGATTTCTTTAGTCAGTCAGTAGATCCCCTCCACAGAGTTCCCAGAATACACACAACATGGATGTGAGCGCTGAAGCCCATGCGTGGAGGCACCATAAGTTGGGGGTTAAGGGAATGAAAGGAAGCCTGTATACTGCTGGAACCCAGCTAAAGAGAAACGCTGCCTCTGAAGTCCTCCCACCAGAAACACCCCCTCCTTTGTTGCAGCCCTCTCGAAGCCCCTGTGCTCCTCACGTCAGGCTCTCAGTATTGATCCATTACAGGCGCTGCTGAATTGAATACAGCACACCAAACACTGCTCATTCCCTCTCTCCCTCACTCTCCCTGTCTTGCTTTCCCATTCTTTAACACTTTTTCAAGTCTTGCTTTCTCTCTCCATTGCTGTGTATTCACTGAATGTTGGCTGATTCTAAATCAAGTGTCTGATAGAATGTAACCCACTTACAAGTGTCTGTTTTGCATGAATCTAACAAGTGTCTGTTTGCTGTATAGAGGTTTGGGAAAAGCATTTTAACAAAATCTTTCCTTCATTTGTTTGAGTACATAGCAAAAAACTTTTTCATGTAGAGTGTGGTTTTACATGTTTTGTTGCATATATTTACATATATTCTGTTTGGCTGTGCTTCATAGTCATGGCATGTAAAGCTACACCAATTTATTTGCACCAGACTCGCTGGCCAGTGGCCTACACTGCCTACTTTTAATCAGTTTTAATTAGCAGAAATGGCAAGGCAATGCTAGCAAGTTTAGACATTTTAAGGGGCTGTTACGGTGCAGACAGGATAGACAGCTGTCATCAAATAGTGAAGAGCATGTGGCTACATGGACTGATTCTACTTGAACATTCTAGCTGTTGAATTAGTGTTGCATAACTCTGCATATTTTAATATATAAAATAGCTTCAGGGGAGGTTTCAGGTTTAAAATCCATACCAAAAATTCGCTTAAATCATTTAATGTTAAACACATTTTTCAAGGCAGATTTAACATTGTGCCTTTTATATTATGATAAATTTGTATTGCAGAGTTTGCATTTTTACATTATTACCGCAGGCATTCAGGTTTCATAGTGTGATGTTTTTGCGCATGCACTGTGGATTGAACCGAGCCCTAAACCTTTAACTCATAAGTGGTACAGATTGGGCAGTGTCATCGCTACCTGATCCGCGTTCCCTGCACAGTCAGGCAGGGGACATGGATCGGGTCACTACAGCTACCAGCCGCTATGGTGAGAAGCAGGGTTAACCAAACAAAGATGTATTTTTCTGGTAGCTCTGGTTTTATAAAGTAAGATATAATTTCCATATAATCATGTTATTTGAATCATTTTCAGGGAAACTGTCAAAAGTATTTTATTTCCTGCTCCTGTTAATGTTATTAATGTGACAAGATTGGTTGATGGTAAATCATACTTCTACTACTGTCTGGCATCCACCCAAAATGCATGCATGTGTCAGACTTATTGCACATAAAATTGTACAGATTAGGCTGTGTTTTTTATTTATCTTATCCCTCTTGAAATTAATTCCTGGCTATGGCCACTGTGAAACTCCATATTAACAGAAGGTTTCATTATCATGATGCCTTGATATAGTATATACGGAAACTTTGTATCCCTCTCTCTGTCTCCACTGTTTTCTCTGACATTATCTAAACAGATTATGATAACGTTTATGTTGACCTTGCTAGTACCAGTTCAGATGCATAGCAGCTTGACATATTCTCTCTCTTTTTTTTTTTTTTTTTTTTTTTTCTTTTTCTTTTTCCTTTTTTTTTTTTTTTTTTTTCCTCCCCCGATAGTTTGTTTGCTCTAAGCCCTGGCATTGATCTTAATTTTTAAATAGGATGCAGATCACCTGTGTCTTGATTCGCTGACAGTTGTGTTAAAACAACTTGTCCTAAGCTATTGAATACAGGATTAGTAAGAATTAAGAAGCATATCAGATATTTTTCCAGGAAAATGTTCAGCTCTTTTCTGATTTTCTATTAGTAATAAGCCTTGTTTTAGTTTGTGAGAAGGCCAGTACATCTCCATCCTACTTCTTCTTGTCCTTGGCTATAGTGAGCAGTCTGTTCTTGAAGACTGTGACAGTGAAGTGTGCTCAAAGTCATTACTGTTGTCTCCAAGCTCCAGCTCTCTGATTTTTTTTTTTTTTTTTTTTTGAGTCAACTGTGTGTTAATATCACTGCTGATTTAGTTCATTTGTTCTTCTTCCAGGTGACAAGTCACCCAGAGCCAGTGTCCCAGTCTATGAGCCTGCAGCAGGCCCCCCAACCCCAGTACAGCATCCCTGAGCGAGACAAGCAGCTCCTCTTCTCTGACTTCGAAGATCTCAGTGCCTCGTTCCGCAGCCTTTACAAGTCTGTATTTGAGCAGTCTTTCAGCCAACAGGGTGAGTGAGCAACATGAGAACTTTTACTGAGGACTATGACCAATCTAAAAGCAGACATTATGTACTAATACATGCCGAGTTTGCTATAATTAGTCATTTACTCACACTCATTATCTACTGTTGTCTGTCTTTTTAGTTATGCGTGGCCAAAGCTTAAACTCCGTCTTCAGAATTTATGTTTACATTTAACATTGGAATAATTTTCTCCTACAAATGGCAGCTTATAATGACAGGAGCACAATGCAGTTTTGGCATTAAGGCCTCTATCCAAGCCTAACAACCTTTTAGAAGTTAAAACCTTTTGTTTGTAATCTGGTTGCATTAGGTTCAAAATCACTCAGCAAGTCATCCAGGCCTCCCTCACAACCTACTTACCTCAAAAATCAAATGTGTTCCATGTTAATAGATTCAGAGGGTGCCTCTCCTTTAGACAATCATCTATGTTTTATTAGTTCAAAGTTGTTACTTTTTTGCATGCATAAAAGCTAAATCTGTTAGTCAGACAAGCTCGGGCAATTAAAACACGCAAATAAGCTGGTGAGAGGATTTCACGCCCTGATGCCAGAGACATGAGCTAATTCACTGGCTTTGGTAATAGGTAATGAGCTTGCATTATTATTCAAAGGGGATGCTGGCTAATTGCTTTCTGTACTCTCCCTCGCTTGGACAATAGGCTTTCTCTGACGATAAGAGATGCACCTCTGTCACCCGGCTGATGAGTGTTCTCTGGCGATTGTGGAGGCGCCAGCCCTGGAGCCTGCTTTAAAAGCACTTCACTGAAATAGGTTTAGTGTGCCAGCGCTGTGATGGACAGGGGCCTCTTAAAGGCAGGCAGGCGGGCACATGCTCCCCTCAGTGCTGCTGGGTGTGCAGGCACTGGCGCGCCATTAACGCCTCTCTGGAATCGAGCACAATTGCAGTGTCAAAGAGAAGCCTGACGAGATGGAGCAGAGGCCAGGGGCTGCGAATGAGCTGAGTCACTGCCTCCCAGTTTGCACAGAGACAGGGAATTATTCACACTGCTCATATGGGGCTGAATGTGGGCTTGGTTTTATGAGGCAGTATTCATCTGCTGTACTGACGCTTAAGCTGTACAGATACATGTAGGTTTTGCCTAGAAGTCAGCAGGAAGTTTGCCTTAGATGTCTTATACAAAGAGACAGGGAATTATTCATACTGCTCATATGAGGCAGGAGATTAGCTTAGTTTTGTGAGACAATACGGTTCTGCTCTACAGATGAGTTCCTTTTAAATAAATACTCCAGAGTTTTTTTTAACCCAATCTTTATTTAAATCATATGTAGCATGTATGGTTACCACAGGGAATAATTTCATCATGTTTCACTGTACTGAGAGGAAAAAAATGGTAACCTGATAACATGTTTACTCTACAAATCTAAGGGCAACTGTTAGGCACACAGTGTTTATGCAAGACACATTTTAGTAGAACCCATTTCATTAATTCTTTAGTCAGTAGTATTTGTAAATTAAATCTATTTGTCTTTTTTTCAGAAGGGGGAATTTGTGGTTATGTTACCACAAAAATGTGGTTGTGAACGTCTAATTCTAGTTGTTAAAAGGACAAACTATAAGCAAGCTTAACTATGTTTTTCTGTGTTGCTCTGGTGTTTAAGAAATGGATGAAATGACTTGGGAACATACAAGACCTTCTCTCGTGTCTGATAAATTGTTAAGTGTTGCAGTTTATTGTTGCATATTTTAAACATTTATTAACGGAATTCAGCACCCATCCTTAAACCTACATTAGAAGTGTGTTTCAAGTAAAGCTTTTCCTCTTTTTTGCACTACATGGAAAAGTGTTTAGAGTGTGTAAAAAGTGTCTAACCTATGGTTCTCACCCATCCACTTCTGTTGAATAATAAAGTTGACGTTAGAATATTCCTTTAACCCTTAAACAGGCAAGAGTAGAAAATGATTAGCAAAAAATCATTTCATGTCACTTTTTATATCATTTGGACTTAAGTAAAGCATATCCCAAGGAATTTTTGATATATTTGATATATGTTGGATTTTATGAGTATCTCCCAGGAAACGTTTCCCTATTGAGGTACAAAAAGTCAAAGTCATCAAAATTTCTGTCTTTTATTTGATGAAAATATTATGAGTTTCTCATTTCCCCTCTTATTTTAAAACGTCATACATATTTGTTCATGCATTTCAAGTAGTGTACACAACAGAGTTCATCCAAGTGAAGAACAACCATTTATCAATGACTGTTACAAATAACAATAAACGTCTATTTTTCTTGCATTTATAATTAAGAACCAGCGGTTTAACAGTGGATGTAATGAATAAACAGATAGTTTTTCAGTAATAAACACACAAACAGACATTTTTTAATTCAACAAAAACAGTGAACAGGGACTTCTGTTTCATTTTTCATGGATGCTTTGAAAACAGTTTCGTGAGTTTTTCCCAGTGACAATGCACAGACGAACTCCACATGTCAGATATGAGATGCTTCTCTGTCCATCTGAGCACAACCTACATCTACCACTGTCAGAGAACACTGGAAAGTGGTTGACTTTGTCATACCAAGTGTCATCCACAGGTCTCAGTGTTGTTGGTCGCTGGAGGCATTTGGTGGTTCTATCATCCTCCCTTCCCTTCGAGGGCCTTCCTGTCTTTTTTTCACCACGAATGAGTGCATCTGCAATTTCCAGCCTGAATGTCTTCAGCTTCTTTGGCTTTTGCTCACCCAGACTTATTGCATCTCTGCGATACAGGAGCCATCCATTGTTTATGGCTATATCAGCCATCTGCCAAAACAAGCTCATGTACCACCGATGTGATTTTGCAGGTGTAAGGTCCAAGGCCACTATCATGTTGGCCAGGACAATTCCTCACGTGTGGACATTGTACTGTATAGCAATGTTCGGACAGGGGGCCCCACCTCGTCTCCTCTCTCTCCTTTAGAGAAATGCTTGACCTCTTACAGCCGCACAGGAGCTGGCTAGTGTGACGGCTTTGTTGTCAACCCATTTTACAATTGCCACTTTTTCCTCATTATACACTCTGTAATAAAAGCTGCCCCTTCCTTGTCTAATGAGAGTATGGTCATCTTCCAGGGAGCATCCCTTCAGCCTGTTCTTGCGAGAGGTGCCCAAACTGTGCAGGCCAAGCATTTCACTCAGGTGCACAATAAGAGGTGGTGAGGTGAAAAATTTGTAGACAACACATTCCTTTGGGTTCTTGATGGTCTTGCAGAGTTCAACAACACCGGCTCCAAGTCCAAGCTCTTTGACAGGCCCTTGTTCATTGCCGAATGTGCTTTTACCTGTGTAGACCAGGAAATCGTAGACTCTGCCAGACAAACCCGCACGTGCAAAGATCTTAAACCCCTAATGAAGTGTTTGCTAGGCAGATACTGCCACAGAGAACCAGCCTTAGCGCCCTTCTAAGGCACCATCATCTTATCAGTTGAGAACTGATTCTCGCTTTCAAGTTCCTGACAGTTTTTTCTGATATGCTTTACCACTAGTCAGACTTTGCAGAGCCGATCCTGATCTGGGTCTGATGTGGCATTGTTCTGAAAATGTATAAATCTAGAGAGGCATTTGAACCTCTTTATGGGCATCACCTCACCAATTTCTGGGTAACACGTACCCTCTGCCCAATAATTATCGATTGATAGCATTTTCACAATACCCATGATGAGCTCCATCCCAATAAATGACCACAGTTCATATGAGTTTATGTTGATGGTAGCTCCAGTTAGTTGGCAAGTGTATAGATTAGTTTGCTCAGCAATAATGTGGAAAAGCTCTTCATCAAAAAACCTGAAGAAGTAACTGCAAGGAGATGAAAGTTGATCAGATTTGCTGAATGCATTTTCATTGGCTGCTGACTGGTACTCAAACCTTTTATTCCTCCAGCTGCAAAAAAAAAAAAAAAAATCAATATGTATTATAGTTCATACACTAACAATTCCATAAACTAATAACAAATTTTATAGCAATTCCTTTATTTCGTGTACTCCTCAACTGCCCCTCAGTGTAAACTGGATTTGCTTCAGACAGAGGTCTTTCATATGCTGTTATCAAGCTCTATGTGTGGGTGTGTATCTAACAAAACTGACTTAGCTTTACGGTTGCATGTATGACATGTGTAAGTGTCCTAAAAATAAGGCACCTAAATTCCTTGATTCTTTCACACTGCTGAACTGTCTCATCTTCATCTTCTTCCTCCTCAGTAGACCTGTCACCCTCACTCTCTTTGTCTACCTTTCCTGGCAGGTTGACAATGACTACATTATCTACAGCACTTGTCACAGAATCTGAAGAGCTTGCTGAGATCTGCTCTATAACTGCTCTATAATCTTTATTTTCAATCCTCTATTCTCATTTGTTCTACCATAAAATGAGCTAGATGTGAAGCCCTGCAGGAAAATATATAGATAAATGCTAATATGTATTCAACTGAATATACTAAAATCAGTTTAACCTCTGAATATTAACATTTACTCAGTAATTAAACATAGATTGTGAATATTGTGGATTAACCCTTTTTCTTCCCTCAATCTGGCAACGTATCTCAGGGGATACGCACACTTCAAATGTGCTAAATAACAGCATGAACAACATATGACTCTTTTTTGTTCTTCAGCATCTTACGACAATGTTCACAATTAATTTTAGATTTTTTTTTTAACTGAAGAAAAGTAAGATTAATATATAATTGCTTACCACAAAGTTAGCATGTCCTGCACCATGGGCGGCCATGCTGGTTTTAGGTCAGGCTGGCTAAATGGTCACAGACAACTTGAATTCATGTGACCCATATACTGAAAACAGACACAACTATGATAAATGATAACGGGATCGGATGAAAAACTTTCTTATGCCTTCTACAAGAAACTAAAGAGTATGTATTACATTGCCTGTTTTTAAGCTCTGGTGAACACATGTTAAGTGCATGGTTGTCATGCCTTGCTGCAGGTCTGATGGGGATGCCATCGGAGTCTTCCCAGCAGAGCCACACCTCTTGCTCCTACCAGCACTCCCCGAGCAGTGCCATCAGCACCCACCCACACACCAGTCAGAACAGCATCACCAACTCGCACCCCAACAGCATCCCCAACAGCGGTGCACAGGTGCCCCTGTCGCACCCGTCTCACTCTGCCCACAGCTCTCCCCACACGCAGCACCTCTCTCAGCATGGGCCACACACCCACGCCCAACATGGCCAGCACCCCCACTCAGCACACACCCAACACCAGGCTCATTCTCAACACACCCAGCACTCCCAACACACTCAACACTCCCAGCACTCACAGCAGCCCCAACAGCATCAGAATCTCTCTCACCAGCCCCATCCAGCCCAGCAACAGATGCCCTGCAGTACTGGTAAGACTACAATTCCCTGCTCTTACTTCTGTCTGCTTCATTCTCTTGCACCTACTTGCTTTCTTTCTCTCACCAATACTCCCACAGTAACCATCTCTGGCTCAGTTTCTCCTGCTCTCTATTTCTTTTCTCTTCCTAACACCATTAGCAAACTAATTTATTTACTATCTTTTAATGTCACTTGTTTTAGATTTAAAAATGTATGGCGGCTTTGGTGCTGAAGTCAGTAAATTAGCCTCAGATTTATGCTTTTTGCTTTAATGAAAACAAAACATATACTGCACAACTGACTCCAGTCTAGTAATTAATAAACTGGTGACTCAGTGTGTGTAGGTCCCTGGAGCAGAGGCCTGGCTCCCCCTGTTGGTGAGATTAAAGAACATGCAGTTGTTTCCTCTAAAGACACCAATACACTTTCCACACATGCACTTTTACACAGGAACTTATTGGTTGTTTAAGAAGGAGGTAGACTATAGACAGGAAAACTGCTTATGAGGCAGCTGATTTGAAACATTAATACAGTCAAGAGACAACAGGAGGAAAAAGTAAGAATTTATAATGAAAAATATCTGACTGGGGTGATGTTGGATACTAAGAGCTGTTTGCACTTTATCCTCACATTAGTTTCTTTGTCAGATGATTAATTTATGAACTACCAATTAACAAGTGAAAGTGTGCATTTTGGTAAAATAGGATTGAATGACACAAAGGCAAACGATTCCTGGTAAAAGTACATAATGTCCTGGGTTTTCAGTGTCATGGAGGTTTAAGTTAATTTCTCTGAAGTCATAAGTCAGCAATAGACTTTAAAAATGACGCAGGATAAACATGGACATAAGTCAACTTGTAATGCAGAAAAGCCTCATAACTGCTTTCTGCTTTTCTCTGCAGGTCTGCCCAGTGACTGGTATCCCAACCTGGATGCACTGAAGGAAAGTTGTCGCATTGCCAGCAGCTACAACTGGGCAGATGTGGACCTCTCACCCTTTCAAGGTGCTGTTATTAAGCCCCAATTTTATTATATACCTATAACAAAAGAACAGTGAGTGGTAAGCATATAGTTGCTTTGGCATGCTGCTTTGCTCATCATGTTTTAAATTTAGTCTGTGTTCTCAGAATGGCTCAGAACCATTGTGGGCAAAAAGCTTAAAGGTTCAAACATGACCCCAAATTCCTGTTCCATTGTCCAATCTGAAAGCTCTAATTGCAGTCACTTTGTAGGATTTCTGAAATGTAAATATAGTCAGGTCCATAAGTGTTTGGACAGTATCACAGTTTTTGTACGTTTGCCTCTGTACACCACAATGGATTTGAAATGATACAGTCAAGACGTGATTGAAGTGTAGACTTTCAGCTTTAATTCAAGGGGTTCATCAAAAATATTGCATTAACCTCTTAGGAATTACAGCCATTTTTTTAGTCCTTTCATTTTCACAGGCTCAAAAGTAATTGGACAAACTAACATAAATATAAATATAAGGATTATTTTTAATACTTGGATGCAAATCCTTTGCAGTCAGTGACTTCCTAAAGTCTGGAACCCATGGACATCACCAAATATAGAGTTTACTCCCTTGAGATGCTTTGCCAGGCCTTTACTGCAGTTGCCTGCAGTTGTTGCTTGTTTGTCACTTATGGACCTGACTGTACATAACATTAACTGAATGTAAAAATAAAACACACAAGTTAATATGGTAAGATGTGTAGTCAGGCTTAGAATATTAGTATTCCTGCCCACTTTGGTGCATGTCATTTGTTTACAGCAGCATATAATTACAGTAAGCTGATGTACATATAATTTTTTGTAATTCCTTACACTTACAATACTGTTGCTGTCCTTACTGTACAATACTTAATTTGTTACAAAAAGCAATAATAAGAATAATAATCATAATAATAATAATAATAATAATAATAAGGAAGATGCTTATCTGCCTTCCCTTTCCTTAGGGATGACTATAATGATTCCCTTTATCCATGATTGAGGAGGCAATTTCAGAAAAAAGATGCATGTAGGTCAAGACAGTGTTTTGACAGTGGAATTTTGACAGTGGAATTTGATTTTGTACATTTTGTAAGCCATATATTCCAGGTAACTTATTTGTGTTATTTGTGGTAATTTTGTTTAGGATTTTTGGGGGTATAATGAGGATGTAACATTTTCTATTATAGAATATTTACTTCTTGTGGCAGGCTCTGTGAAAAACTTTGTTCATTTTAGAGCTCAGGATCATAGCAATGATTGACTGGGGCATATATTCAGCATTGGTAGGTTTTGATGCTCAGGATCAGTGTGTCCTTTTGAGAGTCTGAGTGCATTAGATGAAGAACAGCTCTCCATCTCTGAATCTATAAGGTACTGTAAAGCCAAATGTTATCATACAGTGCTAGTCAAATGTTAGCATACAGAAGGCAGTGTTAAGGACTAGCCACCTTGCTTTCTCAACAGCTGCTGTTGATTGTTTTTCTTTTCTGTTTTTTTGACATGTACCTCTGCTCTGTTCAGTCTGTAATTGTTCATGCTCAGTGCTTGTTTTATATCAGTAATCTGTTGCTTCTTATTTTTGGTTGGATAGCATTTGGCTTGTCAGTGACATGTTGATTCAGAAATACAGAGAAAGACAAAGAAATACAGTCTTAAATGCCATTTATACATATACACAACACAGTACAGTCATCATATACACAGGGTCAGTCATCATGACACCCCTGGAACAGAGTAGACTAGCAGTGGTAGCCTGGTAGTGCTGAAATTTTAAAATCAAAGATCAAAATCAGTAGCCTGGAGCCATAAGTGCTCTGCTGTAAATTATAACTCTGTAAATTACTTCTGTAAATTATAACTCTGTAAATTACTTCTGTAAATTATAACTCTGATGAGACAGCAGCAGCAGAGCACTTATGGCTTTAAGCTGCTGTAATTCTTCCATTCAGTATTATCATATGCTGTTGATCAGTAATTTTTGTTTTGGTGATTGAAATTATTCAGTTGTCTGCATACAGATTAAAATTAGCAAAACAACCTGTGTATGTATAATTAGGATAGGATTGTAATAAATGCGTCATAAAGGCTGATACTCACTATGGCCAGCTGAAAGTTGGTTTGAAGGAGCTCTTCTATAAAAATGATACACCTTTCAAAAATTTAATTACTCCACTGTGTTGTGCTCTGTGGGTCATTGGGTTTATCCAGTTATGCTGTAAAATTGCAAAGAGTTTAATTAGATATCACATGAAAAGGTCACTTATGAAATTAATTATTTTTAATAAAGATTAAAGGCACCTTCAACATCGTCATAGCCTTGTACACATGATACTGCAAGTTGTTTTCATGGTAGAATGAAAATAAAAATGGAGGAATGAGTTTTGGTAGTTGCTGTACTACAGAGCTTAATTAAAATTGTTTGGCAATCAGTGAAGCATGTGTTGATGATTTGCTTTTGTATTGGCCCTGTAGGATTGAGAGAGAGCATGAGGCAGGCTGAGCTGAATAACTGGTCTCTGGAGCCGACTCAGATTGTGGACCTCTGTTCCTCCATCAACCAGTTCTTTGCCCGTACAGGAGTCATTCAGCCACAAGGGGCAGTGCAGCCACCCGTGTGCCATGGCACCATGCATCCCGCCAAGCCCAGCCAGCACATCAATACAGGTATTCATTGACTCAGTGATTTTCATCTAAGACCACAGGCCTCATTTATAAAACTTTGTGTAGATTCCAGAGTGAAAATGTGCATTTGGATAAACCCCAGGAAATAGAGTATGCGCAAAAAAATCTTCAGGTTTCTAAAACTATGGGTACATCATCTCCTTTACACTATTTCTCTTAAATCCCAACAAGATCATGGACACAGTCAGATTAACATGCTCTTTATTCCTTTATTCATGATTTCACGAACGTAGGGTTACAATTCTCAGTGTGTTTGTTTATAGACACACCGGTGGAACCAGTGCGTTAAGTGAAAAGAGGAACTTTTCAGAATGTGAATAGTCCACTACTATAAGGTAAAATGTATAAATGTTGACCAAGGCAACCACATTAGACAGTCTATTAAGCATAACACATCACTTACACATTAGTATTGTGATAAGGATATAGACTTAGCCTAGCCTTTGTTCGGTCTCTCTGGGTCCACCGGGCAACCATGATGGACCATAAAAGAGAGAAGCTCTCTATCTCTCTTAGGCTGATCACCATGCCTGATCTGACTGAAAAAGAGGAGGCCTACTTTTCTCTCACCTGAGATCGTAATGAATCGTAATCACTTCTCCCAATGGCATAAAATCAACCAGTGCTACCTGATGAAGCTGACTGAGGAAGTGAATCCTTGAATCCTTGAATGAATCCCAAACTGCATGTGAAGACAAAACTAAAACATGCTGCATCGCCATTCATCAGCACAGAACACGTAACTTCTTCAACGCATCGGTGCTCATTCACACAGATGTTACAGAGGCTCAAGCCGCATTCTGCTTGCGCTCTTCTTGATGAACTAAATCAACTCCAAGTAAGACTGTACATCTTGGCAGGAAAAGATACTGTTCACTATTATTTCTTTCATAGTTTTACTGTGTTGAGTAATTTGAAGCTCCAAACTGTTTGTTAAAATCAGCATTCTTTTAAACAAAGGGAATCGCACTCACTGCTGCAAATCTCTTTTCTTCAAATCTCTTTTCTTCTCTCTCATCTTTTCATGCAGTCTCACTCTGTTCTTACTAATATAGTCACTCAGTCAGTGCTCTACGTTTATGTCAAAGAAAAATAAGATCCAAACTCCTTAGCATTATTTCCGTTAATGTTACTGCGCTTTGGAACTTATTCTGTCATTGGAAATATTTTTATAGTTTCTATCACTTGCCATCTGCCTCATACAAGTCTTTTAAAATCCCTGCTATATGTCAATTCCTTACTGTTCTCCTTGTTTCACATACCAGGAGATGTGGCCACGTATCTCACATGGTTTGTGGTAATTAATTTTTTAGAAGCTCAGTGCGAATGCACACACGGACACGCAAGCTCTCGTGCAGTGTGTGCATCCACACACACAGACGCGTGGACTCTCTTTCCCTCACGCACACGCACATGTTCCTTTTCTTCTCTCTCTCTCACACCCCCAACCCTTTTTTGTTTGCCCCACAGTTAGGTTCATAGTTAATAGTTAATTGGTGTTTATTCTTTCCTATTTCAGTAAATGCAATATTATTGAACATCTTATTGACTTGATGTGGTTATTGCTTTGATACTCCAAGAGGCCAGACTATTCAGAACAAAGCCTTCAGAAACCAAGTCATTGATTATTATTCTTCTCAACTAAAATTGAGGTTTTAATAATTTTGACTTAAGGTTAGTCATTTTAATTTTTTATTAAAATTCTAAACTTAAAAAGGGGGTATTCTGTGAGACTGATTTAATGAGAATGAAAATTTTAACTTTTAAAAAAAGCTTTTTTGAGACTGATTAGTTAAATTTACAGTGAAGCACCTATATTGCTGGTATGTACCTTGTATTTTCAGTGCTTCCTATATAAACAGAACCATTTCCCCTACATTGTTAAAATTCCATAATTAAAAATATTTGGCAGTGAATTTCGTTATCGGTATGTTGGACTGTATTATTTAGCATGATGTAGTGCTTGAAATTTGATGGCAGTACACTTTACAACAGTGAAAACAGAAACCTGTAAACTATGGAAATGCTTTACATTACGCTACATTGATGGCCTCATGTCATAGCTTGTGTTTTCATGTGAGTAATATTTTGATTTGTTTATTTATTTTGACTTGATTTTGAATTTGTCTGGTAAGACATCTAGTTGCAAAAAAGTGTGACAAACACTTGATAATATTCTCTGTGACAGTCTGTCTGATAAATGTCAGTAATATTGTTTTGCGGTTAGTGATCTGTTATTTATTTATTTATGTTTATTTAAGAGTTCTGTAGTAGTATTAGTTTATTAAAATGTTGTAAAAATGTTTTTAAATATATATATATTTAGCTAAATTAATATATGTTTAAAATAATCCAGATAATGAATTGAAAAAATAATAGATTATAATTGAAATCTATATATTACTATTTTTCAGGAAATATGTACATGGACTCAAGACAGAGCATGACCTCCATGATGGGTCCTCCGGGTTATCCCCACATGCCCCCCATGAACAGCACAGGCAACACCATGGCAGGTTAGTGGCTCTCCATTGCCGCTCCAAACATTTACTTTTAATATTCTTAGTACAATTAATAATTCTAGGATACATTTTGTGCTGGTGTAAACCAATGCCATGCATATGATATTAGCTGATGTAGGTTGCATGTTGTGTATCGCAAGGCTCATGAGGATGTGTGTACTCTCTAGGTCATCATCCACAGATGAACCAGCAGCACATGATGCCTACTGGAAACTTCCCGATGCGCCGCATGCCTGCTGACGACATCCAGGACGACTTTGACTGGGACTCCATTGTCTAGCCCCGTCCCTATATGAGAAAGGTGGTGCAGGCAAAATAAGAGAGTCGCTTGGAAGAAGAAAAGAGTGTGTATGTGTGCGAGAGAGAGAGGGCTAGTCCCAAGATATCTGCATGCCCCAAGGCGGGAAGCAGTTTGGAACAGGGCGCTTCAAAAAGTGCAGGTGTCGTTAATATGAGCTGAAAGAGACTCTTGTTGTCCTGGTGTTTTAGGAAATGAAAACAAAAACAAACAAAAGTTACTTTGAAGACAATCACGTTTACTAGAAAATGTTTAAGTGATTGATTTTGTACTTGTCCAAAGGACAAAGCTCAACTTCATGTTAAATGTAAAACCCCTTTTTCCATACCTTTCTCTGTGGCACCAGAAACTCTATTCAGTCTCCTAACTCCCTTTCTGCAAGTCAGCTATTAGGCCAAGCTCTACCCTGCCCTTTATCGTTTGTGTGGGATTTTTTTATTTTTATTTTTTTTATTATTATTTTGTGTGATAGGTTTGGCTTGTTCTCCCCCTCTCATCTCCTGGTGCAGGCCTAAGCTGCCTTGCGGCTCTCATTTGTGATGCGATATCCCCTCTGAAAATGCAGGCCACTTTTCAGACAGGAAAAGTTCTCAGCTCACTCTGTCTGCACAGCGGCGCAGTTTCTCTAGGTCTCTATGAACTCCGGTGCTCCACGTTTCACCTGAGCCTTTACTGTAACTTGTACAAACATCGTCAAGCATCCAAATCAGATCTAGCGAATGATTATCCTTTGTCTTTTTAATGAACGATGTGGCTCATAAGATGTATGTAAAGTTAACTCCATTACCTGCAGTATTTGTACTTGTGTATCTTTGCTGTCTGCGATGTATCATACTCCTATCACTGATATTTCTTAACAGTGTGAAATGGTGCATCTGGAACTGACATTGATTCAGACCTCACTTTTTATTAATCTCCTGTTCATTTCTATTTCACCATCAGTTTCATATCTGCATGTACAGTTGGTTTTCTTTGTTGAATTCTTGCCATTTCATGTTGAGACTGTGCAGCTCTGACTGGTCTTGTTTAAGGCCTACTCCAGATTTCATGTATTGTTTAGGAGAACTAGTTGCTCTTAGAAAAAATGGCAGCAGATAAAGCAGAGAGGACTGAGCTGCGTAGCTCAGCAAAACAAAGGGATGGAAATAATGTCATGACATTTGCTTAATGAAGCATGCTTGTCTTCTAGGTTTTATACCCTTGGACATTTACCTACTTGCTGTTTTGCTGCTCCAACAAAGACTTGTGCAGAGAGAGTACTGGTAATTGGTTTTGGATCAAGAATGTTGGGAGATAGGGTATAATCTAGAGAGAGGACATTGCAGAACTGTTTAAAAAAAATTTAAAAAGGGACTTTTATTTTCATACATGAGGAAGCCATTCGTGACCCTGACTTAAAAGTCACTGATGAATATTCACTCACTCCATAGGTAAACACAGTGGTAAAAGCAAAAATACCAAGGACTACACCCCAGCCAAACTATTATTTATATTCCAGATATTCCAGTTTTGCCGTGAGCAATTTAGCAGGTTAATTGTGCAATATTGTTAATTAGGGCTATAGATTATGATCACAGTCATTTCTATCAATGAGCACAAAGTTGATGGGCAAAGGTGGGAAAAATTTTAGATTAGAGTAAAATAGATCTAGATGCACATTTGGGTTGTCAGTATAAACTTCAGAACACCAAGCACTTTGCTTAAATCAGCGTCTACTGAGCAGCCATGAAAACAGTGATTTGTAGAAGAAGCATCACAGATATGTTAGAAGTCATTGATGTTGGTAGTGATGGAGTGGATCAGTGGGGTTGGTGTGTCACCTAGCCATTTGAGTCTCCTTCTCCAGGCTCTAACACCTCTGCTCTCTGAATTTGACCCTGCCCAAGCTAACCGCTTATTTTTTCTTTATTAAATTAATCTTACTATTAATGAGTGTATGATTACACATTAGTATTTGATATTTTGACAAGTTATCATGAGTATGATCTATAGACAATCATGTTTTGTATTTCAGTATTACAGAATCTACAGATTATTGTTCATTTTATGCCCAATTACATTTGGTTTTAATGTTGGAATGACTTAGGAAACCCTGTCTTTTATATGTACATGAATGTGTCTATATAAATGAAATGGGATTTGAGTTCCACAAATACTCTTCATCCACTAAAATTTTACAAACAAACTCCCTTCATGATGCCCAGTACCACTCTGAGCTGCAATATTTTCAGAGCCATTAGCCTGCTTCTGTGCTTTTATGTTTGCACGAGGCTGGTTATGCACCTGAAGATGCCACAGTAGAGACCACACACTGTCACAACACGTGCTCTTCTTTAAAGACCTCCATATGTATTTGATTGCATACTGAAGCCCATTTGACTCATGCACTTTTATGTGGGAATATTATGCCAATTAGGCAGGAAGTAGTTATACTTGGACATGACCAAGTATTTTCTGGGGAATTATTAAGATAGCTTAATATATGAACAGACATGTATTATTTTAAGTAAAACATTAACACAGTGAAGCAGCAACAGAGAGAAAAGCTGGTCAAAGAAAAAGAATAGAAAAAATTGGAAACTTGAGCAATTCAGAAATGACTGGTGGTTTGTCAAATGAGTGATGGTACAGTCCAGCATGCGTTACTTATAAGTGAATCACCAGCAGATTCCGAGAATGTGGCATTAGTAGAAAGAAGTAGCCGGCGATAAGCAAGCTCAAGATTTTGATGTGTAAATTCCATTAAATCCATAGATTTGTAATATTCTGTGTAACAGGATTTTCATATCAATGAACATGTACATCCTGGAAAAATACTGTCTGAAAGCTGTAAATCCTGAACATTGCCAGTAAAAGTGTACTGGCAGTGTATCTGGGTTTCAGTGTGAAAGAGGTTAACACCAAGTTCACTCTAGTTAATGTCACTTTATTGTTGATGATATTTTGTAAAACAATATTGCGTACAATTTTTAAAATGATCTTTAATAATAGTCATCCAGAACCATGCATTCAAAACATTGTATTTTGTCTCTATAGTTTGTTGTATGAGTCAGTGACCACACTGTACATTTTTCCTCTCCAGTGTTTTATAGACCAGCATCCACTGTCCATGTTTGATTATCATTTTTCTTGTCTCAGCTCATCTTGCCTTTTTTAAGTTAGGTAATATGTTTTGTAACTGAGTGTTACCCCTCCCATTATCCATTTTCTGAAGCCCAGAAAGTGCTTTTAACTGCTTACTGGTCATTTGTGCACTTTGAAAATAAGCAGATTTTGGAAGCACAACTGCAGCTGTTGTACATGTTAGAAGATGCTGTGAGTGGACATCTCGTATAGACCTTTGCCCTCAAAACATTTTCATTTGGCACCACGTTTGGGTATTTGTCCTGATATGCTGCCCAAAAACAGACTTTTTGGATATATGCTATAGGTACTGTGACCCTGTACATGAAAATCATAGACTATGGCAAAGGCTTATAGCTACATTTTAAAGGCAGCAAGTGATAGGTGTTCTTCATAGTCGAAGTTAAAAGAAAGTCTGAGGACTGAGCTAACAGAGTGTATGAATACAACAAATGTAGTAGTACTTAAAAAAAATAAAATAAAAAAAAATAAAAAAAAGTAGTTGCTCCCTTTGTGCGAGTGTTGTGTGAAAGTTGTGTAAAGAAAAATTCTCATTTTAGTAAACAAGTGGAAATGCACCTGCCAGAGAGATTATTATAAAAGGGGACTGAATGAGAAGCCTAGTTACACATAAGGGAGAAAACTGCCAACAACATATGGTATTTGAAGCCTATGTTATTAATTGTTGGTGTGGTGTTGTGCTTGTTGTAAATATATGTCTTTTCAATTGTCCTTTTTTCTCTGGGGGGAGGGGCGGGGGATGTGTTGAAGCAAGGTTTTGGGTTCACCTGCAAAAGAAAAGTGAGAAGCATACAGAGTATTTTGTTATTGTCCAATCCAAGGGTGATACAATATGTATATATCTATATTGTATATATGTGCGTTGGCTTTTTGTGTGACACTACCTTTTACCTGTACTATGGTTGAACATTGTGTTAATGTTTATGTATTTTAATCTTTGTTTTCTGTTTGCTTTGTCCGTCATTTCTTGTATTTTTCTTTTTTCCCTTTGTTATTGCACGGATTATTACTTTTGCTGTCCAACAAAATGACACAGCTACTCCTTGTATCGGTTTAGTGCTGTAACATAACTCCATGTAAAGTGTCATTAGGATTGTCAGTACAACCCCCCTGCCCCCCAGATATGCATGAATGGAATTTAAAGAAATAAAATATGTTAACTTCACTGTGGAATCGTTTGCTTGTGAGGGTTTTTCAATCTTGCTACAAGTATTACTGATTTCTCTCATGCACATATTGATCCCACTTAAAAAGTCAATTCAGTGTGTACCATGTATAAAAGCTTTTTCTGAACATATTCTCATTCAAACACCATTCAAATGAACTCCCAGGAACAACTTCTCTTGCATGAGCCATCACTTTTGTAGATGTCCTGTTCATCAAAATCATACACATCGATATGTTCTGGCTAACAGTCCATCATGGGTGAGCAATTGGGCTGAGCAAGATGACAATATAATGTTGATATTGTGATAGATAATGCCAGAACATTTTGTTTTATTTATTGTGGATATGGTGATCACTTGTGTTTTAAATAACAATTACAAAATGGTTGGAAACATGATACTTTATACTTAACCTTTTAAAATTCTATAAAAGTTAAACATTTTACACAATTTGTTTCTTTCTTCATTTAAGAAATTTATGTTTGTAGACTTAAGCATTTTAAAAAAAAAAACCAACAACATTTTTTTAAATGAAACACTTGCTGATAGTTTCTTAACAAACCTATATACACTCACAGAGCACCCGTTCTACAACATCCCAAAGATGTTCTATTGGATTCAGATCCAGTGACTGGGAAGGCTACTGAAGAACAATGAACTCAATGTTATGTTCATGAAAACAATTTCATGAACAGAGTGGTTAACTGTATTACTGTAGCCTTTCTGTCAGCTCGAATCAGTCTGCCTGTTCTCCGTTGAGCTCTCTCATCAATAAGGCGTTTCCGTCTGCAGAACTACCACTCACTGGATGTTTTTTCTTTATTGCACCATTCTGAGTAAACTCTAGAGACAGATTGTGTGTGAAAATCCCAGGAGATCATCAGTTATAGAAATACTCAAACTAGCCCGTCTGGCACCAACAATCATGCCAGTCACAATCACTGACATCACAATTTTTCCCTATTCTGATGGTTGATGTGAACATTCCCCAAAGCTGCTGGCCCATATCTGCATGATTTTACGCACTCCACTGCTGCGACACGATTGGCTGATTAGATATTTGCATGAATGAGTAGGTGTACAGGTGTTCCTAATAAAGTGCCCAGTGAATGTATATTGTGATACATATTGTGTGATGTAAAAATATCATCATATATTTTTTGCTGTATCACCCACCCTTTGTGAGATATACAGCCAGTCTCAGAGACATCAGTTATTTTTAGTGTCATTAACTCTTCATGAGCTTCTGTTGAGTATGTGCCATGTGGCTGTTAAATAGCAACCCTCTGCTCCACTCAAAAATGTATCCCTCTGCAGAATTCAACACCACTTCCCGAGCCCTTTGTGGGAGAGGTAGAGGGAGAAAGTAGAACAAGAGCCACTCTTTGGGGGGAAAAAAGAAGCATTCTGTGCTGCATCTTCAATGGAACTCCATCTGGTAGGGAAGATTTTAGTCACCTTGACCTTCACCTACTGCTCCATGACAAAGTTTGGGCTTTCTGTGGCTGTAAGCAGTTTCTTCTGTTATTAAATATAAAGTAATAGCCAGCACTTTGATGTAGCACCACATACATATAAATCTTTATACTATTAGCTACACGTTAAATGTAAAGCTGGATTGATGAAGGAACATTAATATCTTTCAGTGTTTTCACTGCGCTTAAGTGCAAAGTATTGTTTTAGATTCAAGATGTTAACATTCTGTATTCTTTAAACACAGAGCAAGTTAATGGTTCTCAAATTTTCTGAAACTTAAGTAGTATGTGAAATTAATGTATTCTCAATTTTAGAAATAGGTATAAATTTATATGTAAATATAAACATATAATAAATGCTAAGTAAATACAAATCACAATGCTCTTGGTATGTGTGGTATGCCTGAAAAATGCCTGAGTAAGAGTAATAAGAACTTGCACTGTGTAGTCCAGTTAGTTCAAGTTTATTTGTAGATGACTGTTTCCATAGTGGGTGGCGTGGTGGCACAGCGGAGAGTGCTGCTGCCTCACAGCTTAAGGGTGCTGGGTTTGATCCTGAGCTTGGGTTACAGTCTGTGTGGAGTTTTGCGTATTCTAATCATGTCCATGTGGGTTTCCTCCAAGTTCTCCCGTGTTCACTCCCACCTTCCAAAAACATGCAGGTAGGTGGTCTGGCGATGCCAAATTTCCCCTAGATGTGCATGAGTGTGTGAATGTGTGTGTACAGGGTGTTTATACTCCTTGTGCCCAGTGTTCCCAGGATAGGCTCTAGATGCCCTGCAACCCAGACCAGAATAAAGTGGCTACTGGAGATGAAAGAATGAGCTAATGGTATCAGGAATTTTCAGAAAAGATACTATAACTTCCGAAAGTTAGAGAATGGTAAGTAATTTATACAATGGTACGTAATGTTATACAATCAGAATTTCCCATTCTTTTGATGGGTGGATAGGGGGATTTTTGTTGACTAAGATTTACCTTCAATATTTGTAAAGTTTTTGCTTTATTTTTATTTGACATACGCTTTTATTAAAATCACCATAGCAAAACATTTCATGTTCTGCTTAAAATGAGGCCCTTCTATTGGCTGAAATCAGATTATCCATAACATAGTTGTATTACATCAGACATGGACTGATGGCATTATGATGGACTTAACACATTATGGAATAGCACCAATACCACCAAAAAGAGTGAAGAGTGAAGGAATATTTATGTCCTCTTTACAGGAATTCCACTTATGATATCATACTGATATATAACATCTTTTATTGTTCTTCTTGTGTTGATGAACATGTGCTCTATTTTTATCGCTAGAATTTCCAATCTACATGATTTTAGACATTCTGCATAGATCATATGACAGTGGGACTAAAAAGAACATAGTGACAGAAGTCCACAGAATCCACAGAAGTCTACAGAATCCCCAGAAATTATAAGTCCTGCCTGTGATTGTGGCCCAAGATGAACCAGCTTGATTTTCCACTTCAGAATTTGTCTCAGAGTAAATGGCTTCAGAAACAGCCACTGCACTTTCCACAGAGAAACCTGTCACAGTTTTCACTGTTGAGACTCATTCTCAGAGAAGTCTTCAACTTCCTGTCAAAGCTGCCTTAGGGATGTCTGCAGCTGCACCTCAGGTACAACCTGTTGAGGCTGTTCATGTAGATTTTGAAATTAAGAAACCTGCATCAGAAGCTTCATCTTAAGTTTCTTCAGTTAATACTAGTATTCTCTGGCCCAGTGATTGTTACCACTTTGGAGGATGTGGTCCTGAAGGAACGTGCTCAGATTTTGTGGCTGATATAATTGCAAAAAAGCACAAAGAATACATATCACTGAAAATCAGAGAAAAGTCTAGCTGAAGAGACAATTATTTTAACTACCATTTTGCCAAAGAAACTGGCCCTGTAGAATGTTTCTGTTGCAGAAACATTTGAAGTCCTACTGAAATGTCAGAAAAAATAAAATTCCATGAATGCTTTTATAAAATTATCCCACTGCTAGAAGTCTTTTTTTCTACCGACAATTATAAAATACCACAACAGTATCACTGACCCCCCAAATTATTGGCACTGTTTAACAAAAATGAGCAAAAATGCACTGGCATTTGAGCTTAAACATACAGTATTCTGTATAGTTTGTTCTCTACACCTTTTAGTTTTAACATAATTTTTTTTCAAATGTAAAATTTGCTCTTATTTAATGCAGTTTTTTTTTCTTTGAATCATTCATTCATTTATTCATTCGTTTTCCTTACATTTTGCTGGTAGAGGTCATGGTGGCAACAGGACGATAAGGTCAGCCCAGGTGAGCCACAGATTCCAGCTCCTCCTGGAAAATTCCCAAGCCCAATGTGAGATATAATCTCTCCTGGGAACTGGATGTGCCCTGGGGTTCAGTCTGTCCAGTGGGATGTGCCTGATAAATCTCTACTGGAAGCTGACCAGGGGGCATCCTTATAAGGTGCCCAAACCATCTCAGCTGGCTCCTTTCAATTCAGAGGGGCAGCAGCTCTACTCAGCAGTTCTCCCTTGTTGAGCTCCTCAAACTATGACAGAGAGTAATCCTGGGAACCTTGTGGAGAGTCCTCATTTCCACCGCATTTGTACTTGCAACATTATTCTTTCAGTCACTTTCCACAGCTCATGACCATAAGTGAGGATAGGGATGTAGACTGATGGGTAAACAAAGAGCTTTGTTCACAAACTGAGCTTCACCACCATAGAACAGTACAGCAACTATAACACTGCTGCCGCTGACCCAATCCGTTTTGTCAGTCTAACTCTTGCTTTTTCTATCACTCATGAATAAGTTCCCAAGATACTTAAACTCCTCCACCTGTGTTGGCAACCCCAACACATCAATGATAACCCATGTTAGATCTTTTTCCACCTTTAATGTGATATATCAACCAACAAAATTCAAGTTTAAAACAAGCAGAAAATAAAGAAAAAGAAAAAAAAACTTTACAATAGTACCTGGAAATTTACCAGTCACATTTGAGCTCATGTTCAAAAAAAAAAAAAAAGTTTTCATACACCTTTCTGATTAACCACAAATAGAAATCAGCTGTTTCTGTAGAATTTTTTTTGACATCTTCTTGGTTTCATCTGACTACTAAAGCCATGATCCGCAAAGAGCTTACAAAGCATGTGTGGAATCTTACTGAGGTAAAGGTACTGATCAGGAGAGGGATACAAAAAAATTTCCAAAGATGTACCATGGAACACCATGAAAGCCATTATCAGCAAGTGGAAAAAATGGGGCACCACAGTGACATTACTAAGAACAGGACATCCCTCCAAAATCAACGAAATGGATGGAAGCCCCTTGAAAGCAACCGTTGGCACTGATGGGAACTATAACTATAGAATTAAATTAGTTAGAATGTGTGTTGTAGAATAATGTGGCGGTAATGTGGATGTTGCTGAATGCCAGTGATCTGGGGTTTGACTTCGGCTCAGGTTAAATTTTATTCAGGGCTTTGAAAATATATGATCATATGTTGGATGTATGAAAATAAATTGTGTTAATGTAACACAATTCAATCACATGGAACCAATGTATGCATTTGAATTAAGTAATTCAATTACCCTTTTTTCAGTGTATGGGGCTGCTTGTCTTCAGCTGGGACTGGGGGTTTAGTCAAGATAGAGGAAATCATGGATATCTCCAAATACCTATTTTAACACAAAAACTGCAGCCGTCTGTTAGACAACTGAAAAAAATTTCACCTTCCAGCACCATAATGACCCAAATCACAAATCCAAGTCAACAAAGGAATGGCTTCAGAAGAAGAAGATTAACATTTTGGAGTGGTCCAGTCAGAGCCCAGGTTTAAATCCTATCAAAAACCTGTGGGATGACTTGACGAGGGCTGTGCACAGGAGATCCCCTCAGTATTCGATAGATCTGGAGCATTTTTGGAGTGGAATAAAATTGCCAAATCAATTGTTAGTAGACTCTTATCTAAAAAGAATAAGTGCTGTATTACAAGCAAAAGGTGCTTTAGCAAAGTATTAGTTAAAGGGTGTGCACACTTATGCAACCAGGGGGCTCATTTATCAGCTGTGTGTATGCATAATTTTGTGTGTAAACCGTGCGTATGCACGTTTCTATGCACCGAATTGGATTTATCAAGTTTTGCTTATGTGTGAGAATGTGCAAGAATCCCTAGCGGTAGAAAAGTGTAATAGTAATTACTGATTTTGGTGCTCACAAAATGCAGACAGATGATGGAATGTAAAGTAAAATCGCATAAAAGAAACATTTAAAGATCGATTGGGTCTTGTTTGAAGATTGGGCTCATATAGATTTTAAATCGTGTTTATTTATTTATTTATTAGATGAACTATTCGAATAAACTGAATAAACCATTTTTGTTTTGCTCAACTTCATGTGACAGTATCTTTACTTCATTGTCAGTGATGTTTATCTTCTTAGACCCTTTGCCATGTTCTATGTCATCTGAAACAAGCAGCACCATGAGCAGGCTATTGTACTTTCTAAAGGGAAGTTGTTTACCATATATGACGATTTTACAGTGTTTCTTTATGCAAATGAGTGTGGCTGTGTAAGAGCACATCAATTTAGAATGTGTGGGATTTATCAGTGGCCATTTCGTACAGCTATGCGTATGCACATGTGATAAATACCAATTTTCTTGTGTGTACGAGTGGCTCTTATGAAAAAATTTAGTACTTGTTTTATGCATGCTTTGATAAATGAGAACCCAGGTTAATGTCATTTTTTTTCTTTTTCTTTTATTTTCCTAAAATGTTTCTAATTGTTTTTCATTTGAATTTTGTTGGTTGCTATACACATTAAAGGTGGGGGAAAAAAATCACAAAAACCTGCCATTGTAATTTTGTTCATCCCTGTGAGATAACTTTTGCTTTTGTCCTGAATGATGCAGTGTCTGTGTGGTCCCAAGATTTTTATATTTGTTTACAACTGTTTATACAGATGCTTGTGGTACCTTCAGTTGTTTCCTAAAGAGGATCCAGACTTGTGGAGGTCCACAATTTTTCAACATCTTGGTGGAGTTGTCTGGATTTTCCCATGGTATCAAGGGCAAAAAGGCAGCATCTCTAAAGGTATGCGCCACTTTACAGCCACACATGCACTCCAATTTAACTCCTAATTATGACAATTGGGACTCAGGTCAAGGCTTTGTGATGGTCACTCCAACACTTTGTTGTTTTTAAGCCATTTTGTTACAACCTTTGAGGAATGCTTAGGATCATTGTCCTGCTGTGACCTACTTGCTTATGTCTTGAGGTGCTGCTTCAGTATTTCTAGATAATTGTCCTACCTCATGATGCCACCTATTTTCTGAAGTGCACCAGTCCAGCAAAACAGCCTCACATGATGCTGCCACCCCCATGCTTCATAATTGTGAAGGTGTTCTTCGTATTAAAATCCTTACCCTTTTTCCTTCATATATAGTACTGATCATTATGACCAACAATTTTTGTTTCATCTGACCAGTGAACACTCCTCCAAAATCCTGATGATCACCTGCAAAGATCAGTTTGGCTTTTTTATGCCAGTCTTGTAGTAGGGGCTTCTTCCTTGTGTGACAGCCTTTCAGGCTATGGTGATGTAGGACTCTGTTAATGGTGGATGTATATACTTTGGTACCTGATCCTTCCAACTCCTTTGTTGTTATCTTGAGGTTCAGTTGAACTTTTTGGACCAAGGTTTGTTCATCTCTGGGAGTTAATTTGTGCTTTTTCCTGAAAGAGGCAGTGTCTAAGATTTAGTGGTCCTAAGATTTTTACATTTGAGTACAACTGTTTATACAGAAGCTTGTGGTACCTTCGTTTTTGGAAATTGCTTGTGGTACCTACGTTTTTGGAAATTGCTCCTAAGGAGGAACCAGACTTGTGGAGGTCCACAATTTTGTCTTGGTGGAGTTGCGTGGAATTCCCCATGGTATCTAAAGCAAAAAAGGAACTGTAAAGATAAGAAAAAAAATAGGCTGCTGCACATCTGCAGGTGCACTCCAAATTAACTCCTAATTATGACAATTGGCCAGTCAGAAGCTTCTAAAATCATTACATCAATTTGTTATCATCCAGACTGTTTAAAGAGATAGTTAACTGGCTGTATGTAAAATAAATTCTAAATGTTTACATGCTTATTAATTCATACATCCAGCTGGCAAGCTTAGTTTTAAAAATCAGTGCTTTCTTTTCTTAGGATATTTAAAGTCAAAATGAGCTGCTCGGTTTAAATGAAAAGGATAATATGAGGCACAAATATGAGGATTCTGGACTGCAAGCAATTGCGCTCTCCAGTGGTCCGCGGTTGTAACCGCACTCAGCATCAAGTGCAAAATAGTAACGCTGTTTCTGAGTGTGAGGAAGAAAGCTTTCTTTTTGCTTGCATGTACAAATGACATTATTGTAAAACAAAAGCTTTATAGGTGGAAGATGATTTATTTATAATAATAACAATAAAAAAAGAACTACTACCTGGAATTACTAAATTTCCTAAGCTTCTGTTCACTATTATTATTATTATTATTATTGTTATTATTATTATTATTATTTATTAATTTATTTACTTTTAATTCTGACTGATTTCTATTTTATGAAATTCTAAGTTCTAAATTACCTGGATTTTAGAAGCTTTTTTCTAACACAGCATCAAGTTAAATATGATGGTGATCATTATAAATAATTTTTTAATTGATTTTTATTTTTATTAAGAAGCCCATAAAGTTTAAATGCAGGTACTATCTTGAAACTGTAGCCTATGTGTGAAATTTTGGTTTGTGCTGACACAGGTGTGTTTGGGCTAAATTTATGATAAAGTAATATAAATCCAGTGGTGGTGTTCTAACATATATTACACTACAGGATACAGAATCAAGGCTGACAAAGAGCCCCAGCTGCAAAATACACCAAAAAAAGTCTGAGAGCCTCTGATATACAGTCTGTAACTGCTTTAATAGTTTACTAACAGACTAATCAAATAGCTGTCGTTATATTTTTGGCAACCATGAACAAATTCATTAGTCAAACTGGAGCCACACAGCACTGGTTTAAAGCCACTAGTAATCTCATTAGTGGAATGTTTAATCAGTAAAGGCGCTAGTAATTTGTGTTGATCCAGGCCGCACGCTTGCACTGTGTGTTTCTCTCGCATGGCCCGCACTGATGATTTTCACGGGCTGCTCTCCCCAAACCGGCCACCCGACCGAGCACCAGCCTCACAGCTCCTCCGGTCTCCATCCGCCATTTTCAGCAGCTTGAAAAGCAGGTAGAGCAAAAAACAACCAAACAAACAAAACAAACAAACAAACAAACAAACAAAAAAAAAAACTACCACTGTCCAGTGCCGCTGAAAAACAACAGGTAAGTGCAGGGGAAAGAAACCTTGTTCACGTTATTTGGGACTGAGCTTTTCAAACACTTGAGCGTGTAGCTGTGGTTGAAAAGCGGACACCTTGCTCTCCGCTCGCGCGACATTGACATCAGCTCGCGCAGTCTTCAATGCTCCAAGATGAACCGAGCAATAAAAATATGTTTGCCAGCTTTCAAAGCGTCCTGTGCAACCTTTTCCGAAACTTTTCCCTTCGTAGCAACAGCCGAGGCTTTGAAATGGTAACTTCCAACAATCTTTTTTCCCCCTTGTGAAATAAATACGCTTGCTGAAAAGTCGTGATGCAACCTAACAAAACAATAAACAAATGTATATTCTTGAATTAAGTTAATCTGCTGGGAATGGAATATTTTAACAACAAACAGCATGTGCTTCAGGCACCAACGCGTCTGGGATTTGCGAGCAAAACTGATTTGTCTTGTTTTATCTTGGGGCTTGGTTTAGGTAGGCTGAACATTTTTTGTCTTGTGTCAGATCCTATCTAATGGACTTCTTATTTGCAAGAACTAAAGCGTTATATGCGCTATGTGAAGCTGTGTACTGAGACAACTCTTTTCTTTGTTCTGTGGCCACCATATTAACCAAGATCTTTCCTCAACTAAACAGTCCACATTAAGCCCTTTTCATTTTGCCGTATTCCTCTCTTCACCCACTTTCCTACATTTTCACCCCATGTGATTAGATATGCTAGAATAAACGAGTTGCTGTGTGTGAAAAGTTCTAATTCCTGGTGGAAATTGAATTTGGTGGCACCACTATATTTACTTTACAGTGAGTAATATCGGTGTCTACTGTTTGGTGAGGTGACGATGATGACGATGATAATGTTGATGAGTAATTTTTTTTCTGATGCTTACTGATCTAGAAAGTGACAAGACCCACACCAGAAAAGGCCTTCAGTTTGTACAAATTTGAAGAACAGTGTTGATCTGTTGATCTGAACCCACTCATGAAAAAGAGACATTATATGTGCCATGCTTGAATGCAATGATCTTCATCATAAAAAATCTTTTTTTTTTTGGTCCATGTCATGCTGTTTGCCAGATTTCTCCATAGTCACTAAAATGGCATACATTGTTCACATTTGTTCCACACCACATTTCTGTAATTTTTCTAACATACTTTAATGTGACTAAACTGTTAATGAAATCCATGTACACAATTATTTTAATGTTTATAATATTTGTTTTTGTTTTTTAAAACTTTGTATTAAAATGGGGGGGGGGGGTGCTTGGGGTGTTAAGCTGTCAGTGGAGGTTTGAGGTTCTTATTCTGGTTCTTAGCAATTGCTCAATCCTAGTGACAGTTTTGCCGGATTTGTAGAATAGACTGAAAATATACAGTTGTTTGGATTTTCCACAGCATATAAACCAGGCTTATATGCTTACAGTTATCGATTGTGTAATGCCAGCCTGCTTCTATAGGTCAGGTGATTTTGTTGTGCTTCAAATCAATCAGGTCCTTATGCATGTGTAGGTGAGATTAGCTCCTCAGAGGGACAAACCAAAGAACCTTTTTTTTTTCCCAGAAAGTAACTTGAAACATGTACTCTTGTAGTGTGGTTGAAACATGTACTCTTGTTTATGAATAACATATTTTTAAATGCAGACACAAAACAGAAAAAGTTAATTCACTCTTTTACAGAACCCATGTAGTATGTAAGCACAGTCTGTGGAACCAAGCTTGAATGAAGTCCTTGTTGCAGGTAAGACATGTAAGATGTTCTCAAGTGCTGCTAAGAACTTAAACAAATCTTATGCATTTGCTTTTCCAGTATTATTTTTGTGGCTGTATTGTTGGTTGTTATGGTTTGTTTGTTGTTTCTCAAAGTGGTAATGGCTGTATCTGGGGGAACATCTGAAACCCTGGTTGATGTTCCAGCCCATGTGTGGAGAGGCCTTCCAGATGGCCTGAGACTGGGAACATCAGCTGTTAATCCAAATCGTATAGGTAAGGTACTGTATATTTGCATATACCTGAAATAAGTGGACAGTTTAGCCTAGGAATTAGTCTAGGCAAGACAACACAGTACACACTGTAGTTCTGCCACAACATTTGCAGTAACAGGTCTTTCTCATTTTCTTCTTCTGCAGTTCACTCAACCTAAATAAACAATAATAATAATAATAATAATAATAATAGGCTTATACTAATACTAGGGATGCATCAATACCATTTTTAGACTGAGTACAAGCACATGCTCTTTGTTTATCATTCATACTGATACCAATACTGAAATCAGTAACCTACTTAGTATTAAGCGGTGGCTCAGTGTACTCCTTATACTGAGTCTTATGTTGAAGATATTATGGTGGTTAAACAGTATCTTCAATAGAGAGCATGAGGACAGTTGACCTGAGTGCGCAGAGCAGTATCAGCAAGCTTGGTTATTAAAATGAGTGCAAGGTGCTGTGACTTGTATCTTGACTCTCTAACAACTGTAGACCCTGACATGTGCATGTGTCTCAGTGCTCAGTGCTTCCAGAACTGAAGTGCTCTCTGCAGTCCTGAAGTGCTCCAACATTTTCTCTGCTTGCTCGCTTCACTGCTGTATGCTTGCAAATATCTTTGTATGTGCACAATTCAAGGTATCTTGCGCTCATTTCTAATGACCACTTTCACTGTTACTGTTGAGTGTGCTCAAGTTGGCCACCCTTGCACTATCTATTGAAGATACTTTTTAAATGCCATGAGATGTTTTATAAAGATGATTATAAAGTGAGGAAAATGCTGTAGTTCCTCATCTTGATATTTTCACAGAGTACAGTGAGTTTGCAGTCTATTTTACTTTGATTGCCATCATTAATTGTGAAATATTTCCAGCCCATCGTTATTTTGAACTGGAAACCACTAAGCAAAGAAATATAATATAATATAATTGTAAGTTTGTCCAACTACTTTGGGTCCCTGAAGTGGGGGGGGGGGGGGGGTCGTCACATATAAAAAGTGCTGTAATTCCTACAACGTTCACCCGATTTGGATGTAAATACCCTCAAATTAAAGCTGCACTTTGAGTTCATATTCATTATTTAATTTCAACTCCAAATTACATAGACTAATTATAGGTCTAATCTGGCCCTGTTTGGAAAAAAGTTTGGGTACTCCTGCACTAGATTTTGCAGTGTGGCTGTTGGGATTTGCCCATTTAGCCTAGTGAGGTAAGGCACTGATGTCTGATGAGGAGGCCTGGGTCACAGTCGGTGTTCCAGTTTATCCCAAAGGTATTCTGTGGGATTGAGGTCAGGGCTCTATGCAGGCCACTTGAGTTCTTCCACTCTAACCTTGGCAAACCATGTCATGGACTTTGCTTTGTGCACAGAGGCATTGTCTTGCTGGAACAGGCTTGGGCTTACTTCCAGTGAAGGGAAATCTTAAAAATCTTAATCTACTGCAGCATACAAAGACATTCTAGACAACTGTATGCTTCCAGCTTTGTGGCAACAGTTTGGGGAAGACCCACATATGGTTGTGATTAGTATGTGGTTGTTATGCTGAGGTGTCAGTTATATATTAGTTGCCAGAAAATTTATCCTTGATGAATTGAAAATTCATCATTCCTCTTTGTGTTGTACCCTACAGGTGTCTGGGCATCTTGTCTAATTCCCAAAGGCAAAAAGTTTGGTCCTTTTGTAGGAGAAAGGAAGAAGAGGTCTCAAGTTACCAGCAATGTTTACATGTGGGAGGTAAGCTATATGGTCAGAGGAAAATGGCCAGATTGGTTCGAGCTTCCAGGAAGGATATAGAAACTCAAATAATCACAACCATGATTATTTACAACTGTGGTGAGCAGAAAAGAATGCACAAAACATCAAACCTTGAGGTGGATGGGCTACAAAAGCAGAAGACCACATTGGGGTCCACTCTTGTCAGCCAAGAACAACTATCCAGTTTGGGTGAGTCTGTGCCCATGATAGCCTCAGATTCTTGTTCTTGGCTGACAGGACTAGAACCCAATGTGGTCTTCTGCTGTTGTAGCCCATCTACCTCAAGGTTTGATGTGTTGTGTGTTCTGAGATGCTTTTCTGCTCACCACAGTTGTAAAGAGTGCTTATTTGAGTTACTATAGACTTCCTGTCAGCTCAGACTAGTCTGGTCATTCTCCTCTGATCTCTCTCATCAACAAGGTGTTTCAGCCTGCAGACCCTCTGCACACAGGATGTTTTTTTGTTTTTTACACCATTCTGTGTAAACTCTAGAGACTGTTGTGTGTGAAATTCCCAGGAAATCAGCAGTTTATGAAATACTCAAACCAGCCCTTCTGGTACCAACAACCATGCAACAATCAAAGTCACAGAGATCACACTTTTATTCCATTCTGATGTTTGATGTGAACATTAACCGAAGCTCTTGACCTGCATCTGCATGATTTTTGCATTACACTTCTGCCACATGATTGGCTGTTTAGATAACTGCATGAATGTACAGGTGTTCCTAATAAAGTGGATGGTGAGTGTATGTCCCTGACAATACAGGGTGTCCCAAACGTCTCCATACATAGGGAAAATTATCACTTTTTAGCAAAATGTAACTACTTACAAAACATCCTCTACATGATTGCCATTTCTTTGTAAACACACATGGAATCGCCTCTCCCAACCTTGGCTCCCAGTTTGGCAACAGTGTTGTTTGTGATGCCATATTTCCTGTTAAAGTCCATCACAGCCTTGCGACAACTTCCTGATCCAGCCATGAGAATGATTTTTCAATACGTTCAAAGGCATTCTTAAAGGCTGTCAGTAAACATTTATATGAAACACATTTTTGTAGAATGCTTTCATGAATTCTTCAGTCAAAAGGGTTTTATATCAAAGGGCTTTAAATCTAATTAAGCTTTAAATCTTAAATTTAAATCAAACATTTGTAAATCATACATTTATTGGCTGCCAGTCTAGCACATGACACCTCCTTAATTTACAGCACCTATTAGTGCATTCAAACAAGGGACTACAGTTCCTTGATTATTGGATTTGTTGCACAGCAATCAGAGAGAATTAAGAACAGCAGAGAGAAAGAGGAAAAAATCACAGCTCAACACAGATTTTGTGTCTTACCATGGTGTCCTGTTCAAATTCTCATCTGAGGTGACTTCTGCTAAGTCTGCCTTCTACAAGAAAAAGCTGGAAACTTCTGCATCCTCGCAAGCTTCACAACATCTTTTTTCTCCCCACTACTTAACTCCCTGGCTCCTCCTGCTCCGTCCTCCCTAACTGCTGAAGACTTTGCCACCTTTTATGATGGGAAGATTTAAAAAAAATCTGGGAGACCATCACTCTTACCCCAAGTCCTACACTGCACACTCAGGATTCCCCTTCTCTTTCACTGGCACATTTTTCTAATCTAGCAACAGAAGAGATCCTGTAAGTCATCTTGTCCTGCAATCCCACCAGCCCTTTGGATCCAATCCCTTCCACAATGCTCCAGACCATGTCACAAGACCTCCTCCCCTTCAACAGTACTATCATTAATGGCTCCATAACATCTGGTAATGTACCAACGGCATTCAAGAGAGCAAGGGTTATTGCCATCCTGAAGGTATCACTTCTCTCTTTTCTTTCTAAAATCCTTGAACACACTGTCTACAGTCAACTGTCTCTCTATCTCTCAGAGAACAACCTCCAAGATCCTAACCAGTGTGGCTTCAAAGTGGCAGATTCCACAGAAACTGCCCCTTTGGCCATCACTGAGATGCTTCATGCAGCATTTGACAGAGTGAACCACAGGACTCTCTTGTCCATCCTCAAGAGTCTTGGAATTCATGGCACAGCATGGCAATGGTTTGCTTCCTACCTGGAGGGTTGGTAATATCAGGTGATGTGGAGGGATTCCATATCTGCTCCACACAGACTCTCCACTGGTGTCCCACAAGGCTCAGTACTTGGAACTCTTCTGTTCTCCCTTTATACTTGATCTCTTGGTGAGGTCATATGGTCACATGGGTTTTCAGGCCACTGCTAGGTGGATGACACTCAACTCATTCTCTCCTTCCCTCCCTCAAACACTCATGTTTCTGCTCAGTTCTCATTGTGTCTGGTAGACATCTTATCGTGGATTGCAGATAATCAGCTGAAACTTAATCCCAGCAAAACTGAACTGCTTATCATCCCAGGTGATTCATTCCCACCTTGTGATTTTCCTGAACAACTCTCAGATCGGTCACTGAGTGTAACCTTGGGGTAACCATGGACAATCAACTGTCCTTTTTTTCTCTCACATTGCTAATCTGACACACTCATGCTGATTTCCCCTTTAAAACATCAGATTTGTCCATTTCTATCCACATGGGCCACTCAGGTGCTTGTTCAGTCCCTTGTCATTTCAAGACTGGACTACTGCAACTCACTCCTGGCAGGTCTGCCTCTGCAGCTGCAGTACTGGTTTTCAAGCTTCCGAAGTTCTCCCACACCACCGTATTTGAAACACTGATGCTTGCCTACAAAGCCAAAAACAGAACAGCATCCTCTTACCTCAAAGCACTTATCACACCTCGCACTGCACCATGTTTCCTCCGATCTTCTAGCACTGCTCAACTGCTCCCACCATCTCTCAGATTACAAGGATGGCATGCATCAAGACTCTTCTCTGTTCTGGCACCTAGGTGGTGGAATGAACTTCCCCTAGGTGTCAGAACAGCCAAGCCACTGGCAGGCTTCAAACGATGTTTAAAGACCTACCTCTTCCTGCAATACTTAAATTAGCACTTTAATTTAAAAAAATTGTGTTGTCTGTGTGCATTTCTTACTATATTATCCACCCAACAGAGTTTTTAGACCTGTCTTAGTCCGTGACCTAGTGAACCAGTATCAGTGTGTATTTATTGGTAGAGACTTCAAAGCACATCTCTAAGTCACTCTGGATAATATTCACTATCTAATAAATAAAAACATTTTGTTCACTGATGGTCCAGTGGGTAGTGTTACCAGCTCACAGGTCTAGGGTCCCTGGTCTGATCCTGAGCTCACAGGTTCCCCCTGTGTTCGTGTGGGTTTCCTCTGGATTCTCTGGTTTCCTCCCACAGTCCAAAAGCATACAGGCAGGCTTATTTGCTATGCTAAACAGCCCATTGGTGAGAATGAGTATGTAAATGTGTATGTGCATGGTGCCTTACAATGGACAGGCATTTCATCTGGGGTGAATTTTCCTGCCCCATGCCTAATGCTCTTGAGATATGCTCCAGATCCACTGCTAGCCTAACCAAGAGAAAGTGGTTACTGATGATGAGGTCAATGATGATTATGATTTTGTTTCTCCTTTAGGTATATTTTCCAACCAGGGGATGGATGTGTGTGGATGCCACAGACCCAGTGAAAGGAAACTGGTTGCGATATGTGAACTGGGCATGCTCATCTGAAGAGCAGAACCTGTTTCCTCTGGAAATCAACAGAGCAATTTATTACAAAGTGTTGAGGGTAGGAAACTTTCAATTAGCTTGCCTTATAATGCAGTAATTAATACAATGTATTTTTCTTATATCATTATTTACATATAATGGTCATTGACACAAATGTTGGGTATACCTATACATGTAAAAAAAATAGGGGAAGGGGGAAAAAAACATAATTATTGCAGTTTCATTTTACAACTGAAGAAAAGCTCTTGAAGTAGTCGCTTGACAGTGCGTCAAGGCCCGTGTGGTATTTCTCTGTACTAACTAACAAGCTCGAATGTCATTGGTTGTTCTCAATGACGTTGCTCCCTGCAGCCAATCGCGCAGGACGAAGAACTGCTTGTGTGGTACAATGGAGAAGACAACCCAGAGATAGCAGCTGCATTAGAGGAAGAAAGGAACAGCAACTTTCACAAGAAAAATTCACCAAGAGCAAAGCGAGGTATAATATATCAATTCATGCGTTATAATCAATACTGCGCTCTCGACCACTGCAAACAGATGAACGAGAAACAGGGACAAACACCGACACTTTGTATTTTGTCAAGTTCGAACTGAAGTCGCAAACGTCAGCTAACTCGATAGCATTGGTGAGCTAATCGTGTGGCTGCATCCTATGATCTTCACCAAGAGAGATTACAAACCCGGATAAACAATAAGCATGTTTCAGGTATAGCTTAATAACAACATATTGGTTGGGGATCTAATCTGTCTCATACAGCCAGTCGGGTAGCTAGTTTGAGTCACCTCGCCAGCTTTGTTAAGTAAGGGCTCCGATTTGTACTTGTCAGAGCACCGAGTGACCTTCCTTCAGCTGCTGATAAGATGTGTTCAGCGAAATGATCACGCAAAACTGATGAGATTGCTCTTATGTACAGTGACCGCACATGCAGCGATTAACGATAGGAAAAACGACTTTACCATCTTTTCTTCATTGTTTAGGATTATCAGCACATTCTCTGGTTTTGTAGTAACGACGCTAACTAACTTCAGGAGCTTCATAATCACGAATCACCTTTAGGCAACAGGTCGAATTCTGTAAGATGTCTCGGAAAACAATAAAAATTTTCGTGATAACAAATATAAACAGCGTCGATTTACTCAAGTTTCCAAAGTTGGCTAGACTTCAAACTCCTGAAACAAGCTAGGATACAGTAACATTCTGAACCTACCTGTGCATTTACAGGACACACTGGTAGAGTATGGAAACGAATCTAACGCTGAAGCTTAAATGGACATCTCTAACTACAGTTAAAGATTTATTTAATATTGCAGGCAGTTTACTATTTAAAAAAGATGCGATTGAGCCATAAATACAAGTGAAGTCTTTCTCAGAATTGGAAGCTTTAGCTGTCTAGTTTAACGGCTAGTTGCTAATGTCACTGAAGCAAATTTCTTTCCCGTGGCCGATGTCCCTAAAAAGAAGGGGGGGGGGGGGGGGGCAGTAAAACGTATGAAGTAATATTATAATATATGCTACTTTCAGAAGTTAAATTTTATCAGCCTATTAACCAGAACAAAGGTGGTGTGGAAGACTGGGTTAGGCTATTTGGCGCACCCTGTAAATATGAGGGGAAGGAAAATGCTGTTAGGCCCGAGGATGGGTTGAGTAAAGCAGTCCCCCAACCCCCCATTATAGTTTCACACATTTTGAGAAAGATGTGCCAAAAGATGCTCCTTTGTTTTATTTTTGAATACCCTGGGTTTTGCTTTAGCTCAGTCCAGACAGAATGGTATAATTATATTTCATGTTACTTTCTTCATACAAGTCTTCTTTAAGGAGTACCAAAGACTGCATTAGTAGACTTTCAGAAATTTTTGTTATCTAATTGCAACCCAAGATACTGTGGTGGTAAATCGATTGTCTTAAGACATTATGTTTTAATTATGGCTCACATTTCATGTGTTCCCTTTTCATGTTACAGTTTATAGCAACAAAATTGAACTTTATTGAACTTTTATAAAATCGCTTTTTAGAAGTCTTGGATTTTTTTCATGAGGAACAGACAAGAACCCTTGTCCTCATGAACATAATGGTGCAATGGACCAAAAGAAATTTGCTCCTGATTTCCCAAAATTGTCAAAACCTTGGAGGGAGGCATTATAAGCTTGTTACAGAGAATACATTGGCAGTATTGGCAATATTTCAGAAGTGTTTAGATATTTAAGATGACTGAGTCATCTTATGTCTGTGTGAATAAGGCTTTGAATAGGATGCTGCTTGATGACCTTGTCACTGTGACACCACTGTTGTCCTAGAGCTGTTTTACGACAGGGATTTTTGAAAGCGATCTGGATCTTTTCTTACAGTTCTTTCTTTTGGCTGTTGCCTTACAGGTTTGTGTTGCAGCTGCTAGTTGTTGTTGCATAATATACACTGAGATGGAGATTTGCTGTGTTAATCCTCCATGTTTATTTGTGAAAATGCGGAGCAGGCTTTTTTCATGTTTTTTCATACAAATTTTTTCATGAATGTCAGAAGAGGTACTTTGTAGTTCAGAGCATTTTGGAATAATAATCTAAATAGTGACCATAAGCATCAGATCCCTGTCACGTAGATTATTATAAATGTTTAGCTTCAGTATAGTATATAGTATAGCTTCAGTGGCTTCAGTGTAGTTTTTGTTTTGAAAATTATTGTTTATTGAAAGATTCAGTGCTTTTCTCTCTACAGCAAGAAAGAAGCTATTGGAAAAAGCCAGACAGGCTGGTTTGGGAAGATTATCTGGGCATAAGCCATTGAGCACAACAAGACCTGTAGTCACAGCGATGCGTGATTCAGATAAAGGTTGGTAATTTTTGTCTAAATTTAGTAAATAGTTCACTCTCGCTTTAATGGCATTGAACAAACATCATTATATTTTAATATTTGTTTATAAGTCTAAGTGGAAATGGCATGTCCAAAGTTTTAAGCACATTAGTCAATGTTTACAAATCTTGCTTACTAAAATGATACCTGTAATTACTTTTGTCAGGAATAAATACAGAGGAAGAGAGACCCTCTGTGTCTTCAGATTCAGCTCAGGAGACCGCAGCTTCACTTATATCCCCCACAGAGACCAGGGACATTTCTCTGTCTCCTGTTCATACAGTGTTGGACCAGACGGAGAGAGAGAAGTCAAATCAAGGAGAACTGCAGCCACATGGGAGCCTTGAGTACTCTGCTGAGTCACAGTCAGGAAACAGGAGTGAACAGCCTGACCCAGAATCAATTTTTGGCCACTCTGTCAAGGAGAGTTCTGAGAGTCCATTGCATGAAGTAGCATCAGTTTCACCTTTAGTTTCCCCAGAGCTGGATGCAGAGGGGGACCCTGACTTTGAGGATGATGCACAGGGTGGTAACTATCATTGTCAGTACTGTGAACGTCAGTTCTCCTCCAAACAAAGCCTGGAGCATCACATTGACACTCACACTATCAGAAACCACCAGACCCTCACCTTTAAATGCAGATACTGTGCCAAGCCATTTGGTTCTCAGGTGGGCAAGCGCCGGCACGAAAGACGACACGAAAACGGGAGTAAAGGCCTGAAAAGGCCTGGATCATTTGCTGGAACTGCATTTGTCCTCAATCCTTCTGGGTGTAATGACTCTCCTGTATCTGCTAGTGTGACATCTCCAAACTCCACCATTGTAAGTTCTCAAAACAGTCCGCCTCACCTAAGCTCAGATGCTTTGACCAAAGATGCTGGAGTTGAGCCAGACCAGTCTCTTGTTTTAGAAGAGAATGGGGAATCGAAAGAACTGCACCCCTGTAAATATTGCAGCAAGGCTTTTGGCACTCATACCAACATGCGCAGACATCAGCGCAGAATTCATGAACGTCATCTCATGCCAAAAGGAGTCCGGAGGAAAGGAATACTCCTACAGGATATTCCATCCCAGCAACTACAACAAGGTCAGAGCTCAGTACTCCAGGAGGCATCACCACATAATAGCCCTCCACTTATCTATGTGCCTAGTGTAGACACAGATGATGAGGGAGAGCGAGAGGACAGCATGGTTGATGTTTCCAAAAACATCTCGGAGAATCTCAGCCTTTATATAGATGGAAAGATCCTATCCACAAGCGCAGTCAGCAGCTGTGAAGTCATAGAGGTTGATTCAGGTAGTCCAGCATTATTTGGTCTTGATGCAGTTATCTTGAATCCTACCCAAATAAGTCAGGCTCTCCAACTTGAAACACAGCCTTGCCATGTGAAAGAGCTTTCGGTTATTGATCAAGCTGTTCCTAAAAGAAGAACTTCTACACCACCACTCCTTCCCACTGTGAAAACAGAACCTGATACCATGTCATATACTGCGTCATCATCATCTACTTCCTCACAATCACCTTCTTTGGGAGGTAATATCTTCCCACAGCCCACAGAGACACTGGCTTTACAAAAGGAGAAAACAATTTATCTTTCTCCCAAATTAAAACAGCTTCTGCAGACGCAGGACAGTCAGAAACCGACCCTTGCTCTAATAACAGATAGCCGTAAATTGACTACTCCACTTTCCGTATCCTCTTTGCCTGTTGCTCAGGGAAGATTTAAAAGAAGGACTGCTTCTCCTCCTACACATGTACAGAATAGCTCATCAGCGATCATTGAGAGCTCAATCATTGAAACCGGGGATTCTTTTGCCCTTATGGTACCAAAGGTTGAAAGCCATTGCATGAGCTATTCCTGGAGTATATCCAGCAAAGAGCAGAGGGACTGCATGAGTCCTTCTGGAAAGGACTGGCCAGTCTTAGTAAGTGGAGGCAGTTCTTGCAATCAGCAGCCTCTTGACCTTTCTGGTGCTGTTGGTAAACGAGGTGGCAGCATAAGCAAAGGAACTACTGAGTCTGTGCTGGATTTAAGCATACACCGTAAGAGTGTGACTGACCACAAAACAAAAGCAAGCATATTGTTACAGTCACATGTCAAGCGAAAGAAGCCCAATACCAGCATGTTGGAGAAAGTATTAATGAATGAGTACTCTGGCTTAAGCTCAGCTGGAGAGGAGAGCTCTCCTTGTCTTGGAAGCCCAGACACTCACTTGTCCTCGGGCAGCACCACAGGTGTGTCTCCATCCAGTGTGTGTTCAAACTCGGAACACCCTCCTTGTGAATCTGTCTCTCCACCTTCCCTGACCCCTGTGACTATGAACCCTTCTTCCCCATCATCCTCTAGCCAGGCATCCTCTACACCCCCACCTCCAGTTCTGCCCACGGTCCCTTCACCTCCACCTCTTTCTCAGTTTTCAGATTCTGCTTTTCCCAAATTGTCTCCCAAACCGGTTTATCATATGGTAGATGAAATGTCAGGGTCCCCTAAGGTAAAAGAAACATGCCTTGATATGAAAAATCTGGATGATAAAGACTTCAACCAAACTGCTAAGCAGTTACCACTTACAACTGATGCACTGCCTCGAAGTCCTGAGCACACAAAAAGTCATTGTAATGCAGATTCCTTTTCCAAATCTGAAACACTACTTAAGGGCTCAACCTCAGATCCTGACTTATATTTGCTAAAAAATACAAACAATGTTATTTCTTTGCATGAAAAGAATATTGACTCCAAAGCCATTCAGAGTAGTTCCTTTGATGTACTTTCCCCTCAAGACCACAATATTGCAACTGATGTGTGTCAAAAACTACAATCCGCTCACTCTCCAGTGCACTTAGCTCCAAATGTGGACTCACTTTCATCTTCTCACACTGTAGTGGCAGATTCTAATATAGAGCCATTAGCTGATGATGCACTAGTTACTGATAAGCATATGATGGAAGATGCAGTTGAAAGCACAACCAATGATGATTATGGAGGTTTCTCATCTAGAGTGCCAGAAAAGACACCAGATGGAGCAGACACCTTAGAACAGGACACATTTACAAAAAGTTTTGTGTGTAATGTCTGTAAGGATCCTTTTCACTCTATTAAACAACTTAGCAACCATATCATAGATCATGCTGTAGAATGGCCTTTTAAGTGTGAGTTTTGTGTGCAGTTATTTCAAAATTCTGCAGCTCTTTTGGAGCATCGTTCCTCTCTCCATGGAGTTGGGAGAATTTACTGTTGCCCAATCTGTGCCAAAGAGTTTGCTTTCCTCTGCAACCTCCAGCAACACCAGAGTGACCTGCATCCTGGTCAGAGTCATGCTCACACCATGGTCGAAAATGGCAAGCTCAGGCCTCAGAATTACACTGATCCTGCTCAGGTGAATATGGAGAGAAATTCTTTACATTTAACTCCTGACACAACTGTAGATGTTGCCCCTCAGGACTCACGTGAATTATTTAACTATAGTAGTGTTAAAGCGGAGGGTGATGGCGAAGAACAAGAGGATCCCACAGAAGAGCTGTACACTACAATAAAGATTATGGCCTCTGAAGCCGGAAAGCCCAAATGCCCAGATGTACGCCTTGGCATCAATCAACACTACCCCAGCTTTAAGCCTCCTCCATTTCCCTACCACAACCGAACACCTGCTGCCTCTGTAGCCTCTGCAACTAACTTCACCACCCACAACATACCCCAGACATTCAGCACAGCAATCAGGTGTACCAAATGTGGCAATAGCTTTGACAACATGCCTGAGCTCCACAAACATATTTTGGCTTGTGCTAACGCAAGCGATAAGAGACGGTACACACCAAAAAAGAACCCTATTCCTCTCAGGCAGATAGTGAATCAGCCTCAGAACGGCGTTGTCTCACCCATAGCAGCAGCCATCGGGGGACAGAATGCCTTCCGTAGGATGGGCCAACCCAAAAGGCTCAACTTCAGCCAGGAGGTACCTACGAAGATGAAGATGTCTGCCCTGAATAAGAAGAAAAACCAGCTTGTCCAGAAGGCTATATCTCAGAAGAACAAGGCTGCTACTTCTGTAAAGAAAGCTTTCATTCAGGCGGAAGAGCAAGAGGTGCAAGCGTGTCCATACTGCAGTCGAGAATTTACATATGCTGCCAGCCTTGCAAAGCACATTGCATGCAGTTGTCCTCAGAAACCAGTTTCTAAGAAAAAGAAAGGAGCCCTAATGCCTCAGGATAAAAACATGAAACTCAGAAGTCGAACAACAGACTCCGAAATCAAACAAGAAGGCAACCTGGGCCTGGCTGTGAAGCCATTAGTAAAAACAAGGACCCGGAGCTCAGAGTTGTTAGAAGGTGAAGTTACATCGGGTAGCAATGGTAAAACAGGGACCCCTCAGATACGTGTCAAGAGACCAGCTTCGAACAAAGACCATTCAGCCCCCAAAAGCAAGAAAGGCAGAAAGAGCAAGCCTCAACCTTCAGTTCTGACCTCATCACTGACACTTGCATCACAGCCAGGTGCAAAAATGCAACGTGGTGGGAAAGATATGGCTCTCAAAAAAGAGGCTGAGACAAAACCACAAGTACAACATAAAAAAGAAAAGCGTTTCTCAAAGAGAATGCGGGAAAGAGTAGGTGGCCCAGTGACACGCAGTCTGCAAATGGCTAGTGCTGCACCACCTGGAGAAGTGAAGACTGAAGATCCACCAGTTAGTGAACCTGTACATGGAGAACATAAGGTGCCAAGAAAAGTAATTTCACATATTTATTAGTATCAAATCAATGCTAGCAAACTTGTTGAACAGTGTTTTGTAATCATGAAAATGTTTCACTATTCAGTCAAGTGGCTTCAGCATCCAAAATATTTTTTTTACTGCTACTAGACACTCACAGTGATATGGATGATGGAAATCTTTTATTGAAAAATGTTTGACACATTCATTTTTTCACTCTTGTTTTGTTTTCCCCCAATTTTGTTTATTACAGGAATCCTGTTTAAGTTAGCTGAGTGGATTTTGTAAAGTCACCTGAGGAAAGACTGCTGTTGAGAGGTGTGGTGGTGAACACAGTGTGATCAAATAGGAGTGTTAGATTGATCAGATATTATATTTGAGATGAGAAGCCTCTTCCACCCTTGTATGCTTCTGTTTTGCTGACAGAAGCATGCTGTTAATGCACTTTGGTAAATGAGCCTTTGTGGATGTCACGAAAAACCCAAGGACTGTAAATTCTGGGGTGTGTGTGTGTGTGTATATATGTATGTGTGTGTATGTAATTTTTATATATATATATATATATATATATATATATATATATATATATATATATATATATATATATATATATAATATAAATTACATACAAAAATCTTAAAAGTAATATTATATAATAAATAAGGGGCCCTGTGGTTCCATTAATAATGATGGCTGATTATATTGCAAAAAGGCTATCCTTTATTATATATCACTTAATACAACCATTTTTTGTTATTTCATACATTTTTGTCCTTGTGTTCTGTGAGATTTTAGAATTCTTCTCTTACTGCATGTTTTGTGCAAACAATATGGCTTGAGTGACACTTGCGTCAATACTCTATTTTGTCCTGCTCTACTTTTATCGCTGCAAATGGAAAAGAATTTATGTGAATATTTAATGTAATGCTGCATAGGGAATGCAATATTTGTTCAAATGAAACTCTCACATTTTAGAGAGGTGTTTTGTCCTTTTTCTTTTCTCTCTTGTGAACAAAGTAATGAAACATGCTGTTTGATACAGTCAGAATGAGTAATGGTATGATGTATGTATGTTTGTGATATTACCTACCTGAACCAGGCATTGTGGTTTTGTCTGTACCTTTTATAATCTGTAGCATTTACAGCAGGACTGCTGGCCATTAAAATTACACTAAAATACAACTGAGCAAAACACTGTTTTAACTGAAAATAAGCAATCTCCTTACACTTTTCTCACAGAGGAGGACATTAAAATAGTGCCATGATGGAATTGTCTGCTTGACTCCTTCTGATTGCTTTCCCCTTCATATGCAAATAATTTTAACTTCTTGAAATTCTTTTAAGTCTTATATTTGGGTTGCAAAATTTGTTTTGATAAGCTTGCATTACATTACTTCTCCCTATAGATTAAAATAAACCAAATGGGTTTTGATGACATTAGATGGTAGATAAATACAGTGTGAATAATACTGTTGTTTTATTCACAATAATACTGTTGTTGAGCACACATTAGTAGTAAAACAATTTATGTGCCCACTGCAGCCTCAGCTTTCAGTTCTTGGCTGACAAGAGTGGGACCTGATGTGGTCTTCTACTGTTGTAGCCAGTCGGCCGCAAGGTTTGACTTCTTGTACATTCTGAGATGCTTTTCTGCTCCCCACAATTGTACAGAGCTGTTATTTGAGTTACTGAAGCCTTTCTGACAGCTTGAACCAGACTGGCCGTTCTCCGTTGACCTCCCTCATCAACAAAGCATTTCCATCCGCAGAACTGCTGCTCTGTTTTTTCCTTATTGCACCATTCTGAGAAAACTCTAGAGACTGTTTTCCATGAAAATCTCAGGAGATCAGCAGTTATAGAAATATTCAAACCAGCCCATCTGGCACCAACAATCATGCCACAGTCAAAATCAATGAGATCACATTTTTTCTCCCATTTTGATGGTTGATGTGAACAGTACCTGAAGCTGCTGGCCCATATCAGTATTATTTTAGGCATTGCACTGCTGCCACATGATTGGCTGATAGGTATATACAGTAGGTATACAGGTATAGGTATACATCATATATATATATATATATATATATATATATATATATATACAGTTGTGGCCAAAAGTTTTGAGAATGACACAAATATTAATTTTGTCTGCTGCTTAATAAAGTCTGCTGCTTCAGTGTTTTTAGATCTTTTTGTCAGATGTTACTATGGTATACTGAAGTATAATTACAAGCATTTCATAAGTGTCAAAGGCTTTTATTGACAATTACATTAAGTTTATGCAAAGACTCAATATTTGCAGTGTTTTTCAAGACCTCTGCAATTCGCCATGGTGTCAGTCAACTTCTGGGCCACATCCTGACTGATGGCAGCCCATTCTTGCATAGTCAATGCTTGGAGTTTGTCAGAATTTGTTGGTTTTTGTTTGTCCACCTGCCTCTTGAGGATTGACCACAAGTTCTCAATGGGATTAAGGTCTTGGGAGTTTCCTGGCCATGGACCCAAAATTTTGATGCTTTGTTCCCTGAGCTACTTAGTTATCAACATTTGCCTTATGGCAAGGTGCTGGAAAACACATTGTTCGTCACCAAACTATTCTTGGATGGTTGGGAGAAGTTGCTCTCTGGGGATGTTTTTGTACGATTCTTTATTCATGGCTGTGTTCTTAGGCAAAATTGTGAGTGAGCCCACTCCTTGGCTGAGAAGCAACCCCACACATGAGTGGTCTGAGGATGCTTTACTGTTGGCATGACACAGGAATGATGGTAGCGATCACCTTTTCTTCTCCGGACAAGCTTTTTTACGGATGCCCCGAACAATCGGAAAGGGGATTCATCAGAGAAAATGACTTTACCCCAGTCCTCAGCAGTCCAATCCCTGTACCTTTTGCAGAATATCAGTCTGTCCCTGATGTTTTTCCTGGAGAGAAGTGGCTTCTTGCTGACACCAGGCCATCCTCCAAAAGTCTTCGCCTCACTGTGCATGCAGATGAACTCACACCTGCCTGCTGCCATTCCTGAGCAAGCTCTGCACTGGTGGTGCCTTGATCCCGCAGCTGAATCAATTTTAGGAGACGGTTCTGGCGCTTGCTGGACTTTCTTGGGCGTTCTTCACAACAACTGAACCTCTCTCCTTGAAGTTCTTGATGATCCGATAAATGGTTGATTTAGGTGCAATCTTACTAGCAGCAATATCCTTGCCTGTGAATCCCTTTTTGTGCAAAGCAATGATGACTGCACATGTTTCCTTGCAGGTAACCATGGTTAACAGAGGAAGAACAATGATTTCAAGCACCACCCTACTTTTAAAGCTTCCAGTCTGTTATTCTAACTCAATCAGCATGACAGAGTGATCTCCTGCCTTGTCCTCGTCAACACTGTCACCTGTATTAACGAGAGAATCACTGACACAGTGTCAGCTGGTCCTTTTGTGGCAGTGGAAATGTTTTTTTTTTTTTTTTGATTAAGTTCATTTTCATGGCAAAGAGGGACTTTATTTGTATTTATTGTTCAACCTTTTGATCTTTTGTTCAAAAAATTCACAAAAATACTTTGCTCTCATGGATGTCAAACAATTGCAAACACAAAATGGGTTTATCCAACAATTTAAAAAAATATATTTTTTAAATATATGTGTGGCACAATTATTCGCAACCCTATGAATTCATATGAGAAAAATATATTTGAAGTATATTCCTATTGATATTTAACATTTTTTTTAGTACACCTGGGTGACTAGAAACAGAAAATTGTTCAACCATGACTTCCTGACACAAGTTCCCTTAGACATTCGTCACAATGGGTAAGACCAAGGAATGTAGGTGTGATGTGCGGCAAAAGGTTGTTGAGCTTCACAAAATGGGAAGTGACTATAACAACATAACAAAAGCATTGAAAATACCCATTTCCACCATCAGGGCTATAATTAAGAAGTTCTAGTCGACTGGAAATGTTATGAATCAACCTGGAAGAGGACATGTGTCTATGTTGCCTTAATGCACTGTGAAGAGGATGGTTCAAGTGGCCAAAAAAAAAATCTACAAGGATCACAGCTGGAGAATTGCAGAAGTTAGTTGTGTCTTGGGGTAAGAAAGTCTCCAAAACTACAATCCGACATCACCACAAGTTGTTTGGAAGGGTTTCAAGAAAAAAGCCTCTATTCTCATCCAAAAACAAACTCAAGCATCTTCAGTTTCCCAGACACTGGAACTTCAAATGGGATCGGGTTCTACGGTCAGATGAAACCAAAACAGAGCTTTTTGGCAATAAACAACAGAGGTGGGTTTGGTGCACACAGAGATGTAGCCATGGAAAAGTACATCATGCCCACGGTAAAATATGGTGGTGGCTTTTTAATGTTTTGGAGCTGTTTTTCTGCCAGAGGACCTGGACATTTTGTTAAGATACATCACATCATGGACTCAAATATCAACATCAAATATGGCATATGGCATCAAATATCAACAGATATTAAATGAACACCTGACTGCCTCTGCCAGAAAGCTTAAAATGGGCTGTGTTTGGATCTTCCAGCAGGACAATGATCCAAAACATACATCAAAATCAACACAAAAATGGTTTACTGACCACAAAATCAGGGTCCTGCCATGGTCATCCCAGTTCCCTGTGGGGTGAACTGAAGAGGAGAGTCACCAGCATCGACCTCGAAATTTGAAGGATCTGGAGAGATTCTGTATGGAGGAATGGTCTCAGATCCCTTGCCATGTATTCTCCAACCTCATCAGGCATTATAGGAGGACACAGAGCTGTTACCCAGACAAAGGGAGGTAGCATAAAGTATTAACTAAAAGGGTGCCAATAATTGTGCCACACATATATTTTAGAAAGATTTTTTTGTGTGTATATAAATATATGAGTCTGATATAGTTGTACTGTTACGTACAGGGTTAATTATCAAATTGTCTGGCTTTAAATTTATAGTCTGAATTTTTTGCCTGATATTTTAAATTTTGTCACTGAAAAAATTCATGAAGTCATCACTACTACATACCGATGGTGTGCATGTTTCTGTTGTGGTCTTATTCCTAGTTAATTTTGCTACAGTATTAAATAAGAATCTAGGCTTATTTTTGTTATCTTCAGTTAGGGTGGAGAGATACGTTGATCTAACAGCACTATGAGATTTTATGTAGCTCAGAAGGCTCTCCTTTCATGCTTTTTGGAATAGTACCAATTTAGTTTTTGAGTGGTCTGTTTTAAGGTGCGTGTGATTATTATACCAGGGTGCTAGTTTTTTCTCTCTGATTATTTTTTAAGAGCTTTTCTATAGCTCAGAAGGCTCTTCTTCCATGCTGTTTGAAATACTACCAATTTAGTTTGACGCCATTTATGTTCTAATTTACGAGTGGTTTTAAGATGCATATGATATCATTATACCAGGGTGATAGCTTTTTCTCTCTAATTATTTTTCTTTTAAGTGGAGCTATGTCTAGAGTGTAGCTGACATGAATGTACATTTGTACATGAATGTACAAAAAATGTGACTTAGTCATAATATATGCACCTTGCCATGGTAGCATGGCAAGGTGCATATATTATGACTAAGTCACATTTTAAATGAGATAAGATAATGATCTGAGATAGCATCAGACTGTGCAATGAAATGTGACTAAATTTTCTATATTTAATCTGAGTGTTAATAGTCAGGTCCTAGTACATTCTGATTAACCCCTACTAAATCTAGAATGGACACAACCGCTGTTCAGAGGGTCTTCTGGGTTATCAAAATGAACATTACAGTCTCCAACAATTAATGCTTTGTCTAAAGAAACAACCAGGTATGACCCAATATGACCCTGGGGGTCTGTAAATAATAATTAGCAGAATAGACTGGGTAGTCTTATTTTTTGTGGCTACATATGTCGGTATAAAGAACTTCAAACACACTGAGTTTAAGTCTAGGTTTTTGTGTGGCACCTAGATCTCTGCCATTTAGACAAGGCTCATGTATATAACTGTATCTGGGGGGACTAGCTTCATTTAATGCTACATACTCATTTGGTTTAATCCACATTTCTGTTAAACACAGTACATTAAATCCTGATCAGTAATAGTTTCATTATTAATCAGCTTTTTAGATGTAAGAGATCTGATATTTTACAGTCTTAGCTTCAGATCAAAGGTGATGGCTGTGTAATTAGTATGATCTAATTTTATTTTTTTAATTAGATTACTAAAACAAACTTTCTGAATATTTCGTTTAGCTCACGGAACAGACACTGTCTCAATATGGTGGAACCTGAGTGACAACTCAGTGCAGCTAGCAGAGAGTCAGTTTAGCCTGCTTGTCTGCTCCTTGGCCTTGGCTCTGGATTGGCACTGATTAACTAGTCCTGTTCTGAGACTATGAGCTATGCTGCAAGAAATGAGAGCAGCACCTTCCCAACTGATATGGATGCCATCCTGTCTTGCCCTCAAAACAACTCCAGTTATCTATAAAGCCCACATTGTTTTCGAAGCACCACCTGGACATCCACCAGTTCAGCGTCCATAACCTGCTGTAAGCTACATTGCCACACTGCATTGGGATGGGTCCAGAGCATATTACTGCATCGGACAATGCAGTATCATTATCCATTCGTTCTGCAGTGAGGGCTGTAATGCCAGAGTTGGGTGATTGCTAACTCTGCCTAAGGCATCCAGACTTTCCCCTACAGAGACTATGCTGCTTTCACTCTCACTAACCCCTTGTAATGGACATCAAAAAAGACTCAGAAACACAGGTTTGTCTTTATTATCTAAGAATGAACAAGAAAAGGACAAAACACCACCGTGAAAGCGATAGACAGTAAGCACTTAATGTACAGGTAATGATAATATTAACCTCCAAGTAAAATGATCATCTAATGATGTACTTCAACTCACTGTTCTTCACCACTTCCCCTGAGTTGGATGGGGAATGAGAAGGTGGGAGGCAGGCTTGGAACAACTCAAAGGGCTCTTTATTATCAACCTTGCTTTTCAGCGCTTTTATCATACTGTACATGTGGATGCCCATATGGGCTAATGAATGGGTATAGATGGGCTATATGTAGGGCCTTTGTAGTTGGCCCCCACATGGGCTTAATGGAACACGTGGGTTATTATAGAACAGCAGCATGGGTACATAGAGGGCCCTGTATGGGCTGTATGTGGGCACCATTGGTGTGTTGTATGGGCTGCAGAGCTACTTTATTTTACAGTAGCTGCTTTTAACTAGGAAAACATTACACAAAATAAAGGATCCATAATACAGTTAACTTTTATTTGTAAATTAACAACAAAGAACAACAATGATAAAATTATCAATAATACACACACATACATACCTACATACATACATACATACATACACGTATTAAAAGATTTTAATCTTAGAATTAAAATCTTAAAATTAAAATAACAATGTACTTAAATTTTACACTTATATCTTAAAAATATTAAAAGTTAAAATTTTTTAAAGTTTCTATTTTTACACAAACTCCTCAAAATTTCATAAATCTAAATATAATAAAGGTGGTATTTTAAATTAATTAACATCAATATTAATAATAAGAATAATGTAATTAGCAAAAATGTAATTCAATGTAAAATCAATACAAACAGTCATAGTTTAATAACACTCAAATTTCTTAACTTGGTTCCGAAAGCCCATCAGCACATGTGAAAAAATTCAGCCATCCCATCAGGTTTCCTGAAAAAAGGGGAAAATATTCAGATATTATTTACATGGTTATCCAATGTTTAGATAACAGGGAAACAGTTCAGTGTCAAAATCCAAAACTAATTCTTTAACTCTGAAAGTTACCTGATAAATTTAGCTGCTGGTAGATGCTGTGTGCATGGTTCCTCATCCATCAATCCATCACGGGCTGTGTAAATCAGTTGGACATGGCTTTTTCTCTAACGTACAGTCTCGTTACAAGAAAACTGGAAAACATCCAATACATCCAAACAAGTAATGTCTATGTAAATAGAAGCAAATGGATGCACAATATGCTTTATTCTCTTTGATAGTGTTGAAAAACAAATATAAGTATATATATATATATATATATATATATATATATATATATATATATATATATATATACACAGTCAGGTCCATAAATATTGGGACAGTGACACAGTTTTGGTAATTTTGCCTCTGTACACCACCACAGTGGATTTGAAATGAAGCAGTCAAGATGTGACTGAAGCGTAGACTTTCAGCTTTAATTCAAGGGGTTTAACAAAAATATTGCATTAACCGTTAAGGAATTACAGCCATTTTTTACAGAGTTCCTCCATTTTCACAGGCTCAAAAGTAATGGGACAAACTAATATAATCATAAATATTAGGATTATTTTTATTACTTGGAGGTAAATCCTTTGCAGTCAATGACTTGAAGTCTGGACCCCATGGACATCACCAAATGCTGAGTTTCCTCCCTTGAGATGATTTGCCAGGTCTTTACTGTAGCCATCTTCAGTTGCTGCTTGTTTGTGGGCCATTGTGCCTTCAGATTTGTCTTCAGTAAGTGAAAAGCAGCTCAGTTGGGTTGAGGTCAGGTGACTGACTCGGTCATTTAAGAACATTTAATTTCCAAGCTCTTGGGCTGCTTTCACAGTATGTTTTGGGTTGTTATCCATCTGTACTGTGAAGCGCTGTCCTATCAGTTTTGCAGCATTTGACTGAATCTGAGCAGAAAGTATAGCTCTGTACACTTCAGAATTCATCTTGCTACTTCTATCAACAGTCACATTATCAATAAACCCCAGTGACCCAGTTCCATTGGCAGCCAAACATGCCCATGCCATAACACTGCCTCCACATGTTTGACGGATGATGTGGTATGCTTTGGATCATGAGCCCTTCCTTTCCTTCTCCATACTTTTCTCTTCCCATCATTCTGGTACAAGTTAATCTTGCATCAGAACTGGTCAGGCTTTTTTTAGAGGTTTTTTAGCAAAGTCTAATCTGGCCTTTGTGTTCTTGAGTGTTACCAGCGGTTTGCATCTTGAGGTAAACCGTCTGTATTTACATTCATGAAGGTGGCTCTTGATTGTAGACTTTGTAACTATCTCTTTACACATTTATCTTATTCTGTTCTTAAAGCGTAAATCTGGCATTAGTTTTAACATTTAAAAAAAGGTATTATTATTTCCTGAGGTATTAATTTTAAATCTATATGAATATAAACATATGCAAGTATGCATATGTGCAGTATTTGTGGATTAGATATCATAAATGAATTTTTTATGTCACTGAATTATTCTGATTTGAGGAAGTTAAAAAAAAAATCAAAAAATAATAATATAGAAAAAAATTTACTCACTGTAATTTATGGAGATAAATGTAAGAAGAGCTTCAGTTAATGTTCACATCACACATCAGAATGGGGGAAAAAAATATGATCTCCGTGACTTTAACTGTGCCATGGTTGTTGGTGCCAGAAGGGCTGGTTTGAGTATTTCACATATACTGATCTTCTGGGAATTTCACACACAACAGTCTCTAGAGTTTGCACAGAGTGGTGCAAAAAAAAAAAAAAAAAAAAAAAACATCCTGTGTGTAGAGGGTCTGCAGGCTGAAGCACCTTGTCGATGAGAGAGATCAGAGGAGAATGATCAGGCTGGTCTGAGCTGACAGGAAGTCTATAGTTAAATAAGCACTCTTTACAAACATGGTGAGCAGAAAAGCATATTAGAATGTACAACACATCAAACCTTGAGGTGACTGGGCTACAATACAATACAGAAGACCACATTGGGTTCCACTCCTCTCAACCAAAAACAAGAATCTGAGGCAATCGTGGCTACAGGCTCACCCAAACTGGACAGAAGATTAAAAGAAAAATCACCTGGTCTTTTTCCAGTCTTCAACTGTCCAGTTTCAGTGAGTCTGTGCCCATGATAGCCTCAGATTCTGCTGTTGTAGCCCATCTGCGTCAAGGTTTGATGTGATGTGCCTTCAAAGATCTGCATGATTTTTTGCATTGCGCTGCTGCCACATGATTGGCTGATGAATGTGCAGGTGTACGGGTGTTCCTTATAAAGTCAACAGTGAGTGCATGTTTTCTGGGCAACCCAACTGGGCCTCAGTAACAGCTCATGCATCACAGCCCATGCCCAGGTGGAACCCAGCTAGCCCATGTTCCATGTGGCCCATGTGGGCCCCACCAAGCCATGCTGGCTGGGATGGCCTTAAAGTAACTATCAATATGTCCTTACTGTTCCAAGCTGAGCTTTGAAGTTGGATGCACTCCCTCTCCTTAGGAATGGCCAGTCATGTTCTGTTAGACAGTCACAAGCACTATAGGAGATCAAATAAAATGCCATTTTTTATATTCAAGATAGAGCTCTGTAGGCAACCCAGCATCATCCCTCACTGAGGTGGTTGAGATGGTTTACTCATCTTTATCCTGTAATAATGATGATTATTTACTTTATTGAAAGCTATTCAAAACCATCCGGCAAGATCTGTGGACAGTTAGATCACTTACAACTGCAGGAGACTTAATTACTGCAACACCATCAATCACTGTGGGAAGATGGTCTTTAAATACAAAAGTCAGTGTTCCAACTGCATTAATGGGGGACCATCCCACAGTGTATAAACTAGAAAGTAGTGATGTACTATAAAATAAATGTAATAAACCCGCCCTTAACATAGGCGTTTGTGTCCTGAAAGGTGGCTGGCTCTGATAAGCTTCCTCTAGGGATGCCATTGGTTAGGCCACTGTTCTGTGATAGTGCCGGGGCATTTCTAGAACTCTGTCAGCCCAGAGGCCTCACTCAATTTTTTTCAAGCTGTCTAAAAAGCCCTAAACTATTTTCACGTTGGTGGATTCATGGTTTATTCAAACACTTATGAGTAAATATTAGGATTAATTGATGTCTAAGAACAACAGTGTGAATTCATCAAGTGAATTCAATGGGCTTCTCCCCTCCCCATGCTGGTGTCAATAACTTAAACGTTGCATTTTTTTATACATGAGGTAACGTTCTTGAACTGCTTATCTTCTATCCCTAGCTTCCATATAAAATATAAAATGCTGTATTAGCCAGTATAATAGGGGCAGTGATCTATATATATATATATATATATATATATATATATATATATATATATATATATATATATATATATATATATATATATATGATGGCTAATCATGGCTACTTACAATAAATGTAAGCTGTTCAATTATATGCTTTTGAATTTTACAAATGCTAGCTAACACTATTTATGTTACAGCCACCTACGATACTAGCTAGAAAGGCAATGCCATCAGTCTAAAATAGGTGTATTTAGCGGATATTTAATCTTACAGCAACAGTAGTGAGGAAAGAGTTTTAACAATTAGGACAAAACCAGAGATAAACAACATTGCACATCATTCCCATAAAATGGTAGGAGAGCACCTTACCATCATCTTACCACCTCAAATGCACAATGAATGTGCTCTGTTGTACATGGTCTTATCTGAAGCCTTAGAGTTAAAAAAATTTGATTAAAATTATCGATAATGAACAAACATCTCTGAAAGGGTGACTCTGAGAATGACAAGTCATGAGATCTGGAGCTATGATTTTAAACCAGAAATAGATCTCCAAAATCTGCTAAAATGTCCAATTTCCATGGCAAGTAGCTCACAAAGGCACAGGGCTGGTGTTGTTTGAAACCTACTAAAAGGCTCTTTTTAACAGTTACAAAATAGGTGTATTTAGCGGGTGTGTAATCTTGGCGCATGTCGGTCATTGTGATCCAGAGCTATTGGTCACTTCACAAGTGCAGATGATTTCTGTTTTGATAATGGTTCAGGTTCTTCACGAAAGAATCTGCCTTGACAAGGAAGGCATTTTAAATAACAGATGCAGTAAATATTAACACAAATAACATTCGCAAAAGATCAGGGACTTGCAGCAAGTATTAGAGGCTCAAGCCCCCCACGCCCTCCTCTAGAGATGACCCTGGTGCCAATTCTTCCAACTGCATGTGAGAGGTGGTGGTGTGGGTCGCTCCCCTCCTGTTTTACAGGCCTTAGCCATCTTCCTATTGGCTACAAAGTCAGAAGCAACTATAATCCAGGCATAGTTAGGCTACAATTATGGACATTAAGTAGTTCTACGCAAATAAAATCTTACCACTTTGTAATATGTTCTTATATTTAATTTTTTTTGCTGCCACGTGTGTGTGATCCCACTTGGATTACACCTAGATTAAGTAGGATATATAAAGAAAATAAGGCACAAGTGTAAAATTGAGACAAATGTTATAGTTAACATATTAAACATTGTTTTGGCCTTCTGTTAAACATTGAATGAGTAGACTATGGATCCGAAAAACATTTTAAAATAGTCTATATGTTTTAGTCAGGCAATTACTCGGTCAGTAATTTTTACAATTTTTACTTTTTAATGGTAACCGTGAACGTGCTTCTGTTAGGATCACCCTATTCAGAATTGACTGACCTTGATTACCAAAATACTAATAAGCTGTTCTGGAACCGATAACTCTGGATATGACATGCTGAGATAAATCAACTCAGAGTCATAGGAAAATAAACATAGCAAACAAGAAAAAGGCTTAGAAATATAGGCAGTAGTGCAAACAAGCCTTAGCAATGAATGATACAAACAAGAGGTATACAGTACAGTAAATAGGGACCCTGATTAAACAGATGATTTCCAAGTGTAAACAAGCGATAGGCTGGCGAGCAAGAGCGGAGAGTAGGATTGGCTAAGGGTTTGGAGCTCTGGGAGTTGGAGTTCCTGGAGAGAGCAGAGGTTATGACAGAAATAAGATATTGCTGGGGGAAATTAGAGCAAATAGTCTGTGAATACATTAGGCATTTTTCACTTGGAAAAAAAAAAAATTAAGTCAAGGATAATTACAAATAACTTACTTGTCCACAAACTGTGCTGTTTCTCCAAGGTGATTTCCACCATCATTTTTACGGGCTGGCAGATGACCGTGAACATAAATTTAGCAAGAAAATTCTATGATAGATATGGCACAGAAACGTCTGAATTACCTGAATCTGAACTGAAAATACTCTGGCATCACCCCATGATTACTGCTATGGTTCTTCAAATAGTCTGTTACATCATGATCCGTACACAAGCCTGAACCCCTATTTATCTGAAGCGATCAACCAGCTGAATGACAGTTTAATTCGGTCACACCAGCTTGTTAGTCAGAGCCATAGTCAAAGTCCAAATTACAATGTAAGAACTACAAAGGCGACTCAACATCACGTATTACTATGATCAAATCAAATCAGTCAAAGTCTGTTAAGATTACAGAATAGCCTAAATGAACATTGTCATTCTGTTCAATTATACCCTGATTTAATTGAAGCAGTCAAACAGCTGAATGTAAATTTAAGGTCTTCAGACAAGTACAATACTTAAAATAAAAAAATTCCAGCCAAAATTCCAGTCAAAATGTATGAAACACCTCGGTGACTCCACACAACATATTCCATGATCTAAATCAATGTCTGTTGGGGTTACAAAATAACCTAAATGAAAAAAGGCATTCTATGCAGTTAAATCCTGTCTTAATAGATGCAGGGAATCAGATGAACTAAAAAGTTTGGATTTATCTCCTGAACACAACTTCAATATTGTCTCAACTCCAGAAATCACTCAGCAACATAAACCATTATCTCCTCAAGATGAGATGTGGCAAATGAAATAATTGCACCAAAGGATGTTGTCACGGTTGAAATCAGATGTGATACGCTCAATGTGTCATTGCGCATTCAATTAGTCAGTGGTGATATCGAATTGCATGTTTTCAAGATGCCACTGACCTTACAGATACTTGGGTGAAGTGTAATGCCGGTGTTTCTTTTACAGGAGACCTGGATGCTGTTCTCGGCAAATACACTCATGACTTGATCCAAAAACTTAACGGCCTGCACCGCAATGTATCCCTTTCTCTACCTCTCCCCACAGTTTCCCCAACACACCCTTACAAGCCTGGGTACAAGGTCCTGGTGAAAAGGCTGAACCCAAGTAAGATTGGTGACGCCTCCTACAGCAACCCTACAACGATCCTGGATGTGACTCGGACAGCGGTTCTGACAGCCTCTCAACCGCAGTGGATCCACCCAAGCAGGCTTGGAAATAGTGCCTCTACAATCTAGCAGCCCTCAGGGGGCCCAAACACTAGTGCCTCTACAGTCAAGCAGCCCTTAGGGGGCCTACCTGTTTATTATTTTCTCGTTGATTGTTTACATGTACTTGTACCTTTTTTAACAAGTCGTAATTTTTGTGCACCTGGTTTAGCTCTCCTTGTTAGCTCTGAATATAGAAGGAATGCTTCCTTAGTTTCAAATAGCCTATTATCATCATATTTATTCCTCAGGAATATAATGAGTTATATGTTGATGTTAAACCAGTATAAATTTGTCCCGTTATTCTTTCCAAGAATAAAAGTGGGCAAATGAAAGGATAAACTGATGTAACCCTAGAGAGGAAAATTACTCACTCTTCATCCACCTCCCCCGCCCAAAATGTAAATAGCTGACTTTGTTTCTCCCTATCTTGCACCTGTATAAATATTCTGGTGTTCTTTATTAAACTGAAGACCTTGCATACAAACCCTGTGCCTGTGTGCGTTCTTCCCAGAGCTTTGTATTCAGGTAGTCACGGAGTGGAATAGTTGTATCTCAAATTCCTAACCTGGGTTATTAAGTACGATCCATGCTCTATGATCCATCGAAGGCATCCTTGTCTACCATCCCAAAGATAGTAGCACAGTATGGGTATGTACTGCTTGATCGAGCAATAAGACAATCCACAAGCATGACATCCACTTGTGAAAAAGGTGATGCCATAGGCTAGTTAATGACCCCCACCTTTGCATGGTTAGCTATGTTAGAACCATCAGAATTCATGTTTTTGCAGGCTAGATGTAAAAAAGTGTTGTTCAAGATTAGGTAATCCTCACTGTTTCCAGCCACGAAGAACTCCAGGGGCCCGTTGTCCATTAGGGCAGAAAGTGGAATAATTTCGACATAAGTGTACTTTTCAATACTTGTTTGGATATAAGGTAATGTGAAAATATTCATTTCTATCTTGGTACATCCCGAGGATAGACTGTGTAACCCTCTGATGCACAAGCTATGCAAACCCCATCTAATGGACAACATGGGTCTAAAATGACCTGTATTCATTTCCTGTGTTATTTCATGCATGGCTGGGTGTTTTTTTGTTTCATCTTTTGAAATCAGTTTATTTGAGCTATGAATTCCATGATTCAAGAATATTCATAATATAGTGGTTTGTGTTACTACGTCAAGTTTACACACGTGGGTCAAAAATGACTCATCTATGCAAGTGTGATAAAACAAAAGAATAAAGGCAACATTTTGTTAAAATAATCATTTTGGCAGTTATTTAGACGCATTTAACACTTGAAATGTTTATTTGCCACTTTGTCATATGTAACATACACATATCACTAATAACCAGTAACTCTGAAATTGAACTGTAGTGTATCTGTAGTGCCACTGTAGTGTGGTGAATGTGACCTAATGAAAGAAAATCAAACTGACAAAATAAAATCACACGGGGAGAGCACCATCTCAAATTGCCATCTCAGTGCTCACATGCCTCACAAAGAACAACTACATGTTTGTGCTCCTTGCAAACAGGCCTGGTGCACAGGGAACACCAGCTGCTGACTTTTCTGCCTTTGGCAGCTGGGCATATCCTGCACCTCTTCCTCTTTGATTGGCCCTCCTGTCTGAAGTCCACCTGTGGCCGGGTGGTGGCTGCGTTTTGTTTTTTTAACCCACATCTTCCCATTGCCTCTGTAATATGGTTTTGAAGGTGGGGCATGCCCTCCAAGTGCCTCTTCATACGTGACATGACCAGCTCCTTGATGAATAGCTGTCGTGCATTGGTCACACCACCCATGTAATCAGGGTGTTGTGCAGTGAAGTTGGTGTAGGCATTGAGGGTGGCAACATCCAGCACATTGTACCATAGCACCATGGGTCGCCTTCCGTGTTCTCCGCTTACATGAGTAGGTGCGAACCATCTGATCCATTGTGTCCACTCCTCCTTTGGTTCTGTTATAGTACTGGATCATTTCTGGTTGCTTCTTAACACTGTTGTCATCCACTGCTTTATTACCATGCATTGTGCTCAGGAGGACATCAGCCTTTCGCTTCGTCGGCACATAGCTTACCATGGTCATGTTGCCATTGAATCCAAATTCTGAGGTATACTTCTCCCTCTGTTTAGATGGCTTCATGACAGGCGGTATGTCCGGCTTGTTCTGGCAAAGAACACAATGGTCAGGTTCTTCTCAAGAAGCTTCTCAGCCAGAGGGACACTGGTGAAGAAGTTGTCTATTGTGATGTTGCAACCTATGATAAAAAAATAAAAACAATGGTCAATTTACTCAATATGGAAATCTCTCAATTCTAACAATAAAATAAACAATGACCGATATGTGTAAAATTGATGTAGAAATACAAAAACTGTATTTGTTTATAAAGTAAGAAAGGAAAAATAGACATAATGATTTGTAGAAACCAAAAACAAGATATTTAATGAATACCTGGAATAACAAATGATAAAATACATTACTTTCAAAGATTCAGCAAAGAAACACTCAGCCATGACTGAAATAACATAGGGAACGAATATGGGTCATTTTAGACCCATGTCGTGCATTAGAAGGGTAGTGATACAAAAAATTTTTATTCAAAAAGTAAGAAAGGAAAAGTTAAAATAAGTTTTTTGTGATGATCAAAACCAAGTTCATTGAGGAATACCAGGAATACTGAATGGTGAAATTAATTTCTTGCAAAGATATCGAAACTAAAGCGTCACTTTAGACCCATGTTGTGCATCAAAGGGGTAAGAAAGTCATGAAGTTAGAAAATGTTCAGATCCTGTCCTTTGTGAGAGATAAAAGGATGCTTGTTGCCTCTCTGCTTGGTCTTTTTTCACATTGGTCTTGATTTTAGTTACTTTATGTCTTTCATTCAGAATCGTGTGCCGACGCCCACGGGATCCTTTGGATTTTTTTATGCGCAATCAATGCAAGACCTGATCCGTCTTGATTCTGAGTTTGTGTCTTGCTCTTAATGTTGCTCACTACATCGCTTAAAACACCTTTGGCCACTGTGTTTAAATGAAGTTTTGTGATAGCAAATCCCCTCTTCAAGAACGGAACTGCCATTCTATAAAGAATGGCAGTTCTTTGACAGACCTCCTAGACCTGACCCATACATGGTGGGGGCGCTGTGAAAACCTGGAAGGCCGTTTCCAGCCTGATAGACATAATAATCCACTTGGACAGTGGATCCAGCGTACACCCTATCATTTTTACAGACGGAACAAAAGTTTAGTGGGTCTAAAGTGTAGTTTAGCTATAAATTTCCTGTAATTAAAAGGTATATGCTTGTTCTGATCCGATATGACTTAGATTACTATTTCGGCAATGTGGTTCTTGGTGAGAAGTACGTAATGTGGCTTAACATAAATAATAGTTACGGCTTTGTTGTTTTCACTCATTGTATGTACAGATCACAGTAATGGAGCAAAGCTGTCACCAAGTCGTTAATGCTGTCTGTATATACAAACGTTGTTTGCATATAAAGTCTGCATGAATATCAGCGGGTTGAGGTGCTTCTTGTTCTTGGGATGTTAACAGACCGCTGGGATTCATACTGAGCATATATGCGAAATTTCCAATATGTATTTTATTTTTCATAGGGTTATAGGTGATCTCCATTTCGATATCCATTTTTTCATTATTTTCTTGATTTCACTAACCAGTGAATGGATTTAAAAGTGGATCTTTTAAAATATCCTTGTGTGATTTGCAAGTAATTGTTCTGTACTTTATCTCCATCCCTCAAAGTAACTTTACATAGTGCATATTGTTTATCAATGTTCTTTATAAAAAACCTTGGGTCTTTTACACTTGCAGATACTGGTGTATGTAGACTGTATGCATCCTGCTCTGTTAAACATTTTTTTTTATTTCAGCATCATTAACTCTTTTATCTATTTTCTCAGCAATAGCTCTTTGCAAACTCCCAACACCACCATGACCCTGGGATTGACTGAGTATAATATGATAATGATTCAGTCATTTTGGAGTATCAGAAAAATAACGAGGTATAGATTAAGCATTTCATCACAGAAAACTTATGACGTGAATTTTTATGCATTAAATAAAAATTTTAGTGACATTATTTTCCCTTCTAAGCAATTTTAAAACACATATTGGTTACATATTTTAAAACGCATAATACATGACTAGATTTTCAAAAAGAAAACATGAAAGATAAAAATTGTTGTGAATAAGTGTGCAAAGAATACATGATATGAACATCGAACAAAGAATCCCAGTTTTTAGTACAATCTCCCACGTATTTCATAAACATTTCTAGTCGATAAACAACTGGACGATAATTAGTAAAAATATTTTGGTCCTTGGCTCTCAGTTCAACAATTTTTTGGAGAGCAGAGGCTTGTTTTGAAGTTGGTCAGAGTGTATTTTGCCTCTCTCTCTCTCTCTCTCTCTCTCTCTGTGTGTTGGTGTGATTGAAATTCATTTTACACTTAACGTGTGTGTGAATGTGTGAGTGAGTGTGTGTGTGGGTGTGTTTGAGTGTCTTCAGGTCTTCAGTCTTCAGGCCTTTCTCAAAGTCAGAATGGACATGGCTTGTTTTGAAGTTTCCCATGTATGTGGCTGGTCGGGGGCTCCAGAGATGAGTGAAAGGTCCAATAGTCCACAACCTCTTCATACACCTGGTCACTACACATTTCTTTTGTTTTCTCTTTGATCTCATTCAGAACATTCTGATGTGAGGCTCATTTTGCCAATCGCAGATGACGGCTTCAGCGTTTGAATTTTTTTGACTTTTTCCCAGGGATGGGTGTGTTTGGTACCAAACAATCTCAGACCTCTAACCAACGTGTACTTCAATCACAGTTTAAACAGCTTTTTCACCAAGCTGTAGGCGTTCATGTACAGATAGTACACATCAGGATTGAACAAACACGTGTGTTGTCAGAAGGCTTTTAACTAAATGTATCTCGAAAAAAAACGTGTGGTTTCTCCTCAGTCTTGAAAGAGTAATAAAATGATGGCCTCAGAAGAGATCATCTCAGTCTTACTTTTATTTCTGCTGTTTCTTTGTTTCTTCCCAGTTTAACGATTTGTTTAAAGTAGCATGGTAGATCGCGCCAGCTGTTTAGTAGCTCACTTTGCAGTTTTCTTTGATATCAGATGCACAGTCACCAGTAAGAGTTTGCAGAACAGTGCAGTGAAACCTGGTTCTTGGAGAAGTTTGCTGCTCTGATGGTCTTACGGATTGGATTTACGGAACTGTTTACAGTCACAATCATCAAAAATGACGGTCTGGATGTGACCCAGTAGCTTCAAATTGCAAAGCACAACGACACCTTTTACTGTATTTAAAAAAAAAAACTATTTGACAATATTCAGTATTGAATCTTTTCAAATCTTCCCAAAGTAGATTTAACTAGATTTAACACTCAAAGAATCAATGTTATTCTACATCCAAAGAGGTAAAGGTTTGAAGGGAAAATGTGGAGGAAGCGTGTGGATTAAATTACTTTATTCTGATTGGTCAGGGTGTATTTTGTCTCTCTCACTCTCTCTCTCTGTGTATATGTTGGTGTGATTGAAATTCATTTTACACTTATGTTTTTAACGTGTGTATGTATGTATGTATGTATGTGTGAGTGAGTGTGTGTGTGTGTGGGTGGGTGTGTTTGGGTGTATTAATATCATCATAATATCGATATCATCAAATGCTTTTCACATCCGAGGTTCAAACATATTTTTCAACGGAATCATATCATCATTACCCATTGACATTTTTTAACAGGGGGAGTTAAACTGAAATTTACATTTCATGCAGAACACATGAACATCTGTGTGTCTGTGTGTGTCGATATCATATCATTTTACATATATGGTTTTAAGATCCGAGGTTCAAACCGCACTTATATTTTCAACGGAAAAATATATATCATACACATTCACATAACATTGATTCATATATATATATATATATACAAAGAGAGAGAAACAAAGGTTATAATAAAACCTTTTTATAATAATTTATATAATTATATTAAATGACTGATGACAGATGTTAACAAGTGTGAGTGTGTGTGTGTATATATACTTTAAATAGCGTTAAATAGCTCTTTATGGGCCTAAAGAGAACACTTGTGTAAGCACACACTTGTGTTAAGACACACACGTGTGTCTTTGGTATTTTTGACCTTTTAACCCTTTACGATTAAATTATGCCGTTTAATATACACAGTCATATTTAGTAACATTAACATGGGAAAAATGTTATTTATATGTGCATTTTGCAAGTGCTTACCATTCGTTGGTGAGAAAAACCACTTTCCAAAGTTCCTTTCGCCTTTAAACCTTCTAAATAGCGTTATAAGGGCCTAACGCGCCCAACTGTGTAAGCTAAACCGTGCTTTGGATTAAGCAAGTGTGTTTAAGCATATATTAAGAATAATAACTTTTTAAACATAAATTTTCATAATTTCAATTTTTATACACTTTATGAGGAAATTATGCATTTTTATATTAAACAATCATATTTAGTATCATTTTTTTATCGTAAAAATGTGAAACAGGTGATTTATCCTAAACACGTCAAAAAGGTGATTTATTATGCACAATCATGCAAGTGCTTATATTCGCTTGATAGAACAACCACTTTCCTAAGCTCCTATCGCCTTGAAAATGCCTGTATAGCGTTTTCAGCGTCTAAAGTGCACAAGTGTTTTAGGACACACATTCTTATTAGGAAACCAGAGCGTTAATGCATATTATATGATAAACGACTTTCTAAGCACGAATTTTAAGATTTCTCTCACTTTTTACACTTTATTTGTTAACTACGTATTTTTATATAATCATATTTATGGTCAATTTTTTTATGGTAGACGCGTCAAAAAGGTGATATATTAAGCACAATCATTCGTTTGCTTGAAAAAACACTTTCCCAAGCTCCTATCGCATTGAAGTTTCAAGAGTTTTTTTTTTTTTTTTTTTTTTTTTTTTGCCTAAATTCGTTTTCAGCGTCTAAGGCGCACAACTACTTTAGCACACACGTCTTTGTTAGTGTTAATTCATATTTCATGAAAAGAGAATTTCTAAACATGAATTTTAATATTTTCTTACTATTTACATTTTATTACTAAAATAAAAGAAAATAAATATTAAACTATAAATTTAAATATAAATATGTATAAATGTATGAATATATTTAATTTAGTATAAGCAATCGCCTTTAGCATCATTTTTTTTAAAATTGTAAACATTTTAAAAGGTGGTTTAAAATACATATCATACAAGTGCTTATATTTGTTTGCTTGAAAAACGACTTTCCCAAGCACCTATCGCCTTGAAACTGCATTAATAGCGTTCTGATCGCATAAAGCACAAGTGGTTTAGGACCCACGTTCTTGTTAGAAAATCAGTCTCTTAATGCATATTATATGAAAAACATATTTAGTCATAAATTTGTGAGAACTGTCATTGTTATGCATATCGTGTAAGTGCTTACTTCGTTTTTTAGAAAAAGCACTTTCTCAAGCTCCAATCGCCATGAAACTGTCTAAATAGCGTTTTCAGCGTCTAAAGCGCACGTGTTTTAGGAGTCACGTTCTTGTTAGGACATCAGAGTCTTAATGCATATTTCATGTGAAATAACTTTATTAAAAAACAATTTTAATGTTTTCTGACTATTTACATTTTATTACTTATTCGTGCATCTTAATACAAACAATTCTATTTAGTAACTTTTTTTAAGTTGAACATGTGAAAAATTCCATTTGTATCCACACTAATT